>NC_135079.1:26100000-26700000 GCF_051107435.1 Chaetodon auriga | reverse complement strand
GAACTTCTCGCGGATTTGAGCTGCACTCAAAGAAGAGTCCATTCCGAATCAGCTCTGAACAAAAGTACACAAAGAAGAAAATGAATACTGTAACCATCAAGCATGTTTCGGCAGCCCTCAAGGGTGGCAGCCATTTTTAATTTAGCTCCGTATCCGATTAAATTGCTCTGGGTCCCTGACTGTGTTCCACAGTGACAGCATGAACATTTCCATGTAAATTAATAGTACGGCATAGTAATGGGAAAAATGAAAGTGGTCTGAACATGTGGCAACTTAAGCTCCAAGCAGCTGGGCCCAGTGAGGGGACTACTTGGTTTGATTAAAAAGAATTGCTCTATCGATTTATTAAAAAGTCAAAAAAGTTCCAGTTATTTGAAATGGTGAAATTCCTTTGACTAAAAGTGATGATTGTGTCTTTTCCACGTTCACAGCTGCACAACAGCTGTTCTGTAGTTGAATTCTTCTGTAGTTGAACTTCAAGAGCTGAGTGAGCTGCTGAGACCAGTGACTGATGTCTCTTATGTCCCAGCTCTCCGTGACATCTGAACATTACAAAGCTCGACTGTGAAGTGTCATCATAGAGAATACATTTACTGTATGTAGAGCTCTTTTTGGAAAATGTGTGATCCGTCTCCCAGGCTCACCTGGCTTTTTAACAAGGTTAACAGACACACTACGAAACTGCCAGTCTCCCATTTCTGTGAAACACTTTTTCAATTTTCACAGTGAGTAATATTACTGTAGTAAGTTGTTCGGTCATGACACTATCACCTTAAACTTTCTAGTAAGTCAGTCATTTGCACCAAGGTCTACTGCTTTACTTCAACACAACATCTTCTGAATGCACACACATAGAAATACAATAAGGGGAAAGCACAGGTCAGAGAGTGCTATTGTTGGTTGCATGATCACTAGCATACAATTAAGCTTTACACCTTATCTTAAGACGCAGGATTTTTTTGGGCGATGTGACCATCCATAGTGTAAGCGGATAGAAATTACCAACTATCACAGATTTTGTCGTACTGTTTATACAGTGGCAGCTATCATTTCATACCTGTTTGTATTAGGCCATTGTGGGAAATGGTACCAACAGAGCAGGGCTGGTTGATGGCCATGCTGCCCACAGAACGTTATATTCAACACTTATGTCTGTTTACAACTATATTATAATGTGCTAGAAACCAGTAACTGAATGTTTATATATTTCTTACAAATGCTAATTAGGGCGGTTAAAGTAAAGGATTTTCCCACAAAACTTCACGTCTTGGTTTATATGACCAAAAGTCAAAAACCCAAAGTTATTCAATTTCCAAAAAAATAACAGAAGAAAGCCTGAAGGCAGCAAACCTGAAATTGGAAGTTGAAAAGAGCAGACATTGACATTGACATTTTTGGTTTTAAACGCTTAATAGATAATAATGCAATTATCAAAGTTATTGGCAATTATTTTCCTGTCACTCAATTTATGGTCATCATTTTTTTCAATTCCATATCCCCAGCGCTACAACCTATAGTCAAGACTGCTTGCACAGTGTGTCCTAACAAGCAGTCTTAACTAAAATATTCTACTCTGTCATTTTCCTTCAACAAATTAGCCTTTGGCTCTTTTCAGAAACCACCGGCAACACAGGAATCCTGTGAGGTAGGCGAGGCTTTTCATGCTGCAGGGCGCTGCTGACAAGACTCCGAGCACATTCTGACAAAGAAGTTTTGAATCTGAATGTGTTTTACGTAGCACTGTAATATTACTGCAGTATGTCATCACTGAATTGCTCAACTTACAGACACTTTGTTGGTAAACCAAAATACATCTAAACTACAACCATAAGGGCTTGAATGCAATCAGGGCACCCCTGGCTGCAGTGGTTGCTCACGCAGGATATACAGAGCTTAATGCAGTTTGGTAAGATGAAGCTTCAGTGCTGTTTGATACTCAGAGCTGCCATGCAGTACCTGGGGGGCTTCAAGAGGCAGCTGTCAAAGAAGGCGGGAAAAAACTTGTTCCTGTTCTTTGGGTTTTAGGCTTTTTTTTCCCTCATGTGCTCAGGGAACTACTAAACGCTGCTAGTTAATTTCAGTGCAAGTTTGAGATAGAGACAAGCAAATCTGTGCAAACAAGTGAAGATCAAGACCAGTGTAATACTAATAAGGAATCACTTTTTAAAGTCTTTTGAAATTGCATGAAGCAAAAGTTAAGCCTTTAAAAGCCCTTGAAGGATCTGAATTCAATTAATCAAATCAAAAATATTTTTTAATTTATAACCATGAGCCATAACTACAGTATCACACAAAACAGTGTGTTGTCCATAATTAAAAGGCAGCACAATTGAATTCCCATTAGTGGACTCATTGGTAAACTTGCAGGCAAAGGAAACCACACAGCTGGTGCCTTCAGCTCTCTGGAGTCAGCAAGCGGACGGTAAACAGCTGCAGCCCCATCCTGACTACGAAACCACCCGGTTAGCAACCAGAGAAAGTAGAGACATTGGGGTGATGGGATGGAAATTTTATCCTCGGTGAAGAACAAACTGCTTGAAAAAAAAAACTGTTTTCTAAAGAAAGTTTAATGTGAGGCAGACTTCACTGGGGACATTGGTGAGCCAGAAAACGGGATCCGATTATTGACAACAGAAGAATACAGTGACCAAAGGGAAAACTGTGCACGTTTAAGGCCTACTTTGACTACAAAACTAGTTTCTTCATCCTTACCATTGGTGGGGCTCTTTGTATCCACAAATATAGACTAAAATAGCCGTTTCTCGTGTTCACTAAAATCAGCTCACCCATGCTACCTCCACATCTCTGCTGTGAACAGCAGCAAAGGGAGTGGTGTCATGAAATAGTGCACATCGTGTCACACATCATCAAACTGCTTCTAAAACCCGGAATGCTGCAATTTTAGATCGTCAGCTGATTGTAAACTGCTATGTTGGGCAAAGGCATGACAAGCTGACGTTAGCTAGCTAAATCTTAGCCAGACAGGTCTATATGTTCACCGTGAAAGGAATATTTCAGCACACAATTCTATCCAAAAACCGACTTTACGGAATGTTACGGTATACGTTATGTTGTTTAGCCGCACTTAAGCACACGGTAATACTTACAGAAATCTCTATTCTCGCAGAATGAATAAGTTACTGCTCCCAAACACTCCTATAGCCCACGTTGCTGCTCAACCACAAAGACGGTAAAGGCAGCACAGGCCAGTAACCACGCCCATGGCAGCTGCTCATTGGTACGGCCGCCACGTTGCGTCAGCTAGTGTCAATCTCTGTTGGACAAGTCTACTGTCAATCTTAGCCGAGCCCGCCACATCAATGGTAAGAACTTCCCTGACTTGGCTGATGCAATGGAAAAGACACCGGCGTCAGTAGATATGTATCTACTCTGCTTGATGAAGAAGCAGGTTTTGCACATATTCGTAAATTAAAGTATTTGAGTCAAATGTTGGGGTAATAATCATTTGTAGTTATATTTATTATTTTGTATTTTTAGGCTCTGGCCCAGTCATCATGAGATGTATCACCAATTATGTGATTGATTTGTGCTTTTGTGACATAATAATCATGGTGAGATAGTATTACTTATTGTTGCAACCGCACATATTCGAGATTTTCAATCACTGATGTAATTTCCTTCAGCGCCACGCAATAGCGGAACTATTTCTCTGCTTGCTGTGTTTCTAGGGGACGGATTTTGTGTTGGACCAGTTCACACATTCCTTAGTTCATTTCATTTGGCTGCACCATGCCGACTGATACCAAACGTGTACGCGGCCCAGAAGTATCCCAAAGCCCGTCTTTGTATTTGTGCAAACCGGCGGAGGTTCTTCCCTCGCACGGCCCCAGAGCGGACGGTCGAAAGCGGGATCAAGTGGACGTCCGGCCTGTTTTTGTCCGGTGCGGGCTGGTGAGCCAGGCGAAAGGGTCCGCATACATTGAGGCTGGACACACCAAGTTGATGTGCTGCGTTTATGGCCCCAGAGAAACAGAGCGGAAAGATGAGACCGATATGAAATGTGGAAGGTGTGTTGTGATTTATAAAATATATTATTTTATTTTGACTTATTTCACGATCTACAAGACATTAACACACAAACGGAATGAATGTGTAACTTAAAACTCATAAGCAGCAAAACGCAGCCTTACTTGGTCTTATATGACAGTAGCTTCTCTTATGTTAGCTCACATTTAGCAAACTTCAATAGAGAGACGGGCAGTTTAAGGCTCACTTTAAAGTGAGAACACTCATTTCCAACATTGTCCCAATATGTGAAAACACAGACTGAAACATGTCTCATAAAACTAAACAACAGGAGTTAACAGACCACCCATATAACACACCTAAACAGAAATAGATTGATGGCCCAGGTAAAATTTAAATCCTTGTTCTGTAAATTAGCCCTGATCTGAAGAAAGCTGTTTCTGTCATCATAATAGTTAAAGGCCAGAAAGAGCCTTCAGAGACATTATTTACTGAAGACACATTGTCACCACTGTTAACAAAAATGAAGTAAGAAAAGAATACACACACACACACACACACACACACGTGTGTGTGTGTGTGTGTGTGTGCGTGCGTGCGTGTGCGTGCGTGCGTGCCTGTCTGTGTGTGTTTGTCTTTTAAGAATGGTTAGAACCTGTAACATCTCTACTATGTTTAATATGCATTTGAATCTTGTGAGCCTGTAAACTCCACATCACTATTTGCTGTTCTGTGTTTAAAGTTGACGCTGATGTTTGTGTGTCTGTGATCGGTACTGAAGGAAGAGTTTATGAAGACAGTAAAACTGTCTTTTCCATCTATCCAGGTTGACTACTGACATGCGTTTTGCTCCATTTTCCTGCCCGGAGAGGGGCTCCTGGATTCAGGGCAGCCAGGACAAGGATCTTTCTCTGATGCTGCACGAGAGTCTGCAGCCAGCCGTGCGCCTCCACAAATATCCCCGCTCTCAGATCGAGATTAATGTGATGGTTCTTGAGAACAGCGGTTCAGTTCTGGCTCATGCCATCACATGCGCTTCTCTCGCTCTCGCAGATGCAGGGATTGAAATGTATGACCTGGTGCTTGGTTGTTCCATCCGTCAGGATGGCAGCTCTTATGTGGTTGACCCCTCTTACATGGAGGAAAACCACTGCAGCTCAGTCAGCAGTGAGAACCAAGGCGGTCTCACTGTTGCATTCCTCCCCAGCCTCAACCAGATTTCTGGGCTCCAGTCAGATGGAGAAATGACTGAAGAGACTCTGACAGCTGGGATCCGGACCTGCATTGAGGGATGCTATAAACTGTACCCGGTCATCCAACAAGCCCTGGCCAGGGCTGTGCGCCGGGCTGCTCCACCACCATCAGAGAGCTGAGAGACTCATTAACCAATAACTGCTTCGTTCATAGTTTTTCAAGTTCACAATTTCTAGTGGTTACTTGAACAACAATATCCCTTTTTCTGTGTTTGCTGTTGTGTTTTTGGAATGAAAATTGATAAGACTGATTTGACTGTGCTTTCTTGTTATAGCATTTAACAATGCAGTTGGGGCTTGAAACTTCAAATTTCCCTGAGATTGGAAAATGAAAGGGAAGCAGGCAAGAGCACACTTAGGTTGGATTCATCAGATTGGGTCTGTTCCTGACTGTGCTGTCATGATGCAAGCCACTAAATGCAAAATAACAAAGTAGATGCACTCTTTTGCAAATGGGCAGACCTCCTATACAGTAAACATCCCAGATGGAATTATCAGTAGAGGGCCTCCAGCTCAGTAGTGCTGTTGCTCTGTCATTAGCTTTGCTGCAGGTTAAAGTTTAAGACAGCTTTAAACTGTGTCGCCTGGAACCAAATTACATGATGTCTGAAAGCATGTTACTGCGTGTTGAAACTGCAGCTTGAATTGCACCTGGAGTATCTTACAGCTGAGTTGCTGTGTTCTATAGAAATAGCCTTAATGCCACTAGAGGTCATCAAATCTAAGGTTTTCATTAAACCTGTTTTACAGAGGTTTAAGAGAAGGTCTGTAGTACTTTGTCTCCTTATCAGATCTGGTGTTACAAAGACTATGAAAAAACTATGAAAGAATATCCTGCTAACATACCCTAAGTTAAGGCAACCTGGTGTTCCAGGGGTCTCATCAAGTCTGGCTGGTGACCTTTGTTGCATCATCCCTCAATCCCCTCTGAACACACTCAGCAGGAAAATATCATATAAACCATGAAGTGATTGGAGTAATTTTGCAGGGCCAAATTTCCGTGCATGGTTTGTTGTCATGACAGGTCAGCAGCTGTAAATCTGTTTTCTGGTTGTTGAACAAGCACATCTTGTTTTTCATTCTTTTTATGCAATTATTTACACCACAAAGGTTATGATTTCACTCTTTTAGCTGAATAAAATGGAACAAAAGTACTCTCTTGACTAATCATTTTATTTATAACAATCAGTTAAAAAGATGAAAAACACATCCTCTGCTTAATTATTTTCTAAAAACATAGAAAGCATGTGGGCTCCGTAATAAGGATAAAGTTGAAATATGAGAACATCCAGGTACATGTTTACACATTTTTATATACAAGCCTCTGTTCTGTAAACAAAAATGTGCCAGAGTTGCCAACCCTTTATCAGACAGATAAATGCCATATATATCATATTCAATGTATAACAGTAACAGAATGACAGATTTTTTTTATTATTATTATTATTGGCAATAGTATTTTTATGGACAGTGGGATTTTTTATGGCATTTAGTATTTTTATAATCTGTACATAATGTACATTTGCACAGTTGTTTTTCTAGTCTGTATCCTGTGAACTTTTTTATCTTGATCCCAGTGTGGGATTATTAAAGTCTTGTCTTATCTTATCTTATCTTATCTTAAACTGTACAGTTAACCCAAATGGTGAGCACAATAACTGCAGGACATTTGCGTAAAACAAGTGATTTGGATGAATTTTGATCAGATTATTTCCTGTGAATGTTGATCACAGATGAATTTTTCTGATACTTTTGATAATTGATAATTTTTTCTTATGCAGGACAAGGCTGTTTACTACAGCAGAGAGCAAAGGCTCTGTGAATATAGCTTACATAATATATATCTTAGATAATAATCTAATCTTTGAAAAGAAATTTAATTTAGTTTTCTTCACAGAAATGACTGAAATTCTGAGTTACTGGCCTACTGTATATTTTGAATATTGAGTTTAACTTCAGACTTGTGTGCCCATGAGAATCTGAGCAAGTGGAACCTTTGGCCTTCGGGTGGCAGTAAAGCAAACATCCTGGAGTGACCGTGACGTGTTGAGTCAAACCAAGCCCATAGATCATAAATATCCATCAGTATTTCATGATACTTTTGTACTGAAACAATACATTTTATTATGACATTTTGTGCAGACTGTTGGTACTGGAAGCATACTACAGGCTTTGGTGATATTTCACCCACTCCTTGGACAATTTGGTGTCCAAGTCAAGACGTCCATCAGCACCTGTGACAGGGTTAATGTCTTTATTAGAATATTTACTGACTGTTCTAATAATTGGATTTTTTTCTTTTAATGAAACTTTATTCAGTTTCACTCAGCTTGTGGACTTTGGAATTTTAAAACCAATTTCATTTTTAATGAACCAACTATGTGTGATGAACCAGCTGTAACCATAACTTAACTATAACTTAACTATAACTGTTGTATCCAACACATGTTTAGAAATCTCAGCCATTGGTTTCATTAGCTTTAAGGTCACAATACTCAGTATGTGCAGGACACACAAGAAAATGTCTTTTCTCCAAATTGTATTAAAAACATTCAGGCTAAAACACACACCCACCAAACTTCCTTCATGGAATGCTCCAGTTTAAATTCAAAATTTTATTTGGCTTTATTCCAGTTGAATTAAGTGAATTTTGAATTGATCTAAAATTGCTTGTCTTTGGAGTGTGGGGGGAAACCAGAGAATTACCATCCAATGAGGAACAGAAAGACAAGATGAGGAAGAGGTTTCTGTGGACTGCCATGCGGACTCAGTCTTCTGTGTGTGTCAGCAAAATGAGAATGTTGCAAAGAAACAGGGTCTTCTGCTAGATGTGTAGTTATAGTTGGACCACTGGCGGCTGTATATGGGATAGATTTGGGATAGAGGTTGATGTGTCATTTTTATGGACCTCTGCCTGGTGTCTCTCTGTAAGAAATGAATGCTGCCAAGTTTCTCTACTTTCCCAATCAGAATGCAGCATCAGTTTTAGCAGGCTCAGAAATACCTGTATGCCACTACACAGGTTCATTGTTTTTCAGATTTTGCTTCTGGGTGGTAAATAATCAGGTTATAAAGTCTGCCTGAAGCACGTCATGTTTTGTTTCAGAACTGTAGTACTCAACTGGTGTTTTCAACCTCCATTTTCCTGGTTTCTCCACTCAGCAGTCGGCTGACCCTTCAAGTCAACAACTAATCTTATTAAAAGTAATAAATTCACAGACTGTACTATCATACGGGTGCCTGTCAATATACAAACAGGTTAGGACACACCTAAGAGACTACATATACAGTATATGGCAGCAGTCATTGAGAGACCCAATACGACCTCTGGTGACCTATTAAAGATTGTATTTCCTTGATTGTTTTCTGAGATCACAATAATCATATATATATGTAGATATATTTATATTGTAGTATCTAGCTTTCTGTAGGTTTGTTACCAGTTAACAGATAAGAATGGTGAAAAGGTCAAGTTTACAATGTTGTTTGAAGAGTAACTTGTACTACTACTGCGTCACATGATTTTTGCAGTGATCCTTCAACAACATCCTGCTACATCACAGTAATCCAGTGGATGATTTTACTGTAAAGTCACCATTCAGTACAGTAATTACAGGTATATATTGCTTTATCACAGTAATTTGATGGCATAGGTGATTGTGAAGCCACACTATACAGCTGTCATTTACTGTGACAATGGCACAGTAAGTTGCTGTGAAAGCAGTGTAGCCAGTAATTTACTGTAACCATAATCAAATATTTTTTTTATAGTGCAGAGATATCTTTATTGAAAACCTGGCCTAAAGCCTTCAGGACCTGAGATCGGGCCAAAGGTTCACCTCAGCTTCAGATGAACAACCAACCAACCAAGGCAGGAGTGGCTTGTGGCCAACTCTGTGAATGTCCTTGAGTGGCCCAGCCAAAGCACAGACTTAAACCAAATTGACTGTCTCTGGAGAGACCTGACAATGGCTATCCACCTACAGTCCCCATCCAACCTGACAGGACTTGAGAGAATCGGCAGAGATGAATGGCAGAAAATGAAATCTGATGTCTAAGAGGCAGTGTGTGGAGGAATCCAAGGCCTCAACATGTGATGTGACCTTCAGCCAAGTTTCACATGGCCCAACATCAGCTGCTAATGCTGGAACTCCCTCTGCCTCTACAGATTCTGGCTCAGAGAGGATCAATAATGAGCCTGTTGAGGATTTTGTTATAGTTCAGACCAGGAGGATAACAAGATCCAATTTCTTCTCTAAGATCAAGTCAAGCAAACATCAAACAGTGTAAGGAAAAAAAGTTGAGAACTAGTTAGAATCCCCTGACACATTTCTCCCTCTCCCCCTTTCCTTTCACTTCCTCATCCTCGTGGACAGCACAGTGCCTCTTTGATGAGCACTGTGGCCTCAGCATGAAGGCCCTGGCTTACTCTCTTATACCTGATTTTTATAATGTTTTTTCTCCATATCAAGCATTTGTATGCGACACAAATTAAATGTATTTCTATGAAGTTATACTGCACAATTGAATTTGAACTAGAATGGTTACATTCGTTAGGCTGTGGTTTGTAAATATGCCTCCTTTGCCATGTTCCCCTTCTGGCACAGTCCTTCATGTAACATCTTCTAACAATGTGAGTCTGTGTCATAAACTCATCTGAGATAGGCGTCCATGAACACTGACGTGCTACAGTAAGGAACAATGGTGCTGACAATGAAGCACTTCCTCATACAGTTACATTTTTGTACGTGTGAGTATGTGCGTGTGCATGCGTGTGTGTGTGGGGGGGGACATTGCATTTTTAGTCCCTGCCCATCTCTGTGTCAATCTGTTGACACTTTGGTGTGATAGGGAGGCTGAGGTCACCTCGTTTTCCCGAAACATGACCATCCCAGCATTCCACGGCTCAGCATCAGGCTGAGTAACAAACTGATTTCCAGTCAGGCAGATACACTCTCAGAAAGGCATATATTTGAATGTTTGCTCTTCTGCTTAATGTCACAGTCTGATCAGTCAGGGTTTGTCATGGTAAGTGTCTCTACTGCATAAATGCATAAAGAAGGCATAGCACATATGGAAAGAAAGAATGTAGGATCCTTCATTTCAATGTCAGTTTACTCTTCATGGAGAGTCCCACAGACTGTGACAACAGCTATATGATGTCTTATGTCTAAGCCTCTGCTGCATTCATTTTGACCTTTTTTTTAATAATCTGTCTGCAAGACCCACAATCTTATATAGGTTCAGATTTAAATAGCTGGAGTACTAAACCATATTAAATGTACACATTAGACAAGTATAGATGAACTTCCTCTTGTGTTTGTCAGTTAGCGACAGAGATTAGTAAGTTGACATCTAAACAGAAATTTTGAAGATTGTTCTATCAATGCTGCTTTAATTAAATCATTTTGGTGTTGCCCTCAACAGCTTCTCCAAACAAAATGTTCACCTGAAGGGGACCTTTGAATGCCTCAGACAGCACATGAAGGCAGCAGGTTGCAGATGTCATCCTGTTCACAGTAGAGGATGCGGATCAGTGACAAAACAGGTGAAGGATGTCCTGTAGATGATACAGACATGTCTCATTCAATGAGAGTGCACATGAGGCTGTGTATCTTCGGCTGAGTCACTAACAGGGACATGTATATGGTACTAACTTTTTGAGTCTCAGTGTGTGAGTGCGTGGAAATAAAACACGTAATGTGCTAGTATAAGTCACCATTATAGCACAGTAGTGACAATTCTGTGTGTGTGTGTGTGTGTGTGTGTGTGTGTGTGTTTATTCTTAGTTCTTTATCAGTCAGTCACAGATTATTTTTAAGCATCAAAGCCAACATCCAAGTCATAATTGAGTTCAGTTCTTGTGTGCCCCATTCTCTTCCAGGTTACCATGGTGGAAAGGAGGTCGTGTAGCTGAGGTCCAATCTGTTTGGCGACACCTGAGGTTGCTCAAATCCTCATTTCATCCTGATTGTCCATACTGTAATTTTACTATGTTGGTCTATTCTGTACACATGACATCTGTTGCATCTTTGTTTGTCCTGAGCGAATTCTGAGAATTATTTGAACTGAGGGTCTCAGGACAGAGGGTGTCTATGCTGTACAGATTGTAAAGCCCCTTGAGACAAATTTGTGATTTGTGATTTTGGGCTGTATAAATAATGACAGTCTCAGTCTCCCTGAAAACTCTGACATATCTAATACAGAAGTGCCTGAAAACCATACAAACATGAATGCATCATGTTAGCCAAAGTCCGTCATTCAATGTAATATAACCAAAATGTATAGTGTTATAACATTAATGCAACAAGTGCAACAACAAGGGCAGTGCTGCAGTTGTTGGGTGGGACTTTGTCTCTAAGTACACCTCCTATTTTCTTCATGTACTGTATGTGCAACAGTACAAAGTGCAAAAAAGGCTGGGTGAAGTGGAATACAGATTTGAGGGTGTGGTGATTAATAAATACACTCTCAGCCAGTCACATCACTGGTCTCATTGCTCTGACAGCTGAGCCAATCACAGTGACGTGTGACAACAGCTCAACAAATGAAGAACTGGCTCTTCCAGCAAATCATATTGTCATCTGGATGGTGCAGAGCAGCATGATGTGAACCCAAACAGTACAACAATGACAGACAGAAATAAATAAAATGAAGCACTTCATGTTCACTTCAATCCAATGCCATTTCACATTGTCAGTGGTTACATCATATGTCAAAATGCGACACAGCAGTGTTACTCTTTGATGCATTTCAAGAATAAAACATACACCACTGTTTTGGACAGGAGGCTGTGATGCACAGGATGAATGAGCCCCAGCACTCACCATCTCCTCCATAAAAAGACAGAATATTGAGTTAAAACAGACTGTGTGATGTCTGTGTGTGGCTATTTTGTAGCGGCCTGGTGTCAGTTGCATGCTGCCAAATTCTGTGGTGTACTAATAACGAGAGCACTTTATTATTTATTTATTCCCCTTTTCCAACTAGCCTACCACATAGCTTTGACTGTTTACTGTTAGCAACTTAAGACATTTGGGGTGAACCATCGTTGAGTTTGTATTTCAATGCATAGTAGAGGCTGGCAAGCTAAGCTAAGCTAAGCTAAGCTCCACTCGAAAAGTGGAGGTTATGTCTAGCTTGCTGATCAACACTAATAGCACTGATTCCCATTGTAAATTACTTTTATTCAGGTGTTTTTCAAAATCCAGTTTTAATAGAGAATGGGAATGTGACATCATCAACAGCAATTCAGCTGTTTCTGTTTTTTCCATGGATAATCCATATCCTAGCAACCAAAGCATGGCGTCATTTCCAGAAGGCCAGCAGATCTTGTCTACTGGAAAAAAACACGTTTGTGGACATGGCGCCTAAGAATGCCATCTGCTGGCTGTTAACTGGAGGTGTGAAAAAGAACTGCTGAACCAACGCAATACATAGTATACAAAAAATAAGGTTTAAAACACCAGATATCGCAGTATGCAGTCAGACATGAAGGTAGGCTAACGTTATGTTTCATTCTGCTAGACACTAGTAGATTAATTATTTTTGATTTGTTTTGGGAGCATTCAGTTAGCATAACATTTTCTAACCCTAATCCTATCATTAACTAACTTCAGTGTTCTGAAATATATCCTCTTCCTCCTTTACCTCTGTGGAATGCTTCTCCTTATATGGGCACTTGTCTTTCTCATGTACTTTATACATTTCTGATGATGACCATTTAGATAACATATGACCAGCGACGGTGACAAAATGAGAGCTAGTTTGTTATCCTCAAAAAATGCTCTGCAATTTTCATTCTTTGTGTAATTTCTAATTTAAAGCTGCATCAACTGATGTTTGGCCAGTCAGTGGCAGCAAAAAAAAGCTGAAAACAATGTTGAGATATTGTAGTCATATAAAGTTGTTACAGTGAAAGTGCTTATCTACACATACAGTGGACATGGAGCAGTGTTAGCAGTAGTTAGTGATAATTTGGATTCAATTACCTAGTCTCACTTGGACAAATCTGGACTAGATAATGCATTTTGGGTCTGTATTGTAAGTGAAAATTGACAATTAGCCTCTCTGTGTCACAGTTCTTAACATGCTCACTTCCAAACATACACACATACAGCCCTACATGCACGAACACCCTCAGCACCCACCCTTCAACATACAGTGACAAAGACCCTAGTGTCTAGGAGGGGATGAGAAACTTACTTTAAACTCTCATTCACACAAGGCAAACACACACATGCACGTAGACTCATGCATACACACCCACACATGACTGTTGATTTTTCTTTGGTGATGTCAGAGGTCACTGAGGTGAGGTGAGGTGTATTGAGTGAGTGTTTTGGGGTGAGTGTGTGTGAGAGGTGGGAGGGCCAGTCTTGTGCTGTATAAATACAAGATGCTGAACACTGAAGGACACACGAAGAGTGTAAAGACACTTGAGGACACTCAGAGCAACATTTCAACAGACTTAATAGGAAGAAGATCTGTTATGGCCAACCACAAGGGTAAGTGATTTTATCTATCTATCTATCTATCTATCTATCTATCTATCTATGTAGTTCCCTTTCTCTCTGTTGTCCATATTACGAACTTTGCGAGAGATTATGACGCGGGTGAAAAATGTGCTGATGTACGACTCAGCACTTAGGTGTGATATGACCCATCTTAATTCCTAAAGGACGGGGATCAGACTGACCAAAACCAGAATTTATATTATTTGTTTCATGTATTTATTAGCAGCCTGGATATACCATAGCTTTGTTACAGTATCTTAGGCTATGTTTATGGTTCAAACACATTTAATTTCACTAAGTGGCACATTTATTCAAGTTAAAGGAAAAGTTTGACATTGTGGGAAATGCACTTTCACTTTCATTCACTTTCTTGCAGGGAGTTTGAGGAGAAGATGTGTCATGTCTGAATGGTAAATATGAAGCTTCAGTGGGGACACCAGGAGGAGGCTCATCTTAGCATAAAGACTGGAAACAGAGGGAAACTAAATTTGATTACCAGCACTTCTTAAGCGCAACAGGATATGTCTTGATGGAGTCTCTGCTAGTTGCCTGGCAACCTCATAGTGATGACAAGACTCCAGGAAGTCACTGCACCTGGCCAAAAAACCTGACATTTAAAATGTTTGTGAATTTCAGAGGTGTACCGAGCCAGGCAAAATAATTCCTCCTCCTTCCAGTCTTTATGCTAAGCTAACTGTCTCTTGGCTGTAGCTTCATATTTATTGTGCAGAGTTGTTTTGATGTTCTCATCAAACTCCTGGCAAGAAAGCGAATAAGAGTACTTCCCAAAACATTTAACTATTCCTTTGAAGAGAACACTCTTGAAGACAACAATTTGATGAAGTTCAGCGAGTGACTTTTCTGTCAACTCTGAGTATCAAGACAGCCGACCACAGACTGGGTCTCTTGCAGACTAATTGTTGAACTTTGCCTCTGTTGGTCCTGTTAGGTTTGATAATTGATGTGGACGTAAGAAGTCATGAAAACAACTTGGCTCACCACACCAGGGAGATTGATCGGGAGCGCCTGATTGTCCGCAGGGGTCAACCTTTCACCATAAGTTTGCAGTGCTCTGACCCTCTCTCCCCTGAACACCACCTGGAACTAGTCCTGCACCTTGGTGAGTTTAGCCTGACTTAGAATATATATCATGCTATATGTATTTAGTCTGGTAGTGTTCTGATGCAACTTTGCTTTTGTAATCCATGCAAACTATTTACCATTTGCAAAGACATGCTGTACCATTATAAACTGCTCTGTTTTGCCTCTATGTTGACATTCTGACAAAAAAATAAGAAGGAATTAATCACGAAAATATTTGTTATTTATTCTACAATTGCTCTTTAGCTTGTGCTTTATCCTGTGAACTATTCTCTTCCAAATAAACACCATATTTTCTGACTTTAAAAAAACTACATTAGATTAGATTGACCATGTCATTCTTTGTTGTCACTGTACAGTACAGGTACTGAGACATACAGTTTGGTATAACATACATACATATAGTACATAACAGTATGGGATAGATATGAATACACTAAGATATAGCCTATACAGTATGAACAGTACGGCTGCCAGACTGCCACCATGATGATGATGCTCCCTCCACAGACACCCTCAGTGTCGGGGAACAGAGAACTGGTGGTGCACTGAGCAGTTTTCACCACTTTTTGCGGTACTTTCCAGTCCAAAGCAGTAACTAGTAGTTTCTGTAAGATTTACTACCAACTGATAGCGACAGCAGAGCAAGGAGTCAAGCAAATATATACAGTTTTAGGTAACAAGGCTAGCCAAGACAGATAGCAGAGAGTAAGGACAGCAAATTAATCTATATTAATGGCTAACACTCAAATCCTGCTGAACATGAAAATAAAGCTAAATTCAGACCTCAAACTATAACCAACACTTCTACATGGAAAACACTACATGGTTCTACATTCGAACAGGTTAAAACTGGAGGGGCAAAACAGAGAAGTATGACTTCATTCATAGACTTCATGTTCATCATAATGTAGGAACATGTCAACTAGCCAGTGCAACAGTGTGGCACACTGAAGTGTTTTTTAGACAACAATGGAGCTCTAATCTGAAATAAGATGTAGTATATCAAGTTTTGATCACATAGACATGTTAGTTACGTAGTAAGTGTTAGTAGCATCAGTTGGGATTTGTTGACTAGAAAAGGAGTATAGCCATACTTTTTTAATAATAAACAGTTTTCATAAAATGATGTAGCCTATCACCTGGCTGAGATACCCAAGGGTGTAGCAAAATATGCTGAGCCCCATAAAAAGAATAGTGAACAAATCTATTCAAATAAAGATTAAAGCTTGCATCTAGAACCTCAGTTAGCGGGAAAAATGTTTTGTGACGAACTAAAGAAAAGGTTACAAGTGTCCTTTACTCAAACCACAGTGTTCTTCTGTAAACTAGCTTATAATAATATTCTTTGTGTTATGATTCAATCATTTCATTCACGTAAGAAAAATGTATTTCTCTCTTTTGTTACACAGAGCACTAATTTCATTCTAAGACATTGTGATTTTTTTATGCTGACTCAGATAAACAGCTAGATGAATTGAAGGCACAACAATCCATTTTCTAAATCTTTAAGCTTTTTATGTTTCTTCAGGTAAGAGAGACGAGGTGGTGATCAAGCTCCAGAAGGAGCGTGGAGCTGGAGACAAATGGTGGTTTAACCAGCAGGGAGCTCAGGATGAAATGCTGCTGACTCTGCACAGTCCAGCGAATGCTGTCATTGGCCAGTACCAGCTGGCTGTGTTGGTGATGTCACCAGATGGACACATTGTAGAGATGACAGACAAGACTGCATTTCACCTGCTCTTCAACCCGTGGTGCAAAGGTGAAACATGAAGCCGACTGGATACACTCTCTGCTAGCTGCTTTCTCCACCTGGTCAGACTGACAGCACTCAAATACTGCAGCTTTTCAATTTTATCATGCAGTTCCTGACATTTTTAGTTTGTACTCTGTGTCACAAACATGTCAGAAACAACAAACAAAACAAACTCGATGTGTTTTCTCCATGATTCAGCAGGGGCTTGTGCCCACATCCCCTCACCTGTTTGATACCCTCATGACAAACATATAAACTGTACGGCACCATATATCAACCTGACTGAACATTTATGGGAGACTCAAACATTTTCCGTCAGCATCACCAAAAAAACAAATGATGGAATTTCTCATAGAGCAATAATGTCATGTTTGTATAATTAAGGCATTCAAATGTTCAAATATATCCTATTCTGAATTTATGTTGTTGTCTCTGCTTGTTGGCTGCTTCTGTTTCCTGTGAATATGCCTCAGCCTATAGATGTTCTGATATGCAAAAAAGACTTTCTACGTTAATTTTTGATCTGTGTTGAATATATATTCATGGTCTTCTCTGTATTTGTGTGTGTGTGTGTGTGTGTGTGTGTGTGTGTGTGTGTGTGTGTGCCAGACGATGTGGTGTACCTACCTGATGAGACACAGCTCCAGGAGTATGTGATGAATGAAGATGGAGTAATTTACATGGGTACCTGGGATTACATCAGAAGTATTGCCTGGAATTATGGACAGGTAACACACGCACACACACACACACACACACACACACACACACACACACACAGACAACCATTGTGTGAATGGGTTGAACATGTCTGTGTCTGTCAGGCCAGTAGGTGGCCTGTGTGAATTGTCTCAGCAGTGTGACAGCGGAGAGTTGGGGCCTTTGGCATCAGGAAATCTTTTTGTTGGACAGGGGAAACTTGTGGATAGGAGGTGTCAGAATGTAACCAAACCACACAAACAAGGGCTTGTCCCTTCACAGCTTGCTGGGAGTGCACAGAGGAAGACAGAAGACAGATAGATGGCAGACAGATTGGCAGAACGTGGTGGAACAGACACACACTTACACACAGACTGACAAATGGTGAACAAATCTGATATGAAATCTGTTCTATCAAAGGTTGAGTCTTTTTTGTTGTTCTTGTTCCTCTCTCATGTTTCCTCTTGATCTCCCTGTTGCTCTCTCTCTCAGTTTGAGGACTATGTGATGGACATCTGTTTTGAAGTCTTGGACAACTCCAAGGGTGCCCTGAAAAACTCAGAGATGGACACTGAGCACAGATCTGATCCTGTCTATGTCAGCAGGATCATCACTGCGATGGTGACGATCTCTTCTACTCACTGTTTAACAACAGCACAAGAAATAAGCATCTGCATTTAGTTTTCTCTGTGTGAGAATATGATACTTTAGTAATCCAACCATTATGCAGTTTATGAAAGATTTATTTTCAATGTTTTAAACAGCGAGGCTTGTAGCTGAGGATATACCCTCAAATTAGAAAATGAATCTTCATCACTAGAAATGTCTTATCATGTGATTCTTACTGTTCAACAGACAAATGATCTCTGTGAAAGATCCTACACACATATGTTCATGCAGTGATTCACAGCCTTAAAGATGTCTCCTCTACATGTGTCTCCACCTGTCCAGGTGAACTCTAATGGTGACAGGGGTGTGTTGACTGGTCGCTGGAATGAACCATACTTTGGTGGAGTTGCACCATATCGATGGACAGGCAGCGTACCCATCCTCCGACAGTGGAGCAAGGCCAGGATGAGGCCAGTCAAATATGGCCAGTGCTGGGTGTTTGCTGGCGTTGCCTGCACAGGTGAGGCTTTCACAGATTCCACTGGTGCTTAATTCAAGGATCCCAAAGTTGCTCATTTAAGGAAAAAGCAAATGTATTCAGCAGTAATTGCTACTCAACGTATAAAGCTTGTTTTGAAAGGAATAGTAGAAGATTTGGGGAAATAGACTTTGCTTTTTTGCAAACACAAGAAGAAGAAGAAGGAGAGGAAGACTGACCCAACTCTCTTTCTGGTAAATGTGTGGCTGCAGCCTGTTAATTTAGCCTAGCATAAATAACATTTTGGGGAGACAAGTTTGAAAAGGAACAGAAGGAAGGAAAGGAAGTAAGAAGAAACAAAGGATTGAGTTGTACCAGTCTGATGTGTGTTATCTTGACAGTACTGCGCTGTCTGGGAATCCCAACACGCCTCATCACCAACTTCTGTTCAGCTCATGATGTTGATGGAAACCTCTCTATAGACTTCCTGCTGAATGAAAGACTGGAGAGCTTTGATGGGAGAGACAGAAAAGACAGTAGCTGGTAGGAAAACACACACACACACACACACACACACACACACACACACACATATTTTGAATACATTTATTTATTAAAAGCAAAAAAATGACATCATGCAGTATAATGAATTATCTCCTTCTCTCCTCTCTCATGATTTTAGGAACTTCCACTGTTGGGTTGAGTCCTGGATGAGGAGAGATGATCTACCCAAGGGAAATGATGGCTGGCAGGTTTTGGACCCCACACCTCAAGAGCTGAGTGATGGTACATTTAGAATTTTTAAATCTTGGTTAGTCTCTCTCCCTCTTCTACACATCTGTCTATCAATGTTTTACAAGACATGTCTCATTTTATCCACCTTCCTGTTCTTGTTCCCAGGACAGTCACTGCTGGCTTTCTTTGGTGTCATATATTTGTTACAGTTCAGGCTGGTGTTTCCCATGGGACTGATAGTCAAACTGAATGACCAACTTTAAAAAAATCAGAGGCTCACTTCATGTCATTGCATCAACTATTTAGTGAGTCAGGAAATGCCTTTACAGAATGACAGAATGAATTCTTGCTCTCCAGGTGAGTTTTGTTGTGGTCCGTGTCCAGTGACAGCCATCAAGGAGGGAAATCTGGAAGTAAAGTATGATGCTCCGTTTGTATTTGCCGAGGTGAATGCTGACATCATCTACTGGATCATCCAACAAGATGGCCAAAGGCAAAAGGTGACCCACTTCTGTTCTGAATGACTTTCATGTTTGTTTAAAAGCAGTGATGGCAATCACGATTGTTGTTATCGTTACAGATCAGAGAGGACCAGGGTAGTGTGGGGAGGAACATCAGCACCAAAAGTATTTACGGAGACAACAGAGAAGATGTCACTCTGAACTACAAATATCCTGAAGGTTAGCTGGAAAGTCATGCACAGAGGAGTAGACAGGATATGGTCAGATTACAAAAATATACAGTGGACATAATGATGAACCCTTCTTGACTTTAATCACATTGAGCTCAGTATCCAGCATTCACCAACACGAGGAGGTACTGTTTTAATCATCTCATTATAAGACTCCTGTTTCATGTGGATCAAAAGAAATCATACAGCTGATTGAAACTAATTGATGCTCTGAACCTGTAATGCTAATCCACTGCTTAATGTGTGTAATGTCTGCTCATAGTCAACTGTTCAGACTCATGTTTAGGATTAGCTGTCATGGATCATCATCATCTCCACAGGCTCCGGAAAGGAGAGGGAAGTGTACAAGAAGGCAGGACGGCGGATCACAGAGCTGACCAATGAGAACCTAGAACCAGGACAGCTGAAGCTGTCAATCAAGCATGCAAAGCCTGTGTTTGGGACAGACTTTGATGTGATTGTGGAGGTATGGAGTGCTCAGACTGTAGCTGAATGTGTGGATGGATGAAATGATAAAATGAGTAAATTAATTCACACAGTGTATCTGGGGAATTGAATTTTCTTTTTGTATTTTGCTTGATGTTTATAAATCCAGTGAATCAAGGTCTTACTGATGAATCCATTCTGTCCTCAGGTGAAGAATGAAGGAGGGAGAGACATCCTTGCTCAGCTGACAATGCTGGCCATGGCTGTTACTTACAATTCTCTCCACCGGGGGGAGTGCCAGAGACAAACAATCAATATGACTGTTCCAGCTAACAAAGGTTAGTAGCTCTAGTGCTGCACTGGAAAACAACAATGCTGCATTTTCCTGTTCATTTTATTTTGCGACAGAACTTGTGAATTATGATGCACCATTTTCCTTTTAAGTACTGTGTTTCTGGGTGTGTGACTTTCCGGGTATTACTCACATTGTGGAGACATAAATCTGTTTACCGTCACATTGTGGGGACAAAATGCAGGTCCCCATAATGTAAACCATTACATTTTAGGGTGAAGACTTGGGTTAAGGTTAGCATAAGGATTAGGTTTAGGCAAGTAGTGGTTATGGTTTATAAGTCTCTAGGAAATGAATGTAATGTGTCTATGTAATGTCACCAAAAGTGATAAGAACCTAACATTTGTGTGTGTGTGTGTGTGTGTGTGTGTGTGTGTGTGTGTGTGTGTGTGTGTGTGTTTCTAGCCCACAAGGAAGTTCTGCGTCTGCACTATGACGACTATGTCAGGTGTGTTTCTGAGCATCATCTGATCAGGGTGAAAGCGCTCATAGAGGCTCCAGGGGAGAACGAACCTATCATGACCATGGCCAACATCCCACTGAGCATGCCTGAACTCCTTGTACAGGTGAGCACACCCACAGGTCATAGTTGGGCCATGAAAGCATTTATATGGTGGAACAGTTTTGATTTTTATGGGCTATCTAAATGAAAGGCACACACATAATCTTTGGAGGTTGTTGTCCCAGTACTTAAAGGTCCAGTGTGTAAGATTTAGGGGCATCTTTTGGCAAAATACAATGTATCATTCATAATTCTGTTTTCACTGGTGTACAATCAGCTGAAAATAAAAATGATTGTGTTTTAGTTAGCTTGGCATGAACAATTTATATCTATAGAGGGAGCAGAGACCACAGTGTTGCACTGCCATGTTTCTACAGTAGCCCTGAATGGACACACCAAACACTGGCTCTAGAGAGGGCTTTTCATCTTTTTGTGAGCACCGTAGGTTTTCTGACACTTTGAAGTCGAGGGGTGAGGTGAGGAGTATTCAGTTGTTTGCAATCTATAATCTGATGCCACAAAATATCACACATGAAATTTCCGAAATTCACAGATTCAACAGTCATGGAAAACATTTGTAATTTAAATCACCACAGTTGATGGCGGTTTTGATATCTCAAATCAAAATTTTAGCTTTCAAAATGTCCCTCTATGACTATGCCTGGTTTGTGTTTATGTGTATAACCTCACCAGGCTATACAATCAGCTGAAAGCTCTTTGGATTTCTTGTGGCCAGTGTCCACAACAGGAACTTTCCCAGGAGCCTAGAAACCATTTTAGGACCTTTGCCTGCATTTTGACCAAAGGAAGATCCTGAAAGAACCTGAAATTTAGTCAAAAAGAGACTTTGATCTCACAAACTCCACTTTTCTGTCAAGTGGAAATCTTTTTATATTTTGTGTTTTGAGATCGGAAAGTGAAATTCTACACTGTGATTTGTACCCTTACATACTTCCATACAACATACAGCTATCTCCTTTTTCTCCAGGTACCTGGGAAAGCTATTGTACGGGAACATGTGACAGCCTATATCTCCTTCACCAATCCTCTTCCAGTTCCTCTGAAGGGTGGTGTATTCACTGTGGAGGGGGGCGGCCTGTTGTCGGCCACTGAGATCCACGTTGAGTAAGTAATGAGTCAGGCACATTCATTATGAAGTACATGCAGAAAGTTGACAGGCAATAGACAAACTCCCTATCTTGCTGCACAATATCATACATACTAGAATAAATGTTGGTGGTTGCCTCAATATCCAAACATCCAACATAAATTAAAAAATGAGACACTAAATGTCTACCTGGCCATTAAAAAGTGTGAAATCTATGTAAGAAGACCAGAAGCACAATGGATCACAATGGGATTTAGAGCTCAAAAACTAGCCTCTGCAGCCAACTACAAGCATTGATCAGTTGGTCAAACTATCTAGAAATGAAGCTCAATAAACTATATTGATTGATTAGCATTCATGATCCCCAGAGGATGACTATCAATGATTTTTCATACAACTGATCAAAATCTCCACGTGTTCAACTCATTCTCTCTCTTTTCCTTTTCAGTGGTGACGTAGCTCCAGGCCAGAATGTGTCTGTCAAGTTCTCATTCTCACCCATGAGGACTGGGGTGAGGAAGCTCTTGGTGGACTTTGACTCTGACAGACTGAAAGACGTGAAGGGAGTAGCCACTGTGGTTGTCCACAAGAAATGAACATCTGTAATTACTTGAGTTTATTAAAAATTTTTGAGCTGCCTGAAACCCACGTATCTTATATTGTGGGATAATGTGATATTTACTGGATGTGAGAGGAGGAGCTGGCCTGTTTTAGCATAAAAAACACAATATACAAGGTTACTGCCAAATGAAATCAACCACTGATATAACAGTGGTCTGTATATGCAAATGATAGATGAGTCTTCTGGGATGACCATGTCCCAATCTACAAGGAAATACTGAACAAAGCACAAGTTTCATTTCTCTAAAGCCACTGTATGTCAGATGTGATCATGCCTACCACTGGTTCCCCACATGGACTTCTATTTCATACTTGACTCAATTGCCAGATGTAACATGTTTCCTTCTATCTTCATTCCCTTGCCCTGGTCCACATCACCACTGGTTTTTAGTCTCTGATTATTAAATGAAGTGAAAGCCTGCAAGGACCTGTGCCATGAGGGGCAGGTTTAAAATCATTGTGCTATACAGTCTGTTATGTGTACTTGTTTGAAAGTGTCTGATTACACAAAATCTGTAGGTTTCCTTACTTCACTACCTGTTTGAACTGTTTCCTGTTAATCCTGATATTTATGCATTTGTATACTAAATCTGAGTTCAAGATGATATGAAGCATATGTACAGATCTTTCAATAAAGATTTTCATCTTATCTGACATGTCATTAACTTTGATGTCTGAGCTAAGATATGGGTTGGCTATTGATAACATTATTTTAAACTGCACAGAGCAAAGTATTCTACATAAGATATACTGTCAGTGAATTAACTAAAGAGTCAATCAGAGTCTGTTGCAAACACAGGCTTTGCATGCTTGATTGACAGCTGCAGTTGTCCTGGTTCTCACTGCTGTGACCTGGTGTCCCGCATTCTCGTACACATCCCTCTCCTTCTTGGAGCCTGGAGATGATGATGATCCATGACAACTAATCCTAAGCATGAGTCTGAACAGATGACTTTGAGCAGAGATCACTCTGCACAACAAATATTCTGTGTTTAGCTAAAAAACCCTCAGTGATTATAATCACATTTACCTCAGTTTACGGCATTCACTAACAATATACAGGAGGTACTGTTCAACCTTCTGATTGTAAGACTTTATTTCACGTGATCTCTGCACGTCCTGACTCATTAGATAGTTGATGCAGTGACAGGGAACAAGCCTAAAAACTGCTCAGAGGACAGTCATTGCTGGCTGTCTTTGATATCATATATTTGTGACATTTCAGATCACTAAAGTATCATATGTGTTAGCACTCACACGGAGAAAACTAAATGCAGATGCTTATTTCTTGTGCTGTTGTTAAACAGTGAGTAGAAGAGATCGTCACCATCGCAGTGATGATCCTGCTGACATAGACAGGATCAGATCTGTGCTCAGTGTCTATCTCTGAGTTTTTCAGGGCACCCTTGGAGTTGTCCAAGACTTCAAAGCAGATGTCCATTACATAGTCCTCAAACTGAGAGAGAGAGCAACAGGGAGATCAAGAGGAAACATAAGAGAGGAACAAGAACAACAAAAAAGACTCAACCCTTGATAGAACAGATTTCATATCAGATTTGTTCACCATTTGTCAGTCTGTGTGTATGTGTGTGTTTGTTCCACCACGTTCTGCCTGCCTGTCTGCCATCTATCCATCTTCTGTCTTCCTCTGTGCCCACCCAGTAAGCTGTGAAGGGACAAGCCCTTGTTTGTGTGGTTTGGTTACATTCTGACACCTCCTATCCACAAGTTTCCCCTGTCCAACAAAAAGATTTCCTGATGCCAAAGGCCCCGACTCTCCGCTGTCACACTGCTGAGACAACACACAGACATAATCAATCCATTGTCTGCGTTTGTTTGTCTGTGTGTGTGTGTGTGTGTGTGTGTGTGTGTGTGTGTGTGTGTGTGTGTGTGTGTGTGATTCCAGGGAATACTTTTGTTCTAATCCCAGGTTCCTATGTAAATGAGTAAATTAGTCCATCTTCATCAGAGAGGTGCACCACATCATATGGTACACACACAAACACACACACACACATACACACACACACACACACACACACACACACACACACAGGTCATGTTTCAGGAAAACAAGGTCTTTTACTGACCTCAGCCTCTCCATCACACCTAAGTGTCAGAGACTGACTCACATTCACAGGAAACAGAAGCAGCCAACAAGCAGAAACAACATCATAAATTCTGAATATAAATTATTTGATCATTTGAGGACCCTAGTCATGACAGCATTGTTCCATCATTTGTTGTTTTGATGATGCTGACAGAAAATGCTGTCTTGGAGTGATAATGTTTGAGTCTCCCATAAATGTTCAGTCAGGTTGATATGTGGTGCCATATAGTTTATGTTTGTCATGAGGGTACCAGACAGGTGAGAGGATGAGGGTACAAACCCCTGCTGAATCATGGAGAAAACACACCCAGTTTGTATTTGTCTATGCTTTTGCTGACTGGCTGAATCAAGACATGTTTGATTGTGACACAGAGTACAAACTAAAACTGTCAGGAGCTGCATGATAAAATTTAAATGTGGCCTCCTCATGGTTCCCATTTGTCTGTGGTATCCTCAGGTATTTGTAGCTGTCCTGAACATCTGCAATGCTGCCTTCAGGTAGTTCAACCCCCTCAGTTCTGACTACTTCCCTCTCTTTGATCTGCCCACATTTATCTAGTCCTAACGATATCCCGATGTTGTTGCTGTAGATCCTGCAAATGTGGATCAGGGAGTCGATGTTGCACTCATTCCTAGCATACAGCTTGATGTCATCCATGTAGAGGAGATGGCTGATGGTCGCTCTGCTTCAGAACTGGTATCCATAGCCACTCTTTGTGATGATCTGACTGAGGGGGTTCAGGCCTATGCAGAACAGTGGTGGTGATAGTGTATCACCATGGCATATGCCACACTTGATAGCCCCTAGAGTTGTTTTCCACAGCCCCATTGACTTCTTGATGAAAGCTTTTAGTGTCTTGTTGATGTTGTACAATTCCATGCATTCCAGCATCCATGTATGTAGAATTAAGTCATAGGCATTCTTGTATTCAATCCAGGTGGTGCACAGGTTGGTCTGTCTGGTCTTGCAGCTTTGGGTGACTGGTGCTTGACTCCCCTGGTATTGCTACCAATTCCTTTCTGGACCCTGCCCATGTATTGGACCATGTGTCTATTCATCTTAGCTGCTATGATGCCTGACAGGAGCTTCCATGTTGTACTGAGGCAGGTTATTAGTTAGTAGTTGGATGGGATCGCACCTTCTGGGGGTCCTTCATGATCGGCACCGTCCATCCTTAGGTCAACCACCCTGTGTGGGTCCCATTCATCAGTAGCTGGTTCATCTGTACTGCCAGGTGTTCATGGAATGCAGTTCCCTTCTTTAGCTAACAGGTGTGGAACATGCCCAGGCCTGGTGCTGTCCACCTCTTCATACCTGACACACTTTCTTGGATGTCTGCCATTGTGATGGCTACTGGTTCTTGTTCTGGGAAATCGCTGTGGTCTGTTCTTAGAATCACTTGCCACTTAGCATTGTTGTGATGCTTCTTTTTCCGTTATGCTCTTCCAGTACCTTTCAATCTCAGTTATGGGTGGATCTACTCTCGTGGTCTTACTGTGGCCACTGAGAGTACACCTTGGATGGTTTGTGGGGAACATCCTATTTATTCTCCTGGCTTCTGCTTCTCTAGTGTATCTCTTCAGGCGGGTAGCCAGAGCTGTGAATCTTTGCTTGGCAGTCTCTAGTGCCTTTGGTAAGGACAGTTGGTGGTACTTCCTGGGAGTCCCATTCATCCCCACACCTTTCTGGAGCTCTGAGAGTTGACTAACTTCTCTCCATGTTGCCTTGATCTCGGCCTCTCTCTCAGTGTTCAAATTGGGTGATAGGGTATTACGAGGTCTTTAAGATAAGATGGTGCTTTACCATTTAGAGGTTTTTAGGTAAGGCGACAGACTTTTCTAGATTTAACAGGGAGCCAATGCAGAGAGTCTAGTATGAAAGAAATATCCTTTCTTTTCTTATTTTTTTGTCAGATTACATGCTGCAGAGTCTTTAGCAATTTACTGGGGCAGACTGATAGTAAGGAATTGCAATGTGGAATTAACAAATGAGTGACTAGTTTTTGTGCATAATTTTGAGGCAAGATGTACTTGATTTTTACAACATTACATGGGTGAAAAAAAAAAAAGTCCTTCAAATTTGTTATACGTGGGAGATAAAGGACATATCCTGATCAATTACTTATCCTGATCATATACAACCAGTCAAACCAATTCCAGTTAAATTCTTCCTGATGGTTTGATTGTAGGATTTAGCTTTTTATTGTATGAAGACAAAACACTGACAAAACAATATAAAGAAGACAAGAACAGTAACAGTAAATACTGAGCAGTACATACAGGCCAGTTGATTGGATTTCACAGGGAACAGGGCTATCTCAGGTGTTATGTTGGTTAAATGTTGTCGTATACGTGTGTGTGTGTGTGTGTGTGTGTGTGTGTGTGTGTGTGTGTGTGTGTTTGTGTGTGTGTGTGTGTGTGCCCATGTATTACTCACGTTGTGGGGAGAAAAATCTGTTTACACAGTCACATATAGGGACAAAATACAGGCCCCCGCAATTTAAATCATTACATTTTAGGGTAAAGACTGAGGATAGGGTTACGGGTTAGGTAAGGTTAGGTTAGGTATAGGGTTAGGAATAGGCAAATACTGGTTAGGGTTAGGGTTAGGGTAAGTCTCCAGGAAATGAATGTAAGTCTATGTAATGTCCCCACAAGTGATGAAAACCCCCTTGTGTGTGTGTGTGTGTGTGTGTGTGTGTGTGTGTGTGTGTGTGTGTGTGTGTGTGTGCATTCTGAAGAATCAGTCTATGGGGTGGATGGGTGACAGAGAGAGAACTAAAGGAAAGTACAGCAAGAGAAGTTTTTAAAAAAAGAATTAATAACAAAAGGATTTTTCTTTTAAGTAAAAAAAAGTTACAGTATTCTATCAGGCCACATGTCATTTATTAAACTCAGTAAAGCAAAGATCCTCACCAAGAGGGCGTCACTGAGTCCATTGTTTCTTTTGCCAATTTCCTCCTCCAAGTTTTCAAACACATTAATGAGTCACTCAGGTGAGAGGCCTCTGAAAGCCATATGGGCGGTGTCAGGAGGAGATGTGTGTGTGTGTGTGTGTGTGTGTGTGAGAGAGAGAGAGAGAGAGAGAGAGAGAGAGAGAGAGAGAGAGAGAGAGAGAGAGAGAGGGCAAAGTGTAGAGACTCATACCACCTCCATTAGACACCTGTCAGTGCAGGTGGAGAGAGTGACTGTTGGATATTATTTCACTGGAGGGCTCCTCTAACTCACTGGATTTTTCTGTTCTTTATTAACAATCAAGACTTTATGTGTTTTTAATATAATATTCTATATTCAATATTTGCTTTTTAACACAGCTACACTTTAATACGAAGCTTTAGTTTTTGCTTCTGCGACCAGTGGATGTGGTCAATGGTTACTGAATCCTAACGTTCAGGTATTGTTTGAGGACTGACAACTGTTGGAGGAGGAAATTTTCATCACAGACGGTTATTCTGAGACTGAATCTTCAGTCTTAAGGAGTTTGTTTTTGCTGCTGTTTCTGAGACACCCATCTTCACATAAGCTGTGGGATCATGGCAGACTTCCCGTCCAAGGTTACCACGGAGACCAGCTCACCCCAATCTCAGCAGGGGGGCAACAGCCTTCGAGGACTGACTGGAACGGTCACCAATATGATGGACATGTCCTTTATTCGAAGCATTCCAGCCATCCTCATGATGGCAGAAATAGTATGTAACAAACTGCTTTTATTCTGTTCGACCACATCTATGTGATGATCTATCTCCAAACACTTTCCGACTTCCTTACGACCTACGTGGCTCTCTGGCGCAGGTCCATTTTTTCCTATTCAATACATAAATCTTGGGGAAAAAAAAGGGTCACAAATATATAGTTTCAATTTTTAGAAAGACTAAGTAATTTCCGAAACAGTAGTGGCTGTGTAGTTTTTAGTTACTAAAAAGTGAACAGTGGATTTGTTGGGGATACGTTTCAGTTGCACATTAATACACGTTTGGTGCTCTGGAGAGTATTTATGGAAGCAGACCAGTGTATGTGTGATAACTCAAAATAAACTACAGGGTCCATGTTCATAATGAAGGAAAGTGTCACCCAGTGCAACAGTGTGGCTCACTGACATGTTTTTATACATTAATGGAGCTCTATGGTGCAGAGGAATAAGATACAACAGGCTCTGGGTATACAGGCAATACTTTATGGAAAGACCAAAATCAACAATATATTCATCCTAGTCTTTGTTGAGAGTAAAAAATATATAGACAATTTTACACATATGAAGTTGACTTGGTCCAATTCTTGGTCCAAAAACTGCCTGTCATGTTTTGTTCATGTCTCATGTAACAGAAGCGCCAATATTATAGCTAAAGAGCCAATGTGTGGATAGAGACTGGGTAATCTGGGACCAGGCGTTAACAGCAAACTACAGTATGTGATAATCTGTGCAAATTGCTGTGAACATTGCAGCTGCTTTAGATAAATTTATTTGTATACTTTCAGTCTTTATCTGATGCCACAGGAATTTGAATACATGTCAACAAGCTTCAGTTTGTGCACCATAAATGCCACAGACTATCTTTCAACACAAAGCATGACTGTTACACATCAAAGCCTCTGCTGTTTTGCTTGGCAGTGTGCACCAGGTTAGTAACACACTTATGCCTGGTGAGGAGCTGAGAGCTGAAAATGAAACTGATAAGGATTTGTCCTTCATTTGTACATCAGTGAGATTGTGGGAGGCAGCAGGACAGCTATGTTATGGTTGCTCTAATCTTTGGTTCCAGGGTTGAATGGAGTACAGAAGCAATCAGTTTCAACTCAAACTGGTGGTCAAAGCGGTTTATGTGCACTAAGCTGTGTGCACACAGAGGACATGTGACCGGCTAGATGATGACAGGCTGAGGAGAACTTTGTCCCCTGAAGGCCCCATCCCATCCTGTCACACCCCTCTGACATCGCATTCCCAGTGGGTCAGATGTTTACAATACATCGACTTAACATTTGGTATCATTGCCTTTAAATTGTTTAGCTTCATTACACTGAACCTATAGCTTACTCTTCAGGGACAGAAGCACAATGTTCATATATGATCTGACTGACTTTTCCACCTCTCCATGCTTTATGAGTTGCAGGCTATATTGGTTATTGATGGTATTGTAGTAGTATGGCCAGTTAGGTAGTAGTCACCAGTAGTGTAAGTTTGTGAGATGTGGCAGGTAAGCCTTGAGGTAAAAATAAGGCAAATCTATACCCACTAATCTGCAATAAAAAAGTCCATTTAATTCTGTTTATGTTTTAACATCCCTCGCAAATGACATCTTTTCAGCCCAAATATTCAAGAAAATCATCAGCAGCAATAATGAGTGTTTCTGTTACTAAAGTAGTTCCAATGTGATGGCACCTTTCACTGAGGAAGGTCACAGCGTGTTTCACAAAAAAGCAATAAGACCAAAAAAAAGAAAGAAAAAAGGAACAAACATTAAAACAAAAGCAACAACTGACCTTAAAAAAGATAAAATTCCGAACACTAAACAGCATAAGACGAGACAAAAGGCCACTTTGAATAAATGAGTCTTTAGCTGCTTCTTAAAGGTGTCAACTGAACACAGATCAGTAGGAAGAGTGTTTCACAATGTCGGAGCAACCGCTTCATGAGGCACGATCACCTTATGATTTTAGTCGAGCGCGAGGGCCAAACAGTAAGCACTGGTCAGAAGACCAAAGTGACCTTCTGTTGATATAAGGATGGAGCAGGTCAGAGAGAGAAAACAGGAACCCATAGGTACCCAAATAGGAGTCCTGTCTACACCGCTGCTTTTAGTGTTACACAATTGTTACTTATGTAATGTGAGCTAATTTATTGCTAGTTGCTGCTGTGACAGATGGCATTATTCATCTTGTTTAAATGGCTACAGTTATGATGTCCAAAGGTTAATAAGCTGTGAACACAGCCTCATAATTGTGAAACCCTTTAAGCTTAAAGAGTGGAACTGCAGGGTCAGGTGCATTGATGAGAGCAGTTTTAAAGCAAGACTACCCCTGCTCACTTTTACATCTGTCTGAAATGTGACAAGTAGAGAACAGTCATGAAGTCAGAAAACTGATTCAGTACTGTGAGTCACACAGCAATCTGCAAACATTACCCACCACAAACCACTGGGCATGCCAGACCAAGCAAGACCATAGCAGCAAATGCTGAGTGTATTGAATTGAGCAAGAGTACAATTCATACTTCTGAATTAAATCTTTCAAGTCACTTTAAATGACTGATACATAATAAAGATTTGTGAAAAATATCCGATAGAAACAAATTATGTATACTTGTTAACCAGAAAGATATTATGCATATACTCATGAGGAGGGGGCAGAGGGGATGCAATATTAATAAATAGCATGCCCCATGTATATTGCATTTTAAGTCATATCTGTACAGTGTATAAATGCTGGAACTTGCTGCAGAGTGCGTAGTGTAACTTCATAGATCTTTAAACACCGGCAGTGAAAAGATAAACTTCTAGTATAAGTAATTGTGTTATAACCCTTTGTGTCATGACAGTGTAGTGATATTAAAGAGGTTTAATAGCGATAAACAAAGTTAGACAACGAACGTGCCCCCAGCTGTGGATCATGGTAATATTTTAATTTTTGTCAGAAAGTTAAGGTTATCTTCTGTTACTCTTGTTCAGAACAGGTCTTAAGTTCCGTGCTTTGTAAAGGTCAGAGTACCCATCTGTGTGTATCTATGTGTATCAGGTGTGTAAAAAGTGAAACCTGAGCCCCACACGGATAATAGACTGTCCTTTTGTGTCCTCTGTCGTGGGACCAAAGCAGAGAGATACAGAGGCAAAGAGAGGAGGCTTGTGTGGTTCTGTCTGGATGACGTCTGTGTTTTACAGATCCTATATGATGGATTTTTGGTTTAAATTTCAGATATTAACGTGCTTTAAAAAAAAACAAGATCTTTGTTTGTGATAGCGTCTGTAATATTTTATATTGACCACTTTGGTCTAGATTGAAATATCTAAACACTATATTGGACTGATTTGATGTGAAATTGTGAACAGATTTTCATGTTCCCCAGAGGATGAAACCCACTGACATTGGTGATCCCCTGACTTTTCCTCTAGAGCAACCAGTGGATTGACACGAGTGGTTTTGACAGCAATATCTCAATGGAATGTGGATGGAATGATTAAAAATAGGGTTCATACATTCATGTTCCTCTTAGGATGAACTGAAATGAACTTTTCATAAGGTCAAAATTTCACTCTGTCTTTCTCACTGCTTTATGACCAAATACTTGCACAACGAATTCCCATCAAGTTGTACTGCACTTTGTGTTTAGTGGTAGTTAGCAAATAGTAGCACATTAACACTCTGAACTAAGATGATGAACATGGTGAACCTACCTGCAAAACATTAGCATGTTAGCACTCTGTCATTGTGTCCATGTTGTCCATTTAGTTAAAAGTTAGCCTTGTTCAAGGATGGATGCACTTTATCTCTCTTCTTATTATTGGTCTGTCTTGCTTTCTCTCTGTCACTTCTCTAGTTTCTGGGGCTGCTCCACTGGGCATTGATAGCCAGCACCGTCTATGCTGTGCTGCCAGCATATGGTTGGGTGATGTTTGTGGCTGTCACTACGTGGATCCTCACCACCATCCTCTTCTTCATGATCCTGTTCGGTGCCCCCCGAAAACTCACTGCCGTCCCCTGGCAGCTAACGGTAGGCAAGGATGAGGAAAGGGAATAATGAAGATCAGTCATGAGGTGTTGCTTTAATGCTAAATTGTTGTTACAGCCGCACAAAGACAGCAATAAGTACAGATAAATAGACAAAGTAAGGGAGTGAAGAAAGTACCTTCTGGCATTAATTTCAAATTTCAAGTATTTCTTTATCGCATTAAACATTAATGACTAAAAAAGCTACAACGAAAGCCAAACTTTAAAAATAGACATCATTGGCTATTGTTTGCGGAGCATTTAAAACTCAAATCCTGCCCCCTTCCAACCAGTAAGAAGAGCACAGACATCTGTCATGTGAAATCACCGAAACTGTTGTAAATTTGGCAGAAAATATGTTTTCAGGCCCTTTAAAATGATATCATAAACACCACAGAGTCTCCCTTTGCAGCTAATATTAGCTGTATCCAGGTCTGGACTGGCCCAGAAGAAACACTCTGATGAGATGCCTTTGATCATAAAATGCTTCAGTGATGGTGCATCAACAAGAGTGAGGCAACACGATTTAGACTGAAGTGTTACTGTCAAGGATCGAGGACGGTTTGAGGTTGAGTTCAAATTAAAAGTAGCTGACAAAATAGCATAATGAAGTAGGTTATGAAATGATGCTAGGACAGTGGTTCAAGGAAACAGATAACAAAATGGGACACCAGGGCGGTCAGGAGAAGCTCTGATAAAATGTGGCTAATGTTTCTCCTCTTCTGCTAGGTGATGGTGTATTACGGCGTAGCCACTGTCCTCTATCTGACCGCCTTCCTCACCAACGCAGCATCTGTCACGCCTTTTTCATTCAGCTACTTCTATGGACATCTGGCAGCTGCCGCTGTAAGACGCCTTCCTCATTCCCTCTTACTGCCATCATTGTTTGGCTAGGTGTGTTTCTGATAGCATGTTTACTTATGAGGCTGTGGCAGGTACACACACCTGAAAGTTGAAGATGTGAGAGAGGCAGTGGGAGAAGCAGGGTGAGGCTAAGTTACCTTTGTACCACAGCTGCTGCTCACTCCTCCCCTTTGCTGTTTGATGTCAATGTTCAATGTACAAAAAGAAAAAAAAAACAGGGAGTGAGAGAGTGAGGGAGGTGGATGTAGGGCAGTAGATAAAAAGGTAATGGGTGTGTTCATGTGTGTGTGTGACACAAAACTCACAAAGCTCACCAGTGCCACGAAGTGCAAGCTGCAAATGATGTTTTATAGTCTCTTCCACAGGCTAAAGTCCCTGTTGTTTTACAGCTATGGTAGCATTTACATGATTTAACACACACATACACACACACACACACACACACACACACACACACACACACACACACACACAAGTTCTTGACTTATGTTCTTCCACAAACTCTTATCAGTTGCGTTTTACTGCCTTTGAAGCATACCAGTGGAGATAGCTCCATGTTTAAAAGGTCTAATGGTGGATTGGGGCCTTGTTAAAGCTGGTAATTCACAAGAACTTGGAATCTTTAGAGATGTGAAAAAGTAAAGATGCAAACTCGTCTTTGATTTATGTCAGATGTTGAGGAACTGAGACTTTTGCTTTGCCTCCTGAAATCATTTAAGTGGTGTAATTGTCTCTCTTTCACACCCAATGTCTCTCTGTCTGCCTGTGTGTGTGTGTGTGTGTGTGTGTGTGTGTGTGTGTGTGTGTGTGTGTGTGTCTGTCTGTCTGTCTGTCTGTCTGTCTGTCTGTCTGTCTGTTCAGTTTTTTGGTGCTGTGGTGACGGTGCTGTACGGTGTCAGTGCTTTCTTCACCTATCTGGACTGGAAGGGAGATGGAGGAAATGCTGCCACCAGCACAGTGCCGACCTAGGACTCCAACTGTGTGATGCAGATCTTGGGGAAAAAAATTCTTCACATTCTCTTTCCCTTGAATATTATGGTTATTTGAATAGTCTGGTGTTGATACTCAACTGTCAGCACAGTGTCATTTGATTATTACTGCTGACTGTGGTAACCCAAATCCTGACCTGAGCTTCACCCCAGCATTAACAATAATATGAAACCTGATTCAGACAGATGATATCTATACATTACTTTTCAGTCAAATAACTCAATCACTCAATAAACTTTTACCTTCACATTCTGAAAATGAATTACATACTGTATCAGTACTGGATTATCCACATAAAATGTGGCTCTTGATACTGTATCACTTTCATGAAGGGGATCTGGTCAACTGCACTTTGTCCACAAAACCAGGCCGCCCCAGTAATAATAATACATCAATCATACAAATACAGCCAGCTGTGTAAACAGTTGTTAATACCACGGATTCAGACAAAAACATATTTCCAAAAATCAATGAAGCTGATGAGATAAAACATTAAATATATTGTCTTTGTACTGTTCTCAGGTGAGTATATATCAAGAAGGGTTAACAAATTATCTCATTCTGTTTTATACCGACTTCTTTAAAATAGTAAACACCTCTTTACAACCTGGTATTTTTCCTAGCTCTCTCAAATCTTCAATTGTTAAATCACTTTTAAAGACGCCCACTCAAGGCCCATAATCCACAAGCAGATGATGGACCACATGGCACCCAATAAAGTACAGGATCTCTACCAATCTGGCTTTTGCCCCAATCATAGTACAGAAACAGCCCTGGTCAAGATTATCAATGATGTAAGAATAAATATTGACACTGGTAGAGTTTCTGTTTTAGTATAATTGGATAAACGTGTGGCATTTGACACTATTGATCATGATATACTTTGGAGATTTGTCTGGGCTGGCCTATCTGGTTCTGATGTTCGTGCTTGTCTTCGGAATTTCAGCTCCAGTCCAGTCAGCTAGACTACTGTAATGTGTTGCTCACAGCAATAAATATCTAAAAAGCATCGCAATCCACTGCAGCTACTCCAGAATGCAGCTGCCAGAGTTTAACTAGATAAAGGAAATATGACCATATAACACCTGTGCTGAGCTGGTTATGCTGGCTTCACATGCTAGTGAGCGATGAAGCAGCTAGAACCCTCAGGTCATCTGGAGCAGACCTTCCAGTTATTCCCTGGGTCTCCATGAAAACCGGTGAAGCTGCTTTTAGCTTTTATGCTCAGAGCCACTGGAACATCCTTCCCAATCATGTTAGGTATGCTGCATCTTTTAAAACAAAACTGAAAAGACTCCTCTTTAGCTGCACATTTCAGTAGTCTGGTTTGCAGGTCTTAAGAGTTTTTATCTAATTTTTACTTCTTTTATTGGTTTAACTCATGTGTTTTACCATCTTAATTGTCAACAGATGGTCTTAATCAATATTTTGGCATGGCTTTTAACTCACATGTATTATTTGTTTAATAGTCTTTGCTTATGTCTAATGTTCTATCTTTACACTCCACATAGTTTTTGTGGCTGAAACTGCTATGGTAGTTCACAGTCTGTGCAGTATATTGTATATGTACATGTTTGCCTGTAACCAAAACTGCAACTTGTTGCTAGCAGTTAGCGGTAAGCCAAATTAATGGCTGCTGGACGTAGCTTCAAACCTAATGTACAAATATGAGAGGGGTGTCATTCTTCACAACTAACTCTTCGGAAAGCAGATAACATTTCCCAATATGTTAAACTATTCCTTTAAAGTAAACTTATCCAACTATGCAACAAGACTTCAGACTGCAAAACAAAGCAAAAAACGTGAATTGGACTGCAGAGTAAATGCAGTTATTTGTTCATATTCTAAATAACATACTCTGTCACTGTCATGAATCTTGATAATAACCAAATATTGTAAAAGTGTTTTTGTATACCGTGGGATCAGTTTTGGTGAAATTTGTTTGAAAAAATGCCTCAAAATATCAATATCAATATTTAGTCTGAACTGCTCTAAAGTCGTGTTCTTGGTTTGTCGATGATGTAAAGATCAGATTCACAGTGTTCTGTATTTTCATCCCTGTGTGAATTCGTCTAGTGTGGAGTACTAAGTGGTCTCATCTATCAAAGAGAAACGTGGAAGCAGAATAAGTGAAAGTTTAAGATGTCTTGTTTACAGAGTGCAGTTGTTGTTGCAGTGGTTACACTGACGAGCACAGTACTGAAGCCTGCACCAGAGCAGCTCCATGTTGTGCCGTGTGTGTCTCTTGTGTTAGCTTTCTGTCTTGTCACCCTGATAACCTGACACTGCAGTGCAGAATAGACTGTATGCACAGTATCTGTCCTGTAGAAATCCACTTTGATTTCTTCTGCTGAAAATCCAGGCTCCCATAGAAACTCATGAATTCCCCATGGACCAAGCCAAAGCACTGATGACAAATTGAAAAACGTACATGGAAAAATTGACTGTTCTACTCAAACGTTCTGCAGGACATTAGCAACTCTTCAAATATCATCCCACTAAGCATCCATAAAGCTGTGGAAAAAGTGTATAACATATTTTTGATTTATGATATCATGCTCAACGCCTGTTGTATGTGCCTTAATTAAATATGTGGTGAGTGCTGGGGCTCAACCATACAAGTGTTCAAATAAAGCACTTGGTTTTTTCAATGTAAGGCTTTTACCCATTTATTTGAAAAAACCTTTTGACTAACAAATCAACAGTATTTCACCAGTGACATAAATATACTTTTTCTTTAACAGCTGTCATGTTAAGACAAGTAGAAAACACTTAAACAGCAGGCACGCACGCACGCACACAATCACCAGGTATGTTAAACATCACTTTCACAGGCACAAAACTCAATCCAATGAGCTTCAAACGGACAAAATAATTTAAAACTTCATAAAACATACATGAGTTCTGCTATATTATGAAAAAGCATTGCAGGCAAAGAGGGCAGACTGAAACATTCAGTCATATCAAATGGCTTCTCCTGCTTACTAGCTGATTTGTTGATGCCCTTCACATAAGAGCCAGTAGGGTGACCTGAAGAAGTCTAATACCAGTTCCAGAGCTTTGAGTATCTCGTCCCCAACCAGGCAGGACTAATAAACACTAAATCTTAGTAAAATCTGTGTGAATAAGAGGATGAAAGCAAGATTCGGCCACTCACCTACAAATTCCAATTTAACTAACTTGAATATTTCAAGTAGCCATAAGGTCCAGTGCACTGGATGGGGAGTAGAAAGAAGCCAAAACCCATATAGAGGCTCTTAAACACAAATACCATCCCACCACATAAAACACAGAGGAATGCATGTGTGAATTTGCCGTTTGAGGCCATTTGTGCACAGACTGTAGATTTACAGGGAATGCATCCAGCAGCTCGCCATCCAGGGGTGTTGCTAAAGGAATACAACTGCTGCCCCAACCCCCATCCCATATCCATAAGAACCATCTCAGGTGCTGCCCAATCACCAGTACTCTTGTCACCATCAGAGTACAAAACTCACAAAAACCACTGACAACTACTTTCTGAAGTCAGAACAAAATTTTACATAAGCATATTGAGGAGGACGCAATTGAAACGTTGGACTGTGAGTGTGTGAGTGTCACTGCGATTCAGTGGAGCCAGTGTGTTTGGAGCCTGCAGGGATCAGAGACGTGACCACCAGCCCTTGAGTCAGGTCCAGACCTCGTCCCTCCTTCTCCTAGAAATACACAGATTCATGCAGCTGGTATTAAAGCAAAGCATCATAAACAGGAGTCCTAATTACCTGTTTCTGATTAATCAACAGAAATCAGACAAGTCTCAAAGTGCCTGAACACAGGCTGGGGCTGACAGCAAAGAAGAGACCAGTCTCACTGAAAAGGGGTTTAAAGATGTTCTGCAGGTTGCAGACAACTCACAGCTCTGTATTCCAGAAGCATCTCCTTGAAGGCCATAAAGTCAGTGAATGTCAGCAGCATGTCAAAGATGTCACCGGGCACCTCCTCTTTGTGTTGCCTTCAGATGGAAGGGAGACATAAGGTGAATGTCATCACAGTGTAATTTTCTGTGTAACTTTGTGCCACCTAGTTGTCTGTTGCAGAATAACATGAGAAACAGGTGCATTGAACACACTGCTGTAGGAGCTGAGAGGTTGCTTTCAATGACACCATTTATGTCACCAATTGAATTAAAGTGGCTGAGTTGCTGTAGAGGAAAACACTATACACAACACAACAAAATGGCCTTAGGGGAGAGGTGTGAGGTCACATCTTACATGAGCAGCTCTATGAAAGTGTCCATGTTGAAGCCGGGCAGCCGCTCCACCAGCTGCTGCTCCAGGTATTTCTCCAGCAGGTCAACCTACACAACAGCCATGAGCATTATTATGCTGTCAAATTCAGTCAAGTCAAAGTCTGTCAAATAATACATATTAATATATTAATATTATGCCCTTCAGTTTTTCAATCTTCACTTTCATTTCTTTCTTTCTTTTCTTTTTCTTTTTGACCCTGATCAGCACAACACCAACAGGTCCAGCCTGCCAACCTGCAGCAGCATTTACAGGTACATTAGCTGCAGAGTGCAGAATGACGTGACAGGCTTTAGGCCTTGCAGCTGTTGTGAGGAACAATGTAAAAAAAAAAATCATCACACAATAATCTTGTGGTTGCTCAGATGTATTTGCACTTATTTTTGAAAGATAGGGCTTAAACCAACTCTTTCCACAACCAATGACTCACCCACCCACCCATTCTAATGTTTTCGAACTCCTTCATTACTTTGACCAAAAAAAATCCTAAGAGGAAAAAACTGAAACGCTCCAAGAGCTGAACAGCTGGGAAGGTGATGATGATGATGAGGGTTCTCCATCACAACTTTTCACTTCTGTTTTTAAAAAAAAAAAAGAAAAGAAAAGAAAAGAAAAAGCTCAGCACAGAACTTGTGAATAAAAAGAATCACAAAGTTTTCTCCAGGTTTGAAGACTGATTCATCATCTAAAGCCAGGCAGCAGTCACAACAAACTGTTCTGCTAAATTTAACCACGAAAATGACTGTAGATTGGGTTAGATATGGTGTGTAACATAACTCTATATAGTTTATTTTGGAATATTTCAGGCCATGAGAGACATGTCATTCTTCTCAACACAAACTTCAGTGATATCTGATCAAACATAGTTTTGTTAAGTTTCCCGTCCTTTTATTCTCAGTGCATGGCTGCATCAAAAATGTCAATTTATTTAAATTCTTTTGTTCTTTTTTGATTGTAGTGGCCTTGTCTGAACTTGCATTGTACAATAAGATGAGGAATAAGTTTTGTTTTTGTTTTTTTTTTAAATGCTGGAAACAATAAAATGGAGCTTTTTTCTTTTTACCGATTAACTGAAGCAATAATCGACTGATTAATTCATTCTCAAAATAGTGAGTTGTAGCCCGAAATTATGTTCAATACATAGCTATTTTCAGGAATATGATCCTCAGACAGACATGTTATATTCTTTGACAACAGGAATGGGAGTTATTTGATAACAGTGAGATTTCCAGCAACTCACATATTCATTAAAGATGGGTGTGTAGCTGAGCTTGTTCTCGTCAGAGTCCTCAAACTCCACGTAGTGTTTCTCCATGAAGCTTTGCTGAAGCTGCTGGAACTCCTCCTCTAAAAAAAAGTTATAGACATGCAGAATATCACAGAACTTCACCATTAATTGGTGAATCACTGAAGATGCAAATGCTGGCCTCTCTGATTCATTTTTAAAGTATTTTCCTACAAGTCTACGTCTTGAACTCGTGACAAAGTACTATAAAGCATTGAAAAAAGTCCTACCCATGATGATGTCCTCTATGTAGCCAATGACAGCATCAAAAGCGGCGTCTGCAGCTGAGGAACTGGAGGGAGAGAAATAAGTGAGCTCAAGTTAAAGGTAGACTTCAGGAATATGAAGCAGTAACTATGAACATGACGTTACAGTGGAGCCACAGAGGGCCTGCTGTAAATCTATCATCTATACAGTACAGTAATCAAGACGTGGTTTTGAACTTGTTCTGACAGGGTTAAGACTCGATGTGGGCTTGCCTCAGAGGGCAGAAAGCTGTGGACAACCAACCTGGACACAGCAAAGTTTTCTTCGTCCATGTCAACCATTTCTACGATGTTCTCTCCACAGCTTCGGATATCTGGAGAACGAGGGACGGCAACACCTGAATCCTTATGTTTTCGCCAAGTTAGCTGCTATGTTACACAGCTCTGGTAACAAGCACATGCCATATTTAACAACCCCCCAATCTTTATGTTCAATCACAAGGCTTATCGTCTGGCCTGATAAGTTTTGGTCGTTGCTGAACAATAACGCTCGCTGGCTAAGTAAAGGTTAGCTAACATTAGCTTAACACATGTAGCTAACAGACAGTCAAATGAATACGAACTGTCAAAGTTCGTTAACTACATTTTGTATTTTTTCCAATAAGAAGATGACTTTACACCTTCCTTGAGTTGCATTAATGTGAGTTAAGTGAATATAACATATACTTACTTCTTTCCTGGATGTCCATGTTGTTTAAATAAATCAGTAACGTGGATGGTAAATACCAAACGTAACGTCGTTCCCAAGGAAACGGCGAACATGTGTGCGCCTGTGCGTCTCGTCCGGTGGAACAAAATCTGTGAACGTTGGTTCCCGTCTGACATCATATCGGTACACATAGGTGGGATTACAATCTCTTTTCGACTGTTTTTTTTCCCTAAGAATTATTGCCTGTATAAACACATTTATATGAAGATCTACACATTTTGCTTACTGACAGATAAGGCCAAGTGTTTCTGCAAAAAATTGGCAAGACAGTGTTAAATAATCAGATTCTCACTCCTGCCTTTGAGACAAAAGGAAATTTGAGATGTAAATAAAGAACATTGAGTCATACAACAATCACATGTACATACATTTATTACAAATATCACAATCCAGGAAACAACAATTCTTCAATCAATCACATCTTTGGGAATTCTGGGGCAAAATTCCTTTACAGATGTTTTAAATACAACTCACATCTTTTTCTTTACAATCCCAAACTCCTTCTCCAACTGTAGAGACAACCATATAATTTGTCTCACCTGCATGTATAAGGTGCATCAGGAAATACAAGATAGCAGTGACCAGACCAGTCTTTTGTCATACTGAGAGATGCATGTTATCTTTTAGAAATCATTCCAGTAGTCTGAATGATGTTACAGGTCCTGTTCATGCAATTTGGTAGAGTAATAACTCTTTTCTAAACAATTTGACCAAAAATAAGTTCATTATTGAGTGTGATAATTTGAAATATTGGGGTTTTTTTAACTGTACGAATAGAATTTTTCTTGAATCTCAATCTCTCACATGTTCATTTCGTCACCAGTTTCCAAAATACAAATGTCATTCAGTCAGCTTAGAGATGCTTCAAGTAAAGGATGGACATAAAGACAGACAAACAGACAGAAAATGTGAGGTTCTTATGAAGACAGAGGGAGAAAGATGGACAAATGGCCAAATGAGAGCAGAGATGTGCTGTTATATAAAGCACAAAGAGGGAAACCACATTTTACTCAGTCTGAAGCAATCACCTGGAACATACACTTCCTGACAAACTTGTTTCAACAAGATCCATCTCGCCAGAAGGACAGCTGTGATCTGCAGCAAGTCAAACATAAATGCACATTTATTTCTGCACTGAGGCCCACACTCTCGAGGTCATGTCACTGCCCTGTGGGTAGTTTCTTTGCTAATGTATATCAAGTTTGTCACTTCCAAAAAAGGACACGATCTTAAGAGTGACCCTGGGATATTTAGTAAACTGATGGAGGAAAAATGATTCACTTAAACATTTCACATTTGTTTTAAACGATTTACTGATCGGCGAATACAACACTGTAAATCAACAAAACCTGTTGTACCTCTCAACCAAGTTTCTACATTGGTGTTCAACATCATTTATAATACAAAATTAAATCACATCTTGTGGATTGAAAATAGTCATCTTGATACAGATGCGTTTGTCATCACAAACAAAAAATAAGACATATTTAGTGATGCTGCCCCTCACACGAGCTTGACTTATGCTGGAGCTGTATTACAAGATTTTGCCAAATTGTTAGCACCAATCAAGCAATCCCAGATAAATTCAGAAGGTGGTGGTGGAATTTTAATTGTATCCAACCTCCTCACTGGCCCTTCAAACACAAGCACTTATAATTGGAGGGGAAACAAAACAAAACGTGACTTCATTTTCAGATTAACGTCCTGTAAATTCTAATCTGTGTGTATTTATTTGTTGTGGTTGTTACATACATGACCGAGACTGAGGAAATACCAACATCTCAGCAAAGACAAAAAAGCACAAATAGCAGCAGGGTCAGCCGTGCTGAAAATCAATTACATCTAATACAGATTCAAGTATTTCTTTTTACTCATTGTAAAACAAGAATTATGTCATTAACATTCTCTGCTGTGTAACAGCTGATCCGATTCTTAACATTTGCTTTTGTAAACTGAATCAGAAATCTGACCCCTAAAAATTCTGCGTCTTTTACGCTTTCTGACACCAAGGTGACCAAAGAATAGGTGTTGGTACAACCTTGAGTAAAGAGAATGAAAATGCTACCTTGAGAACACCATAATTCGCATTTATATACCCAAAAACTTGAAAGTGAGATACATCTCAAAAATATCTGCGCTTGGGTTTAATACATCACTACAGGCTGTGTTGTACTCTGCTACCCGGCCCTTTCAGATCTGCAGACATGTGCATGACAGGTGATGGGATTAAATAGTAGTAGCCTCTGGGCTGAAAGTGCAGTTGGATCCTCATATCATAGACAGGATGTCTGTTAACTCTACGCAGGGGCTTGCAGATGAGAGGTTGGTTCTGTCTGTAATCTGATTAAAATCTTTCTGCTCCTCACTTCTGCTCTTTTTGTCTGAAAAACACACTGTTGGTAGAAAGTTGACAATTCTTGGCCCAGCTTCTGCAGGGAGTTGCCAGAAGGATAGAAAAGAGGAGATGTAGGTAAATGAGGGAAAGATGGTGGCGATGTGGCTGTGGTTTGAATTCCCCTCCTCTCATCTCCTCTCTTTCTTCTCTCCACCTCATCATTGTCGCCTCCCCTTCCCAGAAGTCACAGTTCTGGTATCATCACAACACTGTGGCACCGTCCTCGCAGCCCTGTCGGGTGAGAGGGGATTAGAGGAGGAGCATGAGGCTGTAGGGCTTGTGTGTCTCTCCTTATTGGACGAGGGGCAGGAAGTGTGTCAGGAGACATGTGCAATGAGTCTGACACGCGTCTGGATGTCCTGGCGGCACAGGGGGCACGTCTCTAACTGTAAGGCACACTCCATACACATACCACTGGAGGAAGATGGGGACACACAGAGGAACATTTCATTATCCATTCACAGAAAATGCAAGACAGAAAAAAAGGTTTTGGTTTTAGTCTAAAATTATTCACTGAGACAACCTGCTCTCAAAACATATTTCTGACTTATAACAGCTGGATTTGAACAGGGGTTTTCAGGCATTGTTTGTTCACACCAGATGCACACATACCCATGTCCACACGGCCGCAGCTCCGTGTCAGCCATGACGTCACAACACAGCGTGCAGCAGTTGTCGCGGATGCTAACCTGCTTTAGTAAGGCCAGACGCCGGTGTCTGGGAAACACACAAGAGCAGATAAATGTTTCCATTTACACATGTGTTTTAAACTTTTCTCATACGTACAGTGGTGACAACTGCAGGTCGACATGATGTACCTGCACTGTGGAAAGTCCATACTTAATGAATTTTGCTGTACACATTAGACTGGCCTCTTACTTCTATTAATATATAAAAAAAAGTGTGGCAAGTAAAATAACTGCAGTACTGTTTGATTAATACATCGTATGTTTGCAACACAGTAAAAGAAAAATCACAAGGTATGTAACATATAACATAGGTTTAGCTACATTTGCTATGGCATATTTTATTAAGATGCTTATAATGTATGTATATAATTAGCATTAATTCTGTGAAGGAAATATGGGCCAAAATATGTTTGTCAGTTACCTTTTTCCATGACATTTTGTCTTCAAAGGGCTGTTTGAAGGTTAACACTTGGTGTTAATGTTAGAATTAGATTGAGATTAGGGTTAATTAAGCCAACTAAAATTACAAAAACATTATTGGTTTTGGTTTGACTGGACTGACTGAAATGTTCAATATACTAAAAAAAGACTAAAATGTCAACAGTTTTCATCGACTAAAATGGCCGGACATTTAGTCACCTAAAACCTGACTTCAAAAAAAAAGAAACAGGGTTGAAATTAAATAAAATGAAATAAAACAGTTGAGGAAATGAACACCATTATGAATGTAAAAGCCCACTGTTGGTATTTCACCAGGCCACTAACTGAGCCAGGCGTTCATTTATGCTAATTTAGGAAGCCATGCAGTGAGCCATGACTTGATGCTGCAGGTGTCAGTGGTGTGGGATGAGTGGTCAAGATGTGGGTCAGTTAGCTCTTCGATTTTGTTACTTCACTGTTTGTCCCCTCATTTGTTCTAACTGCATATTCAAGATAAAACACAAAATATGGAGTAAGTGACTACATGGTCTTTGTGGTTTGTGTCAAAAACAAGTGCGCCTGTTCCATCCAACACAAACAACCTGGCAGTAATCCATTTCTTTGTCGAGATTAGAATTTTTGTTGTCAGAGGAGTGTTGATCCAAATGTTCAAGGTCGTGTGTTGCACAGGATGTCTGTACAGATGGGTCAATAACTTTCTGACACACTCAACAAAATGGGAACATTTTATGGTTCACAAAGATGTTATCTATTGCAGGGCTATGGACCCCTTACACTCAGGTGGAATAAGTACCATTAATAGGAGCATTTCATTTTGGTGTTCCACTTCCAGAGCAGAGCCATGACTGAGTGTCATACAGCTCTGTTTCATAGAAGAACATTAGAATTGAGAAATGACCATCTCCTGTACAGACATTGTTCTGTTCATATCACCATATTCAGCTGGTGTTTTAACTAGTCATTACGACGTTTCAAGAGCTGCTGTAATGTAGCCAACAAATGAATAAGGGATGAAAATGCTCTATGTGCGCTGGAGCAAGCTCAAAACGTGCCACATTTGTATCATGCCAAACCTACGAGTTAGATGCTGTGTGCAAAGAAATGATTCAATAGTCAAGGTGGTTGGCTTTCTCAAATTCTCAGAGTGCAGAACAGCTTCATTTCTCACCTGGGTAGGATGATCTTTTCACTGGGGAGCAGTGAAGCAAAGTCGTTGAAGGTGCTGAACTTGACGGAAGGTGGGTGACGGAAAGGCTTGGACCCAAAGTTAAACTCACACTGCTGGTATGACATAAAGCTGGCTGCCGCAAAGAAACCAGACCTGATGAGGCACAGAGGTGAAGGAAAGAGAGGGGTTCATTTAAGAATAGAGGAGGGGGAAATGCACAGGAAAGAAGGGAGGAAGGAGGGGAAAAGGAAGGACAGATAGAGAGAGAAGGAGCTGTGAACTCTGGAAAGGAGGGTGAGATTGTGTGTGTGCTGACTTACGTGGCCGAGGAGAAGACCTGTTTCTCTGGCGGCAGCTGATGTCCATTTAGATAGAAGATCATCTGCTTCTTGCTGAGGTCCAACAGGAAGCCAATGGCATCTCCTAAACAGGATGCAGCAGAATAAAGTGATGGCATGCTATTATTAGTATTATCTGTCCATGTGGGAGGTAAACCACAGCCTGAATGCTGGTGGTGACAGCAGCATGTGGGCGCTAAAATCACAAAACACTCCAGAGGCACTAAAAACAATGAAGCAATTTCTAAACAAATGAGTCAGACAGTTAAAAGCATGGTGTCCCCTCTCTTCTGCTGCTCAAAGTGACAAAATTTCTTTCAAGTGTATGTCTAAGAAACACAAAAAAATAGTAGTTCTAAGTCATAACTGGGTATGTGTGTGTGTGGTAGTGCATACCCTCCTTCCAGCAGGGGTGAGAGTGAGGTTTACTGCGAGCGTTGTACCAGATGAGCTGCCTGCAGCCATCATACGCACATGAGTATTCATCGTCTCCTATCCCGTAACCCTCCTGTGACACACATACACAAAATGCTACATTGTATGACTGCAGAAAAACAGAATGTAGAAAAGTTGAACAGTGAAGACACAGAGGATGAGTACATGGTTGAGGAACTTGCTGTCCTTGGTGGCCCATCCGATTTGCATCACTCCTGATGTAATGACCGTCACCTCGTAGTACCAAATGCCTGAATCAACGCAGAATGTACAACGCACGCTCTCAAAGGATGAGGCATCACATCGTGCCTGAGGAGGGGAGCAAAAAGAAAAAACATTCAGATATCAAAACATTGATATTAGGCTAAAGAGGGGCCTGGGTCAACTTCCACAGAGCCGGTGTCTTAACTCTTGTCCAAGATGCTTAAACTGCCAAAGGACGTACGTGTGGATCAGGGTCTTACACCACTGAACCCCGGCAGTAAACCACGTGTAGTTGTAAATGAGCTACGTGACTACCAGGACTTTGTTGAAGTGCTGGGTGTGCTGGAAGCCAAGCTGTGCTCCGTTTCTTCCCAGACTACACAGCCAGTGTCACCATGGCTTGAGCTTCATTCATACAAGTCAGGAAACTACTTCATATCACTCACAACTGGATGGACAAGCAAAACATGGCTTTTATTAAGAAACATGTTGTCATAACAACAGCAGGTGGCACACAATAAGGAAAGAGCGTATCACATTTGTTTGAAATCCAGATGTGGTGGGGCCATTCAAAACCACTGACAGAGATGGTAATATTCAATACTCGGGCTGTCAATGAATATTCTAACTTCAAATAGTAAACATAATCCATACTTTCAATTGTGAAAATAAGACTGCGGAAAAAAATGAATTCAGAGTTTATTTCAATCAAACCAGAGCTGGTGGTGATTATTGGAACAGTGACAGACGAACTAAGAAGGTTTTGGTGAGTTTTATTTTGTTTTTGTCACGTTTGAATGAAGTGTGCTTTACCATGATGAAATTACTGTTTCTGTAAATGGAGTCTGGTGGTTTTTGGTTCAACAAAAAATGATCTTACTCTTTAGCTAAAAGGGATCTTTGCAGGTAGCATTTCCATAATCCAGCAGTAGTTTCCTAACTTCAATCTGACAGGCTCAGATCAGAACAGAAATATCGTTTCCATAATGATACTTCGAATAACAATCTGAGCCTGTCAGTGGCAAAAACAAAACAGTTTTAGTGGACGGACCTTCAAAAACTTCAAAAACATGGGAAAATGAGGTCCATAATCAGATAATAAGTGACCAGAATTTCTCCCGTTTGTGCAGGATATTGAAAAAAACGCTTCATTCAAACAACAAAAAAGCTATGTGCGGTTCAATATCTTGCCCAAACATACTTCTACACGCAGGCTGTCGGGCTCAGGGGCTGACCATCAACATTGTGATAAGCAGACGGCCGCTCTGCCCCATTTTTATCTTGGGAAATATTTTCAGCGGATATTATGACAGGAAAGATTTAAATATGTTGGACTTCAACAGATTTTCCTGGCAAAAAATGGTAATAGCGTAATGAAGGAAGCCCAGGCTTGCATCAAAAGCACTGCACATTATCCGCTAATTGAAATGTGTACGTTAATAAAAAAATAAGTTAAATCAACTAGTATTTCTGGTGCCAACTAGAGAGGGTAGCAATGTTTAATCAACTAGTCAACTAATCATGCTCATTCTTAGTTTATGCACCCCACTGACCGCATGTTTGTTTGTTTTAGCAATGTTTTCTAGCAATAAATGTAAATGTGACATGTAACATCATAGCCCACCCCCCTTTATATACTCATATATCATGCAAATATGAATGCTATTTTTTTCCTTTCTTTTTCGACCCTTCTAGCCATTCTACTTTTCTTGCAAGTTGGGGGGCTTTTATTTATTTATTCTATTTATTTGCTTCTATTGAATCTGTAATTTGATTACTATGTAGCCTTTCTGCATTGTTAATAAAAATGCTTTGATTAAAAATGTTAAAAAAATGTACATCCATTCTAACAAATGTGGCTATTGTCATATACACACTAACCTCTAGTCCAGAGGGGGAGATCTTAAGGTACTCGCTGACATCGTTGCTGTTGAGCATTGCATTGATATTGGTGAGGTTGACCTTCTCGTAGGTGAACTGACGACCCTCCTTTAGGACTGGACAGAGGAAACATGATCACATTTCTTTCTTCAGTGACTCACACACAACTTCCGCGTGTGATCCTACACAAACATCTCATGTTGAAAAATGCGGCTACTCACACAGGTTGTCAAGGCTCCACTGTGAGCAGAATCCAACCTGTCTCTTCAGGTAGTCAGGCTGCTCTGCCCACGACTCCAGGACAGCGAGACGATTGCTGATACACGACTGAGACACTGTCAGTTTGTTCTCACCTGAGGGAAACCAGATGCACCAGGCATGTGTGTTAAAATAGCCAAACAAATCCCCAAATAAATCTCTGTTAAAGACAGTGGCTTCAGTGAAATATGTCTTCATATTTGGGGGCGGCTGTGGCTCAGGAGGTAGAGCGGTCGTCCACGCATCAGATGGTCAGTGGTTCGATCATACCAAAGTATCATTGGGCAAGATACTGAACCCCAAAACCACCCCCAATGTGAATGGATAACACTCATAATGAGCAAGTGGCTTAGCTATGGTATGAATGTTTGTGTGAACGGGTGAATGCAGACTGGAGTTGTAAAAGTGCTTTGAGTGGTCTTCAGACTAGACAAGCACTATACAAATACAGTCCATTTACCATTTACCAAAGGCCAACTGTATGCAGAGGCAATGTTAGGATTAAGTGTAAGGGCTAGTTCAAAATTTTGAGAATTCATTTTGGTACTTTGGTATTGGTTCTTTGGTTTTAAAGGAATTCACTAGTTTTCAGCTGTCTCATCATAAATCTTTTATATGAACTATGGAACATCTTTCCAATCTCATTCAAGAGCGTCGTCTTTCAATTTCAGCACATATTAATTTCAAACATAGTGACTGAACCTACTGGTTTGGGAGAACTTCTCCAAAGCGATGAGAGCAAACAGCATGACAGTTGGGTGGGCCTCCGAGCTCTGAGGGGAGATTCACAGAGAAGACATGGACATCAGTTTGTGTTCTTTTTCAGGGTACTACTTTGACCTCAAACATTTTCCTTCATGCAAACATACAAGAAAAATTGCACATGGTCTCATATAATCATGTCAGCGAGTAACGCTGAGCATGCTTCAGATGTTAGATGAAAGAAAGGTGGTTGGGAGTTTTGGAACTGAGAGCCATGGCACAGTTTCACACTCACACAACCATCACTACATCTACTTTCAGGATGAACTTGCTTACATACATCTGCTAGCTCCACCAGGATCCAGAAGTCACTGACAGTCATGTACATACAAATTTATCCAGAAAAAATCTTCCTATCTCTAGATCTGTCTTTGGAAAGTCCTCCTCAGAACTTGCTTTAACTACTAGATTTTAAATCACTGTCAAAGGAAAAACTGAAGGGCTTTCCCTGAGAAGTAGCTACATGCTGTTTTTCCACTAAAGTTGTCAACTTTTGGATATTTTTTGTTGCTTTTTGTTGGATAAGCATGAAACACTTCAACTGCAGAACTTTACAGAAAGCTCTGACAAAACACATCAAAGAGAGTTCCTGTCTGATGAAGAATGAACAATGTGAGAAGTCACAGTAGAAGAAGAAACAGAAACTCCTGCTTGACCAGTTTTCACTGCTCTCTTCATCAAACATGTCTATGGCTGTCTGACATGCCTCAACTCTGCACTTACACATAGAGTCAGCATCTCAGCCAAATGTTCTATTCTCACTGCTATAGTTGGGTGGTATGACAATGACAGTATACTGTGCAACACTACGAATGTGTCCAGCGGTAGAGGTTTGCCAATATCGTTTCTCAAAATGTCTTTGAGTTTAGTTTTTGTTAAAACAAAGAGTTGCTGGGTTGTTCATACATCACAACATAGGTGATGACCTTCCTAATGCAACATTCATGGATAACATGCCAAAAACTAAATTAAATCTGGACATGCAGACTGCCATCACATGAGTGTGTGAGAGGAAGTGTGTGTGTGTGTGTTTGCTCACCAGACTCTCAAGAAGGTACTCGAGGGTTCCAGGACTCAACAATCCAATACTGGCCGGACCTTCAAAAGAAAAACGAAACAAAGAAAAAAAAAAAATCTTAAAGAGCCAAAATGAAAAACTGATGATGTTTCTTGTTCCCACCAAACGCGATGTCGCAAGATCGCGCGACAAGATTACATACAAAGTCAATGCAAAGACGCGATTTGAAGCGTTGGCCGCGAAAATCGCTCCCATCGCGTCGCCCCATCGCGTCATCGCTTCATCGCTCGAGTTGAAATAATTGAATTTTTGCGGCGAATTCGCGTGAAGACGCGCCGCGACAGCCTATCACAGCGTTGAGATCGCCATCGACGTGCTGACGTACGGACGTCCTGGTGTTCCCTCGCCGCGCAAACCAAACCAGGCCTGGGTGAGCGTGAGCGAGGTGTATGGACTAGGGTGGTTAGCGATGGTGGTTATCTCAGCCATGGTCGACGAGAGAATGAAATGGCGGAAGAAATGTTGTTGTTTGGGTGGGCTCGTCGCGCGACGCGATGCCGCGACAAGGCGGTTTTTTTTTTGCACATTTGACCAGCATCAAAACTGGAGCGTGTAGCGCGACGCGATTTCATTTGACGCGCGATTAAATCGCTTTCATCGCGTTTGATGGGAACACGGCGTTATGTGTTCACATTAACTGAATATTTTCTGTCTGTTCACTGAATTCTTTGATGAAAAATCTGAAGGCCATCTGACAATTCGGCAGATGACAACACTGAAGGTGATCGACTGTACACCCCCCCCATCCAGATGGTGGCGTGTGGCATGTTAATTGTCGACTCTTGTCTTTGATCTCACATGCATGACCTTGTGGCCTACCTGGCTTAAGCCATCACACTGGTTGGCTTTGTTGCTAAAATGACATGGCACCTTAGTGTCTGAAGTTTCTTTAGACAGCTTGGAGCAAGTCTGTGACCACTACTGGTCACTGAGGGGTGCAGCTCCACCCCTGATGTAGAAGAGGCACATGCGGTGGGATTTCCTCACAGTGAAGTAAAGTGAAGTGCTTGCAGGATCGGGAAATCCCACATTCAGAGAGTGTGACCGACATCTGATCACTTCCCTGAGAGAAATGTTTCCCACTTCAAAACACTGGTTTAAGTGTTGCTGGTAAATGAGTCACGAGTGTGGCAGCAGAGTGCGGGTTCAGCCTTCAGAACACTAAAACGCTCATAAGCAGTTGTCTGTCCAAGGCAAAGACACATAACCATTGACAACTGCCTCTGTAGTAATCCTCTTCGATGCATTTGATTATGCCCAAGCGAGGGCCCTGTTTAAGTGCATGCGGACCAAGAGGAAGATTTGAGTTGAGGCTAGACTACAGCAGGTCAAATGAGTTCAATTTAATGCCTTGTGAATGGTTTGCTCATATTTTAATTGCAATAGTCTACTTCTGTAAAACTGCATTGTTCATATTTGCCTGTTTAGGCACAATGGCTGCAGTTTGAGTGTCCTCAGCTGCCACTGCGGAAAAACGAAAACTTCATCTGCGTCCGCACCGTCAGTGTCTCTGATCTTTCCTCTCCATACCCCAACACATGCAGAATCTGTAAGTGTTCTACATATTAAATGTTTTTCTAATCAACTTTTTAAAAATGTAATGCTTTTTAATAGGCTATGTCTCATTTTCATTAAAAAAAATGAAAAATAAAATCATTGGTAATAAAAGATTATGACAGCATTTTTATGACCATGTGCGTCAAAATGACAGACAACAATAAAGTCTTACACAACCTCTGGGAAACTGTGCTTTCCTGACTTTGAGAGGAGCTGCTTCTTGATTCCAAGAATATTGAGTCACTGAACAAAACCAGTTTAATCTGACCATTCGGCTTTCCAATAAAATGCACACTATGACAGAAAAACAGCATCCATGACTGTCTTACTCTAGTTAAGCAGAAAAAATAATATTACCACCAAACAACAAATCTGAGCACAAGACTTTTAAAATTCAAAGCAAGCAAGTAACCATTGGAAGCAGTGAGGAGTAAGATTATTGACTCCAGGATTGATAATATCAAGTGTGTGATGTGGACTGTACCAGCCAGTTTCTCTGCCAGGCATCCGAGGACAGCTGTGGTGTTCCTGTGTTTCGCGGGGTTTAGAGCGTCCTGTCGTGCTACAGCTGAACTCAGACTCAACATGTCAGAGAGTTTCTGGAGAGCGTCCTGGAGAGAGGAGACAGTGCATTTACTCTAACGGTCACATACACACACATAGTTTCTGTCAAACAATCCAAACGCGAAGAGGATGGAGAGATGAAGTATGGATGGAAAATGCAGCAGAAGAGATTGAAATACAATAGTGACAGCACACGCACACGCACACACACACGACGGAAAGACAAAGGTGATTCTCTCGACTATGAGCTGGAGGAAAGCACACCACATCAAGTCAATGAAACTGACTTCATTAACAGGGACACACAGTGTCACTGATGCACCAGAAGCCAGGATCAGCCAAAATTATGCAGCTGCTGAGCTGCAGTGCCAGCACCCTCAGAGTCCAGCCTCTGCCACTTGTATGCAGGATGAGTAACAGCAGCAGCAGTGTGGGCATGCAGATGTCAGCATGTTGAAGATGCCATCTACAGGCAAGAAAAAGAACACTTTCTGCATTTACAAAACCTGCACCACCTGCAGCCAAGGAGTGTTACATGTGCACTTATATCCTTTTTCTAGCTGCTGTTTGTGTGCGCCTGCTTCAAGCTTCACATTTTAGATTTTAAACCTACAAAACATGATTTGTTAGATGGAGCATGTTTCTGGTAATAGAGTACAGAGTTCATACTGTTCAGGGTGTCATACTATGTCCTCTGTCCTCGGGTTACTTTGGACAAGGAAGCAGGGGGTCCTAACCAGACTGTATTTGTTCAGAGGGGAAAAAAAGTGGTGGGGTGGGAGAGGGGGGGGGGTGGACAGCAGTGGCCAAAAGTAAACAATAAAAGGAAAGTAGCTGACTAAGTTCAGTCTTTGAAGCTGAACAAGCTGATGATCTGTGTCCATAAAAGTATTTCATATCCATTGGAGGTTAGTTTAACACAGCAATGTTCAATAATTCAATAATCATTTAATTTTATGCAACAGATAGATCCCATAAATGTAAGACTTCAAAAATATATGCACACAAAGGCCTGAAGCTGGAACACTTTTTGCCTGTAAATGACTCCAATATTGCCAGCAGGTGAGAACATCACCATCGTTACACCTGCAGATCTCAGATGCTGCTGCTGTTACTTTCCATGTCCACCTGCACAAAAATGGCTTAACAATGACTGCTGCTGAGACAATCAGCAGCCGGCTAAATGTGAGGGAGCGAGTCGGTGATGAAGGTACAAGCTAGTTCCTTGAGGTGTTAAAGAATATTTGGGTCCAACAGCAGGGGGGATCATTTCTAACTATGTCCATGTATACATATACACAAACAGCAAAATGCAGAAAAAGTCATGAGGAAGAGGAAGTGTTCACTGTTTAGAGCTGCAGTCGCAAGAGGTTTTTTTTGTTTTTGTTTTTTTTCTTTTGACCCACAGCTTTGCTCCAGGTTTGGGGAAAGAACATTGTAGGTAAAGGGTCAGATCATTTTAGACTTATTACCTCAAATAAATCTCCCTTTGTGTAGCTCAGATTGTAATACACACAAAAATACACACTTTTGACTGTGAAAATGAATATCTGATTGTGGAAAAAAAGCTGCACCGCTGCAGCGGCTGCACTGAAAGCACTGCATGACAGAGAGGAGTCACAAAGACACAGTTTCTGTCATCCAGTAATTCATTTTGTTTTGTTATTATTATTTTTTTTTTACTTGGAAAATCTGTTTCAGTCTGACATATTTAAATCACTCCAGTTGTTCCATAAGGTAAAACAATTCCCGAGTTAGATGTGAAGATATTCTGGCTCTACACACTGTTTTTGCTGCTTCTCTGATGTCCGCCCTCTCTCTCGCTCCTCTCCCATTCTGTGAATTAAGAGTTTATTCCAGCCAACCCTGAGTAGGTGGTGATTGTTGCAACAATGAAAAGATGAACAAGGAGGTTTTGGTGAGCTTCTTCTTGTCTCTTTTGGGTTTGAATGAAGTGTGTTTCACAATGATAAAATTAACTTCTGTGAATGGAGGCTGGTGGCTTTGGTGAGAGTGATAGAACAGCTGTTTCTGTTTCAAAAATTGCTGTCTATATTAGTCACTTGGCAACAAAAAAACATGGGAAAATAGGGTCTATAATCAAATAATAAGTGACTGGAATTCGTCTGTTTGTCTGGGTCCAGGATACAGGCACCAACTGGAAACTCTGCACACAACATCACTTCCATTGATAGAAAATGAAAAGTAGGTCAAGCTGATATGAGCTAATAACTCAACACAGTATAGGACATTCTTTTATTTGTTTATTTTCATTTGATTTTGACACAATGCATCAAAACAGATATTCGAATGGTTCAAACCTTTTAAAGAAAGAATAAAGGAACATCATTTTCTCTGACAGCCCTAAGACACACACTACTAACCTTGGTGGGCAGAGGACACTCATCCAATAGAAGGGTGATAACTGCAGGGCCAAGTGGATCATCCAATGGGATCACTCGAATCAGAGACTGGACAACCTCCAGCCAGCCATCATCTGAGGTAGAAGAGAGGAACAGACTGAGATTCAACGAACTGAATTTATCTGACCATTCACCCTTGTAATAAATCCTACTACATCTACACTTGACAACCCTGCCTGAGTGCATTAAGCAGTTTACGAGAATATTTTACTTACTCGCTGCCTTAATAATAAATAATGTAGCATCCTTTGATGCATTTCAACATTTAAATTCCTTTCAGTCTGTTTTCTCCACTGGAATACTTTACACAGTGATTTCCAACAGGTGGAGAAATTTTTGCCTCTAATGAAAAGAAAAACACATGCCAAGACTGGATTATATTTTATATCATATGCGTCTTCTCTTCAGGCATGTTAATCTAAAGCACAGTGTCTCTCCTCCTCGGCCCAGCTTGGCTCTCTTGTGATGTTTATGTTAAGAATACACTTCCTCATGCAGAAGCACTAGAAATGCCAATCTTTGGCCCAATAAAACCAGATAACGCAAAGATAACTGAACAGCGCTGAACCCACATGATCAGACAGGTCCCTGGATTATGAGTATCAATGCAGCATAAATACTAAAACATCCATTTGTTGTTCATGAAATGGCTCAGTAAGAGGCTCTCCCTGTCTAAGACTATCACTTGTGAAAGCTCCAGCCAACTGCCTGATGAATAATTTAACATTGTAACACATGTCAAACAGAAGACGACTGGCTGGCTGACTGACTTGCTGCTTGGCTGCTTTCAGGGTTCTGTATCTGTAACTTGGCTGCTGTCAAACCCCACAACACCACGCTATGTGAGCATCAAACACCATATGTGCATGACACAAGGTCCAAACACAAGGATTCAAAGGCCACCGCGTAAACATACACACAAACACACACAGCTTGAGAGCGCCATTCACCACATGCACCAAAAGGCACAAAAAAAACACACACAAACATTGAGTGAAGCTTCAAATGTACACAAACCTTAACAAGAATCAGACCTGTCAGTTACTGTCAAACTAAAATTGTAGTGCCTATTGGGTTTTATTGGTGAGCTGCACAAACTAGCAAAAATATCCATGTGGACCACCCACACAGAAAAATATGTCACCCTTATTTTAGACATATTTAGTTCACATGATCAAGAAAATAATGTAAGTACTGGCCAACACATGATGTCTGCTGTGTAATTCCTGACTACATCTGCTCCCCATGTGATGTAGCATTACCCCTCAGTCCGTTTAAACACAATCAAATGAATAATCTGACAAAGCCCCATATTTTAGAGCATGCTGTAGTTGTCAGATCTATTTTACAAATAACCTAGCATACAAATTGCCAAAAGCTGTCACTGTACCCCAGCAGTAATAGCAGTTACTCCAGGGGCCTATATGACCCTGATGTCTGTTACTTGGATTCAGCAGGACACTTCCTCTAAAATGCCTCAGTATTTTTTTTTTTCTCTAATTTAAACAGCACCAAATCATGATAGAAAGTTGTCTCAGGACACTTCCCATGTAGCGCAGGTCAGGACTATACTTTTAATCAACAGAGACCCAACAAATCCCCAACCAGCAAGCACTTGGTGACAGTGGCAAGGAGAAACTTCCTTTTAACAGGAAAAAGAGTCGAGCTGGGACTAGGCTCTGGGTTTATTACCGAAGCATAGAGGAAAACATAGAGGAAAACCTGTTGTGTTGCATGTTGATGCTCCTAAATTTTATGCTGGTGTGCTCAAAATTCTTAGTTATGAACACCAGTCCTGCTAGTGGAAAAAGTCAGCCAGAAGCTCTGCATCACATCTCAAATCAGTGCTCGATCCATATGGGTTTTCAACGGCTGATATTTAGAGAGCAGGGCAGTCAATAGCCAATATATAATGCCAGCATCATGTTGTTGTCATTGTTTTTTTTTGCATCTGATAAAATCATAATTTAATAACAATTGAGACACAATGGCTGAACTTAAATGAAAATTTATTTAACACTATAGTTACTGTCTGCATTGTATCTGTTTCCTTAAGTAGATCTGCACTTTGTTTGCAATGCACTTATCTTAATTTTTTCAAAAAAAATGTATGAACTCAATAAATGTTCACAGGTAATTACAAAAGTAAACACATGTGAATGCAAAATAAAAAACGTCACTGGACAGAACACAATGGCTGTGTGCTGCTGAACAAAGCTACTATAATATCACTGCCTCAGCAGTTCTCAGAAACAACTCACCAGTGCTGCCTGAGGGGGATGGGGCAGCACATTCAGAACAGACCCACTGCAATTTCTGGGACTTCTTATCAATCAGCAGAAATGATATTATCCCCTGGATCACTCCTGAAAAGCCTTAACTGTCCAGCTACAGTCCAGTGGATAATTTCATTTCCACCTGAAGAAAAGCAATCTGAACTCCATGTCTGAGGAGTCGTGCACATGACTAAAGTCAGCCAAGAATCTGGTTTTGTTGATTGAGACTTTAGCCACCTTGTCAAATTACTGTTTCTGAGTAGAGGTAACCTTTGCTTTTTTATTGATCCCAATTTGGGAAATTATTTTTTGTTTATTTCCTCAGTGTGAATGTGCGTTCTCATCGTTCCTTACCTGTCTCTGCCATCTCGTGCAAAGTGATCATGGAGTATGGGGGCTCTTGGTCACTGAAAAAAACAAAAGCAGAGTTTGGTTTAGGAATGTTTATCTTTTCCACTTTACCTGAATGTCATTCATCACAACCTCTGCTCCATATTTTGTGATATGTGCATTTATTTATGTGCATGTTTTACACAAATAAAGGTGATGTGATTCAGTAAAAGCATCCAACCAGCAAATACAAGTGTTTATGACCCTGTGATCACTGCATCTGAAATATCAAAGCATGATTCATTGCATTTCTGCGACTGCATTAATGGCTACGAACGGTAAAGGAGAGGTTAGGGCAAGTTTATAATTGAGATGCATTTATGCACTTCAGTGGGTTTGTTTTTGATGATGCTTTTGATAACTGTTGCCAGCTTTGCCTCATCCCAGCCTGCAGACTGCTTTCATTTTGACAGCCATGTGTAACTTCAGTCAGCTCAATCATAAAAATTCACAACTGAGTAATACTGTAACTGAATTTTCCTTCGTTTAGATGTCAGTGTGAACCAATTCTTGGAAATGTACATGTCTGTATGATTCATAAAGGGTTTCAAGAAGTATTTCAAAGACAGTGGTCCAAGCTGTCAGTTTATCAGTATTCTAATAAAGTGGTACTTTGCTCTATCTTGCACCCACTGTTAGAGTCTAGTAGCTTGGTACACAGATGGTGTACAGCATAACAAGACCAGCTTTGAAATAATCCAGTCCTATTATTAGTAAGACAAGGACATTGCATGATTGTCACAAGACCAAAAATATACAGTACCATGCAGTTTAAATACACCAAATAGCTAAGTTCAGTTGCACACCAAAGATAATGTTAAACTTTAAGCGTTTGTGGCTTTCCCTTAGTTCACACTAATGGAGGAGCCCAGGAATTGAGGTGTTAGCGTTTAGCATGATTTCTTGTGTTCCAACACTCCTTCTCATTCCCTGAGGAGCTAACGACTAACTACAGGAACCCAGCATTGTTAGCACACCTGTGCTAGTAAGCCTGCATGTTCATGCACGCTGAAGGCCATTGAACGTACACCTTTTCCACCACATCAATGTTACAACTGCTACAAATACTGAACCTCAACTTTGAAATGGAGCTGTAAATTAACAAAGTCGAGTCAACTTTTCAGTCCACAGCAGTAATATGCAATAACCATGTTAAAAATGGTTCAGTTCATCTGTTTGGAAATACTGTGCTACAACCAGTGTCAATGAAATCAGTGAAAAGCTACAGGGGTAGGTAAGAGTTTGGATTGTCGTACACAAACAGTCATTTAGATATGGTAGAAAGGTAAATGAGGCAGCACAAAGACAAAGGTCCTGGTGGACATAAATCAGCATTATTTAAAATGAGTGCCTAATGCTGCTGAAGAGGAGGTTAGACTTTCACTTTCTACTGCATGCACTCATGAAATAGGACTCCACACTATGCCAGGACATTAGAGATGCTCTCATGGCAAGTTCATGGAAAGGAGACTGAAAATGGTTTCTGATTTAGCAACATTTTGGCATACTACTAATTTGCTGCTACTGCTACTATTAGGACCAGACTAATAACCAGACAACCAAAATAGACTAAGCTACCTTTGATGCATGTGGACCTATTTCAACATTCATGTATTCAAATTATAATGGGAATAGATATCTCCCAAACTGTGCCACACTCAAAAGTCATCGTGCCCATATTTTGTTCTCAAAGCCGACTAAACTTGTGCAATGAAAATTCCAAAGGGTCACACTGAGCAGCTTTTCTCTGAAGGGACGAATATGTCAGTGCAAGAGGAGGATAAGGAAGAAATGCTTCAGAATCTATGCAGGGAACACAAATCTTGCTATATCACTGCAGCAAGTCATTGTTACAACAAGAGAGGAAACACAGCACATGAAAGAAACTGACTATGTCTTAAGAGTTCGAAGCCACAGACAATCTGCAGCAGCTGCTTGGAGCACTTAGCACCATTCAAGTCACCTCTGTGGAGAATAAGCAGGGATTTCCAGGCTGCTGACAGAATTTCACCAATATACAGAACTAAGACTGCAGAGTGCACTTTTTGAAAAACATGAAGATACAATAATGAAGATAAGTCTTGTTCTAACAACAATTTAACTTGTTGTATTTTGTTAATTCAGATGGAAAAAGTCAGTTATTGTAGGTTAGTTGGCAGTTAAGATGATTAAGATGATTGTTTTTAATCAAAATTGTAATATTTACATTTCTTTTTTAGGCAGGCTATTATATGAAATGACTTCATTAATTCATGAATTGTCTGCAGTTGCGCATTTTAATAGTAGTTCATTTATGGTGAGAAATGCCAGTTTTCTTGAAAAAAAAAAAAGAACAATAAATTGCCAGTCACACATTTTAAAACATCAAGAAAGCAAACTTCCAACCCTAGCTTAGACTACACAGATCATGTTTGGTAAAGACACCTTGTCGCTGGTGATCTACAGTAAACATGTCAAAGAGTGACAAGATGTTATGAACGTGGATATACTGTTTGATGACACAGTGAAGTTTGATGGCGCCGGCATTGTCAACTACACAGATGTGAAGCAGCCCACACAGTAAACACTTCACCAAGTGACTGTATGGAGAGCGTCTCTAACAACATTCAATGCAGGTTTCCAACCACATTCCACAACACTATACATGAAAATATCTGCATGTGGAAAAACATTTGGTATTTCAGTTTGAATGAATTTTAAATTAAAAGACACAGAACCTTGTCATCTCAAAGGCATGACTTTACTTTATACTCACTACTCCTTCAAACATCCTTCTCGAAGTTTTTTTTTTCTTTTAAATTCTATTCAGCTCTGACTGACCTTGAGTTTCATGAGCAGCTAATGTGAGGTAAGTGATCGTAATATTTGGCCCCCACTACTCTAGTTGATAAAACGGTAACCCTCATGTTAATATATATTTCACTGTATGAAAAATGAAATACGGGATAAAGGAGGTCTAAATGTGCCAAGTCAACACACCTAGTAAACATGCTAGAACATATTAATTACTTTCCCAGTGCACCCCAGCTACCCCACTGCTGCTCCACATCAAATCACTACTATTTTGAAGGATCGGTGTGTAAGCTTTAGGAGGATCTATTGGCAGAATATGGCAGAAATTGAACATAAAATTGATAATCATGTTTTCATTTGTATGTCATCGCCTGAAAATAAGAATCACTGTCTGACTCTTCCTCTCGTCATCTTTAGCTTATCAATATCATTACTCGTATTAGACTTACTTGTCTACAAGTGTCCTGATGACAGCCAACGTGTCCAGCACCAGGCCATCCACATTCTGCTTCTTCCGCCTTGGTTCATGGGGCCCTCGCCCTCGGCGTGGCGGCCTGACCGGGTCCCTAGGTCGACTACTCCGAGCCTCACCAGCATCAACACCTGCGCCTGTACCATGATCCACTCGCCTTGCTTGTCCTCGGGTGGCCCTCGACGGCCCTTGGTGATGATCGTCCAAGTCACTATCTTCCCGGCACACACAGCTGTTACCCATGGTTCCAGTGCCAGAGACCGCACTCACAAGGGTCTCCCAGAATGGAGGAAGGGAGTTTGAGGAGGAAAGGAAGAGCAGAACCTGTGCAAGGCTCCTGCAGGCACAGAAAGTGATCCAGGCAGCTACTATCATATCATTTGGAGAGGTTGGTTTTGGGGGATTCTTATCCCAGTGGGCTGGGAGGGATTGGAGTAAATGATCATACTGTTGCCAAGCAGAGATGTGTGATTGGTTTGTGAGTAATTATATATGGCTGGTTAAATGGACAAAGAGGGGTCAGGTGACTCAAGGAAGAAAGCTCTTAACATCATAGACAACCCCAGGCTCAGGTCCACTTCTCAATCAGGGCTCACATAGCTGTGGAAGCAATGCAAACAGAAGAGAAAACGTGAAACTCTGTCCCAAATTATGTCTGTCAGAGCTTTATCTGTAACTGATTTACAGGCTATCATGTTCTGCCAGTTGAAAACTAGCTGATGTGACACACCCCATGACATGTGTCAAGTCTGAACGAAATAAAACACTGAAGACTCCAAAGAAAATCAGCATTAACCAATTAGCTGTGCATCTCAAGCAAAGGAGCAACTATACTATGTGTAACTTCGCTGTTTCAGTTAAGCTTTTTATGTAGACAGTTCCTAGTCTATCCACAATGAGCTCACCAGACATCAACTTCTTCAGACGTTTTAGTATTGTTGACAAACAAGGACTATTCAGTTAGCTGGGTAGCACGCTAGCCACCCACCGAGCAAGCACTGTAACATTAGCAGTTCCAAATGAAAACCAAGTCTCACAAACTCGCACTTATCATTTCGTCAGTAAACTATAATGGCTCAATTTTGACCTAGGCGCATACTTACGTGCCACTACTTGAGCATCAACCGCAGAATTCAAACTCAGTCGAGCCAGACCGAAGTAGTTTACAGAAACAGCTACCTAGCTAGCAACGTTGTATTGTAGCTAACTAGCTAGCTGTGAGCCCGGTTAGCAGGACACTCCTCTGATCCTACTGTCAAACTACACAAGTTAGCTAACGTGAGGAGCTGTGGACTACGAGTGGTCCTCAAACGCCGATGAAGTACAGAGACATATTTATATGACCTGCATATATTCCGTAACACACCTTTCCCGAAGTAGAGAGCACATACTACAGCGGTAAGCTAAGCCCTCGTACACATTTTAACGACGCTACACCACCAGCTGCTTGCTAAGTTCCGTAGCGTTGGCAGCTAAAAAGGTTGGCCATCATCAGCTGTGGCTGCGGAGGCGCGGCTGACGGAGGGGGAGGATTTCTCTTCAATACAACGTAAACATACAACAAAGATCGCGTTTTTTTTTCCTTTTTTTCTTTTTTATAAAATGCATTTTCCGTTTCTTTTTCTGTCATTATCCACGCTGTATTATGAAACCTATTGACTGTTTGCAAATTGCTGTTTCGTATATTTTTGTACATGTATAAAGGCAGAAAACGATCATGAGTAGCAGGAATAAAAGCAAACAAGTTACACCAATAAAATCGCATAATGCACAAAGTAAATGTGCACATAGTAGCTACATTCGACTACAATACACACCAAGCACGTGTGATGTATCAACTGTTTATTGTAAAAAAGAAACAGAATATCAACGAAAGCAACGATTGCATGCGAATGCTAGAAGGTTAGAAGATGCCATGAAGCTAAACTTTCACGGTACAAGAACGCAATCAACAAGCGTCAAAAGATTCACAGAAAAACACGAAAGATCTTTATGTTTACTAAATAAAATCATGCACAAGACAAGTATAATATATCCATTTGAAATTTAAAAGAGTACCTAAAATACATGGTGTCACAACATGGAGTGTTTGAGTTTATGCTGTCCAAGAATCCCAGGTCTCACTGATAACATACAGAGTCAATGTGAGATCTCTTGCAGTGGGAATTGTTTTGTTTTGTTTTGTTTTGTTTTTTTATAACTTTACAGCCACTGAAATTTAATGGGTGAACACACATAGATCAAGAGATTCCAGGTGAATCTGCACTGTGCCACTGATGATGAAAATGCTTTGAAAATAGGTTTACGTGTCATCTAAAAACTCACATTTATCAACACTAACTTTTTCGAGAATAGGGACAATATGATGGAGAAGAATTGAAGGTGGGCTAGGTGACTCCATGCAGTTGGGTCCAGGTTCACGTTCCAGGCTGCAGCCCATTAAAAGTCCCTCTATGGTTTCACATTGGTGGGCCTGTCTGATGTCCCAGAATTTGGGCATCTGAACTCCCAATCACATATGTGTTACTTCAGTTACTAAAAGACAGAACTGGGTAAATAAAAGAAAGCATCCACCTCAGCCAGTGTAACAAATGTGACAAGCCAGGTCAAAATAAAATCTGGCTTTGTTCCTACCCTACAGTAGGGAATAAACACTGAATCCCCCAGTATTATTGATTTAAAAAGTGGCTGTAGTCTGAAATACATCATTTCTCTTTAAGCTTAAACAAGGAACGACCTCAACCTATCTAATGCTGTAAAAAAGGATCTAAACTCATTATCAGAACGAAAGGTCGTGCATGCACTGCATAGATATTCTTTTATTTAGTTAGCTTGAAAGTAGTCTATACTAAACTTGGACTTCACACAAATTAAAAACATTATAGAATGGTCTGACATTAAGTCAACCATGTATTTAGATGGTGTGCTGTAAATTGGGACAGTCATGCACCCTGCTTCGGTCTAAGGCTGTATTGAAGGAGCTGTCACGATACATCCCACTCTTGGCCAGGTGTTCAGTGAATCTTTGTGATTTCGGGTGGAAAGTACATGGTGCGCTTTCAAAGGTTGGAGCGTGAAGACCATATTCACTGGAGGTGGTCCTGTACAGAAGATTCCGGGGCTTTGCCCACTGTGCTGGCAGGGCATCTTGAACTGCTGGAGTCTTCATGTGAGAGAAAACTGGGTTTCCAGGTTTGGCACATGTTTTTGTATTTTCTATGTGCTGTTCTTGAGAAACTGACATCATTGCAGTACCTATAAAAAGAAAATGATATCAGAATTCATGAACCTTAACTTCAGTACAAGATTCCACTAAACCAAGATCATTTTTGGTCTGCAGTAAAACTGACTGACACAGAGGTTTACCCATGAACACCAGAGGCTATGTGCATGACATACATGTTGGATGAGAGTGAAAATATTTTTAGCTATGTTAAGATCTGACAGCTTTTTAACAATGGAGGCTACAGTCATTCACAAAGACAACATTTGAGCTTCTCAGCTATCTTTGCCGTTAAGAACATCTTCTTATAAAATTTCACATCGTGATATCAGCAAAGTTAATGTTTCTAGTATGTATTTCAAAAGTATGTGATACTTCAAAAGACGCTTTTGTCACACCTAACAGGGAAGTTTCTCTCTGTGTCTGAGTGAAACGGAGGCGAGCTTGACGCGAAAATAACGTTCCGTCAACGAAGCTAACGTAAATAGTTTGCTAGCTTACTTATCAAAGTCGCCTCAACTGTGGGTATCGTCAGACCTCCAGACTGACTGAAAACTAACGCTGTCTGTATGAAAGACTGCTGCTCCCAACCTGTTATTCGCTTAACATAGTTACCTTCAAATGCAGCAAAGCAACGGTTTTCGATGTCCTGATCTGGTTGTCTCGAAGAGGAGGCACGTGGTTACCATGGAAACCACGAAACATTACGTGGTGGGGCCAAGCTGCAATATAACCACGCCCACTTCCGGAGGACGAACGCATGGACGGCTGCGTTCCCATGGAAACTGCACTCACGCAGTTCACTCCTCCTCCGGAGCAATAACGCGACACATGGTGAAGTGAATGTGATTAATTAAACATTACCTATTATCAGACTGTTGAGGAAGGGGACATTGATTCTGAAGGTTTACCATGAAGAGACATGTTTCTCAGAGGATGGAGAAGGGACTAGTGGTCATATTCCAGGAAATGCAGCAAATCTTAGAGGTCTTATTTATGATGTACCTTTGGCAATGACGATGGATGAGATGATCCATGACGTGGAAGGAGGAAAGGTGGTTGAATAACGACAAACGGAAACAAAGGGTGTGAATACCCATAGCGTGTCAGTAGTCCTTGAGTTTGAACGGTCAAGAATGGAATATTTGAGTTATGATGTCAGAGAGTTCACCCCAGCACCACTGCCATGTTTCAAGTGTCAACTAATGGGACACACGTCAGGACAATGGAGAGGAAAGCAAAGATGTGGAAGATGTTAACACGAATATGGGCAATGTGATCAAAATGAAAAAATCAGATTCTGCAACCCTGCAAGTGCACGTTGTGCAGAAACATAAAGTTCCAGACCAGGTCCCTACACTGATGATGTTAAAAACTGGAGGACAAGGAACTAGCCAGATCCAGTATTACACAGGCGGTAAATGGAACAAGAAAGTCTCAGAATTAACTGAGGTTTGTCTCCCACATCAAGTCAGAAAAAACAAACAAAACAATGTATGCAGTAAATGAGATATATGACAATACACTGATTGTGGATAAAATCACCATCCTTTGCTGCTTTCAAGCTGGTAATGTGACAATGCAATAAAAGAAAAAAGTGATAGAATCAAGACAATTGTTGAGGCAGCTTTCGAGATTGTGGGAATTAAAGAAGTTATGCTTCATGAGATTCTAATTATGATGGACTATTTCAAGGTGATTAGTTTCTTCATAGTATTTCATATCCCTCAATGGAAAGCCCAAAGTTTAATTGCCAGTGCACAAAAATTCAAGATGGTTGTCACTAATGTGGAAGTTATACATACTATTTGTTATTTGTTCACAAGAAAGACAGTTGAGACCACACTTGGACTTCGTAATGTCAGGTTACATCTGTGTTTGATGTCACAGACTTTGAAAACAAGGTGGAGGATGTGTAACATTCAGTAAGCATAACCTAGCATTTCGAAGAGTAAACGTCCCAAATGAGTGTGAATGTATAGTGATAGACATATGCATCTCCAGTGGAGGTATCATATTAGTCAATTTAACAGTCTTTGCAAGAAGTTGTCCATGCAAATGTTTCTAGAGAGCTCAGAAAGTGTTGGTAGAAGAGAAATATAGTGTGGAGGTTTTCATGCTGACAATACTCTGTGGGGAACTGATCAGCTATGGCACTGAAAATAATTAAGTCATCCAAGAAGAAAGCACGGAGGCAGTTCTGCTCCTCCGTTGGCAGAGAAATAAAATTGAGTGATATTTGGTTGATGATTAAAAAGATGAATGGGAAAAGCAAATCTGTTAAAATCCCAGTGCTGATAGATCGAGAATATCTGGCAATTACTTGAAAAGAGAAAGCAGATCTGCTGGGGACGAAGTTTGCAAGTGTACATGGTGGAAGTCATTTAGATGAAATACATAAACAATGTACAGATAGCATTTTAAGAGAAAATATGAATATAACAAAGAAAAAGGATAGTGGTGGACCAACACCTGACACGGACTTTACATAACATGGGCTTTAAAAGGAAGTGGGTATACAGCTCCAAGATGAGACTAACTATGTGATGCTATGTTTAGACAATTAACAGATAAAGCCTTGAAACTGACATGAGAAGGTGTAATGCCTGGCAGCTGGAAAATGCTCTGATACTACCTTTTGGTGTAGCCTGGTAAAGATACAAGTATAAAGCACAGGCCTATAGCCTTAACATCTCTTCTGTGACAATGGATGGAAAAAATAATTGTTCATAGTTGTTCATTGACTGACATACTATGGGTGATTGGGCTTTTACTATTAGTGCCCCCACACTATGGAACACTAAAAGCTTTTGGAAATGTCAGACATATGTTTTATTAATGCTATTTCTATTCCTATTTGATCCTATTAACTTAATTTAAAAATTTTTATTACCCTGTGCTCATGTCCTTAGACTTTTGATCATCTGCCTTATCTGAAACAACTGCTGTAACATGATGCAGGAAATTTTGCACAGTAATGTACTGTTCTTCATAAATACAGTGGAATGCTGTAAATGCCTGAGGAACAAAATATTAGCAGCAAGCTACTGTAAAAGCTTAATGGTACAATATAGTATTTTTTATTTTTCAGTCAAGTTGAGTCTGACTCTTTTGCTTGAGTTATCCATAACTCATCTGAGCAAAATCATGTATGAAATTCCACCTGCTCATTTAGCACACAGTCAGTGTAAAGATATTAAAAATAGGCATAAAACATTATAGATAATTGATTTTGTTCAAGGTAGACAGACGAATAGCAAGAAAAGAGAGAAATGAAGAAGATGATTTGCACCCTCCTCTGACGTGACATCACTGAAGTAGGCAGATATCGAGAGCTGCTCTCCTCCTGGACAACGAACACTCATTTAGGTGATAATTATTTATAATATAAAGATAGCATCGTAATGGGCATTTTTTAATGGAGATTCCAGCAGGAACACTAAAATAACAGTAGCAACCAACCAGCTGACATTATTATAGTAATGTAGTATAGCAGTAAAGCTAAATTCTTTACAGTACAGTAGTGTTTTTTTTTCTTTTTTTTTCAGTTGTAAACTGTTGTTGTAGAATACAGCTACTGTAGAATAAAGAAACAGTTTCATGGCTTCATGGAGAAAGCCAGATAATGTGCAGTAAAGTACAGAAAGGGTAAAAGAGTTCAAATATTTAGGATTATGGTTTGATGGGAAATTTATATGGATGAATCATGTTGTGAATGCAAAAAGTGAGAAAAAATCATGAGATCATTTTCTGACTAAGAATAGGGAGGAGATAAACAATCACTACTGGATATTTATAGGGCTATGATTAATTAATTGATTATAGTTGTATGTTATATGTAGCAGGAGCAAACAGTGTTTTGGAAAAACTAGACAGAATACAGTTCAGAGCTCTAAGACACAGTATTGGTGCAGTTAAAACAACTCCTACTAATGCATTAATAGTGAAAGTTGATGAATTGCTGATATATTTAAGGTGTTCAATGTTATGAGTGCCATATTGGGTTAAGTTAAAGGGACATGGAGAAGAACCACCTGCAACAATGATGCTGTGTGTACCTTTCATACAGGAATTGCAGCTCACAGTGCTTTACTAGAAAGAAATCACATGCACCAAGTCAGCACTTCACATAGAAAAGACAGAATGGACATAAGACAGATAAAAAACTAATGGATTAGACAGACGGGTATAGTTTTCCCCTTTCTTTATATTACCTGATGTAAAGTCCTGATGTTGCACACTCCGGTCCTGTTGGCGGTTTGCACCTATCTAGGTTGGTGTACGATCCGGCATTAAATCGGAGAAGAAGTGATTCAGTACTTATGCTTTCCCCTGCACGTGAACGCATCATTGGCTACATCATCACCAAGCGCCAGCTGTTACGTTCAATTTCCGCACGAACTGTGCTCAAACGGCTACAACTCAAGACGCGTATTCTCACTGTGTTTATTCCAAACATTGGCACATCGTTTGTGACTTTGCTTTTTATTGATTGGTGGCGTGACTTGGATATTTATAAGGGTATTGGTGGACTTTGTCCACCTTCTTCCACAGCGTGTTAAGTGGCGCAAGTAGCTTGAAGCTAACTCGCAACTCGGTCAGAGGAGGTCTGAGCAGCTTGACAGAGTCGAGCTCAGAGGATGGACAGTGAAATCCAACGAGATGGGAGAGTCCTGGACCTCACTGATGATGCCTGGAGGGAAGACAGGCTGCCGTATGAAGATGTCACCATCCCCCTGGTAAATGCCGTACAAACTGATGAATGTTAGCATTAGCAATAACTGTTTTTGAGAGAGTTTCTTTACTGCTGGTGCAGAAACTTGTTATCGACTTTTTAAAAAGCTATTTTGATTTCACGTAGAACATGTTTCTCAAAGACTACTTGTAATTCAGACTTCATGGAACTTATTAATGACAGTGACACCTGTGTAGTGAGCACAAAACAAACCTAATCAGTAACCGGTTTGAACAGCCTGCTGAACAGCAGAGATCCTGAGAGGACACATGCTACCTTTTTTTTGGTCCCCTGAACATTTGTGGGCGAACAGAACAGAAAGCCCCACTTTCTTGCTAAAATCTAGTGACAGCAGTCCTCTTTCAGGCTCAAAACATGTAGGACACTTGTGATTCTGTCCTTGCATATATTCATATGTTTCACTTACAAATTTGCCCGTACATACTCTCAAATACTGACATATTACCAGATTTGTTTTGTCTATGCTTTGTATTTACGCCAATAATTAACAACCATAAGCTCCTGGCTAAATATAAGACAGAAAATATTCCTGTTTAAGTTTATGTGAGGTTCATGTTTTGCTTCCCTCAAATGTACAGGTTTTGTCTTGATACCTTCATGCTTTTGACTTAGAGTAAAATGAACTGCTCCTCTTTTTCATGGCATCGTGTCCCCTGTTCTCTGTCAGAGCGAACTGCCCGAGGCTGAGCAGGACAATGGAGGATCTACAGAGTCTGTGAAAGAACAAGAGATGAAGTGGACAGACCTGGCTTTGCAGAGCCTGCATGAAAACACACCGAGCACTGGAAGCTGAAAGACTGAAGTGGAATCAGATTTTAGGACAAAAACACACATGGATTCATATACATGTAATTTGCTGTTTTCTTTGTATATTCTTGTCTTTTGAAGGATTTCCAGCTAAACAGAAATGAGACAAATGTGTATTTTGCATAGGTATTGGGTTTACATTGTAGTCTTTATAAATATAAATAAACAACTTTGTTGTATGACATATATTGTAACAATTTTACAACAAACTGTCTTAACCTTGGCAGCGTCAGACAGTCCCTGTATGTGTTAACAGTAACACTTCTTCATCTTAAACTTTTTTTTTTTATTCTGTATTGAATCCAAAAAGTCCAAATGAGGGTGAACACTCTGAAAGACATTGTGCGTGCCTGTACGACGCTCTGTGTGAAAGTATTCTGTGCTTATCGAAAGATAAAGAAGTCTGTCAGCTTTCAGTCACTCCTGTCATAAAGCAGAGAAACACTGGCCTGATTTTGTGAAGTTGTTCTCATGATTCAGAACGTCATGTTGGCAGTTAGATGAACACAGTCCTGGACCTAAATACAGCAATGATTTCCTCACAATTTTCTCTGACCTACAAATTGCTCAGAAAGTCCAAATTGCTAAGGAACAGCACTGAATATGTGAACTGTAGTTTCTGTCCATTTCTATACAAGATCACATAGTTATTCATTTTGACCAAAGAGATGGTCAAAGCTACTGAAAAAATGCTCTTCCAAGTTACTGCAAGAGGGCAGAGTGTGGCTACGAGTTTTAAAATTCACTCTATACACCTGGTTGGTGGTGTATTTGGTAACTAAAACTAATGCTGTCTAATCAACAGCTCTTCAATGAATCCTGCTTTAAAACCATCAGTTTTTGTCCAAACTGTTATCTTTAGGTGTTCTTGAGGGCATTCAAGTTTATGGTAATTCTGGACACTGTCATTTTTGGTTCTGCTATATTGTGTTACATTGAGAGAGTCTGTTAAAATAGTTTACCATCACTGATATAAACACCTGTACTTTACCTATGCTATATGGATCACACAGTCATCAGCTTAGCTGGTTTTTATCCATCTTTCAGCAGCCGGTCTAAGGGATGTCGGTAGGAGCCCCCTAGACGATCCCAGAGCGTGAAGTATTGTCCATAGTTGTAGTTGAAGAAGAGGTGATGGTCTACATGGTGAGCAGCACCATTGATCAGACATATCAGGGGGGCTGGGATGCAGTTTTCTCCATCGTGTATGGAAATAGTCCAGATATTGACAAAGACAAAAAGTGAGAGGTAAACCACCTGCAATGTAAATATTCCAAATGTCATTTAAAAACATTTTACACTTAAGTCACAGAGTTTACATCCTGTTAATAATGTACTTTTTGGGATTCATTACTTTTTAAACACAACTTGTCATCAAATGTCATCAAAATTTGTCCACATGCAGCTGCACCTGAAGTAATTCAAGTCAAATTTTAAGAACAGAATCAGGAAATATGCAGTGTAGTCATAATGCTATACGGTTATTGCTCAGATCTAACATCAAAATGTTTGGTAAAGATTTACAAGGAGAGCAGTACCTTGTGGAGGGGGAAGATGAAAGGGTAGATATGATAGGGTAAGCTCTGCAGGAAGCCGTCAAGTGGGTGGAAGGCATGACTGGCAAAAGGCGTGGGGATCTTGAATATATGGTGCTGCTTATGTAAGTACTGAGGGGGAGAAACACAAATAGTGTCATTGCTGGGACTATTTTAGTGAAAAATACACAAGACAAACGAGGTGCACAAAGCTCTACATTTTAGCCAGAATCAGAAAGTATGAAGGAAAGGACACAGCCTGTTCTGTCACTTTTAGTAATTTCAAAGTAAGTGACCCATCTAACCAATAGATGTGATAAAATATACTGTTAGAGATTTCATATGTTGAGTTGTAGTTCAGTTATTGAGCCGTGATTGGCCACACACAAAATAAGTCCTGTTTTCATATTCGCCCCACAAACACACAAACAGTGTCTAATTTACCTATCATGTTTTGTTTATGGTAACCTGATGAATGTAAGTCAGATATTCACTTCTTATCATTTTGGTCTCCACCAACTAGTGAAGGAAATATCTGCCTCTTTAACAGCTAAATACTTCACTTTTTTTCACCAGCTAGAAACTAACTTTTTTGTTGTTTGCTGCTAAACAAGTTGTGCAAAATGGGATTATCAGAGCTTTTTCACTGGAAACAGCTGCCTGCTGCAGCTGGAAACAGTCAGTAAGAGCCGAAACAGTCAGTAAGCCGAAAGATGTTAAGAGGCTCTGCAGAGCTGGGGGGGGAGTCAGGTGATAATAGTCACCTTGTTTATCACTGCATGTGACCCCTTTCACATTACACATGCTTATTTGGTTCATTGTTTAGTCAAAAGTATTGTTTGAACAGCTTTAAGCAAGCCATAAACATGCTGAAGCTCACTTTGTAAATGTTCTTATGGTGCATGGACCGGTGTATCCAGTAGATACACATGTCAGTGAAGAACAAGAAACCAGCAATGCTCAGGAACACCCCAGGCCAGCCTGAAACACAAGCAAAGGGGTCCAGAGTATTCTTTGACTGATGCATATTATGAAAAATAACTTTCATTTAAGTTTTGAGTTAATTGAAGCGAGCATGAACCTTGTTTTCAGGTAAATGTCTCACCCAGAGAAGAGTCACTGACGTTGTCATAGAGTTTGCTGTGCCCCCTGACCTCCCAGAAGAAAAGGGCCACTGTGGGGAAGCTCATCCAGAAGATGGAGGCAGTTCCTAGGTGAATCTCTTTTCTTACCTGGTCCTGTTCTCAGATCAAAGACATGCAGACATATAGTAGTAGAAGTTTGCTTTGGAATTATTACCAGTTCTGATCTGTCTTAAACAACAACAACAACAACAACAACAACAACAACAACAATAATAATAATAAATTATTCACCACTAATAGTTCACTAACCATTAACTGGTCTACAAATGTGACAACAGGACCGAGTCCATTCAACAGCTTACCTTAATGAAATGTGGATGTTTCATGAGCTTGTGGTCAAACACATAGTAGAAGCTCAGAGCACCAAAGCCCAGGTAAATCAGCTCTGCTCCCAGGCTGGTCACCACCCACAGGCTGATTATCTGACGCAGAGCCCCGTCCTCAGGCCACGAGGCCGGGTACACATGCGGAGTGAAGATGTAATTGTCGGCAATGTTCAGCACGTGATCCATGGCTCAGTCTGTGAAGAGGGTGAAATGTGCAGTATGACCAATCTTGAGCTTAACCACCGTGACTCAACTTACTGCAGATGTGTGTGAAGGAGAAGAAATGAACAGCAGAGAGCAACCAACATATGTGTGCAAAGGTAATTGATATTGTGTTATTAAGTGTTGTTAAGACACTTTTTTGATCCTTTTTTATTAGGGTTATGCTGCTGTAGATGTTTCTATTGAGACTAGCCTGGTCAGGACAAGCAGTTTATGTGATATTTCACACTGTAACCCATGAAACAGCAAAGCAGGAGAAAAAACACAAGCATAGTTACAAGACAGTCAAATTCAAGAACCTACCTGCGCAAATGACCACTGTCCTAATGCAAGCCACAATACCTGTGCCACAATAGCTCAAAACACTCTCAATTTTGGCTACACTATTCATTGAACAGTGCCTGTTAATACTTGTTAACTGGACTCTTGCTGCAAATGACACCAGCACCCCTTCACCCTGGCTGTTATGGTTGGTCTGACACAAATGCAGACAGTTTGTAAGCAACCACATCACTTTGCTGATGATTAGACCAAAGTCCTGAGCATGTTTCTGTGGTTATCAAAAGCTACATCTCTGCTGTAGAATTACCATACAGTTCTAATCAGTGTGATAACAGGAAAGCTGTAACTAACAGAGTCAGTAGTTAAGCAGCCACATACTGTATATGTGGGGTTCACAATGAGTAGATCTGCAGGAATCTGCTCACAGAAAACAAATTTGTCTAATGAATCCCATGTAGCATATAGCTTCTGTCTCAGCAAAGTAGTTGCCCATGTGACACTGTTCTAGAAATTTCTCAGCTTGGGCTTTTTACATTCTTTCTTATGGTTTATATTCTAACTGTATTAATTGTTTACGTCTGACTTGTCAGCCTTTATTTTTGCTTACTAATATGGAATAACCTAAATTATCTTAACCCCAATCTCGATTCCAGAGTAATTGCCAATAGCATGTACAATAAAACATGGCCTCAAGGAGCAGCAACAGAACAATAATGAAGTCGATATGCGCCTGCTGCAGGACATTCACTTCACTGAAAACTAAATATATCACATGCGCTAAAAGCATTTTCACCTTGTCTTAAGATTTATTAAACTGATCTGTTAAACTGTTTAACTGTTTCAGCGTCACTCTCTGAGGTCATTTTTTTATGCTTTTCAAGCATTATTTTTCAAGCTCATTGCTGAATTAATTATTGCTTCTGAACTAACCTGCTTTAGGACCAGGTCCAGATGTCAAACATATGTGAACCTTCCCAGAAAGTGGACGAGTCCTCCTTCCTCCATACACAGCGTGCCCACCAGCATATGATTTCTTTAGAAAACACGTGCTTAATGATGCAAATTGCTTGGTGGCAGATTAATCACATGCTGCTGGTATGAATTTAGCATGCATTCCAAGAAGCTTTGTACTGTTCTTTTTGCTGCTAGAGATTCAGAGGGAAACTCCTCTTTGCTTCAATTTATTGAGGCAGTAAGTATGTTGAAGGGATCCAGGAAGATGGCACACATGTCAGTCCTGGTGGAACAAGATCCCAGCATGCTCAGCAAATAACAAGGAGCTCAGTGACAGCAAGACTTGATCTTCTAATGAGATCTGCTCATTTCAGTAGAGTCCGAGTGAAAGATCTTCCCATAATGGCTTAAAAATATTTATTAGTAGTAGTAGTTAATTTGATTTCAAGTAAAGAAAATGATTCAACAGACCCACCTACATCTGTTTTAATGCAAAATGAAATCACTTGCAAGGGTAAGCATACCATTTTTTGCAAAGCATGTACCATGCTGGGCTTTAAGATCAAATTCCCCTTGAACTGTCTGTCCTTCACACACACACACACACAGACACACAGACACACAGACACACAGACACACGCACACACACACACACACACACACACACACACACACACACACACACACACACACACACAAACAGCAAAAGTGAGAGGTGTGAGTCTGATCAGAAGGAAAAAATATTTATTACCTTATGATCGTAAAACATCTCATCAGACCTATCTTGCGGCGTCTCTGACTGTATATCAACGCTTCCAACCTGTCACACACAAACATCTCACAAGCAATGACATGCGTACTGTCACTGAGCAAGAAATACAAGTGGACGATGTTATGCGATCTCTTCTCCTCAGAATAAGGTCCTTGCCTGCACAAACAATCTTAACAAGATGGTAAATGTTTTCATGCAAAGAACACAGCTGCCTCACTAAAATTATCTCTTCATTTTTACCTACTTCATTTATGTTTACACAAATGTCTCTAACGCACTGCATGGTTTAGTAGAATGTACTGTATGTGAGTGTTGATGCACATATGTGGATCATGTTTTTTCAAACTAAAAGTGCAAATTGTACTGCATATGTTGCTTTGGTATCCTTCACTTTTTCACTTGAAAACTTCAAACTTTGAAAAATTACAGTGAAGGTTGCCATTTGTGCTTACACTGTCATAAAGATTCTCGGGGGACTTTTCTATTTTCAGCAATGACCAGGCATCTAAGGGAGCCAAGCTCGTAATCTGAGGCTTAGCTGAGGCTGAATGTTGAAATTAGGGTGCACACATGTCAGGTTCATGGCTGGAAGGATCCATCCTAAATCAGGGCAAGTAATGGGTATCTGGCTCGAAGGACCACAGTGAAAAACAAGGGGTTTCTGGCTAAGAAATATTTAGGATAGTACTCGCCTTGGGGTGTTGCTCAGTTTATGGGAATTGTTCTTTATCTGGCTGACAGTTGAGTAAGCAAATTTCCCTGTACTTGGGGTTGGGAAGAGTAACCCATTTGACTGTTGAGTGCTGCTACTGCTGACATAGATACTAGATACCTTTATGTATTTAGAAACCCTGGCAGGACACATAATATGATCTGGGATGAGGTTGGTTCTGTTGGCCTTTATGGATTGCAGAGTGCACACTGAGGAGGACAGGAGCCTCAACATCAAAGTGTACAGAAAACCCATGCACACAATATTTGCTCTTTGAATCTCACCACCCTCTGGAGAACAAGCTGGGAGTTATCAGGACCCTACAACATCAGGCTCAGAAACAGGCCCACAAGGACAGAAGGCAAGAATAACGAGCAGAAACACATCAGGGAAGCTACCCAAACTGGGCCTTCATCAAGAACAACATTGTCACCCCTTTGTGGGGGCTCAGGGTTTTTTGGTATTGTTCTTTTCTGTTTCTGGCGTCTCATTATCTCTTTATTTTGTGCAGATTTCGAGGTGTGACGGGCAGGTGTGTTTAGCAGCAGGGAGTGCGGCTGATTGGCATCTGCAATTATCTCCACATGTTTTTAAGCTCTGCGGTTCTTGCTTACGGTTGTCAGATCATCTTGGTATCCTGAATTCAGCTCATGATCTCTGTTCCCTGTGTTATCATTCCTGGTGAGGCTTGCGCTGCCGCGCAGCTGCTGTTTATTGACTGTTAGTATATTAATATTCCTGCCTGCCCACCTCTGTAGTTTTGTACTATTTTGTTTTCTGGACTCTCTTTGTTATCTTGTTCTTTTGTGTTTAGTGTTTTTTCCATCTGTGGAAAGATTTTGGTTATTTGCTTCGTTGTTACTTTGTAACACCATTAAATGACTTAACTGTGTTTTGTCCTCTGTGCCTTGGTATTTGAGTCATTTTTGTTAAAGTGGTCTTCAGACCTAATACCCTTACATTGCAGAAGTATCTGAAAAGGATTTTCAGCAAACACCGCACCACTGTTCACTTCAAGCCCAATAACACCCTGAGGCAGAAGCTTGTCCACCCTAAATACAAAACATACAAGGGAAAGTAGTAGTGTATGCAGTGCAATGCAGAGAGGAATGCAAAGACAAGCGCATGGCACAACACAGGAGAGCCAATACATCAGGTCAAGACTCAGCAGTGCACCTACATCTCAAGGACAATTCAATTCAGGACAATAATGTACATATTTTTACCAGGGAAGACCGATGGTTAGAAAGAGGAGTGAAAGATGGCATCCATGTCAAACTGGAAAGACCATCACTGAACAGAGGAGGTGGTCTAAGACACCACCTATCAGCCACCTAAAATGCAGTCCTGAGATCTCCCCCTGGGCAGCTTAACAGACATTCACACCAGGACTCACGTGACCCTGTTGAGTCACATGATGGGCATGTGGGTCAACGACCCACCCATCAACACCCATTGAGCCATCAACATCATGACTTATGTGACCCTAACGACTCATGTGATAGCTGGGTGAAGCTATGATCCTGCAAGAGGACAAATGCCTGAGACTTCCCACCAGTCAGTTACAAATGAAGAAGCCTTTTGGATGACAGGCGAAACGTCTTTTAGAACCACAAGCAAATCCAGTTGCCGTTGGAAGCACTTACAAGGCAACACATCGAATAGGAGGTTATGCCTCCCATCTACGTTTTTAAAGAAGCCTTTTGTCCCTAACCATGAGTCTTGCTTTTTGTTTCCTGGATATTGTTTGCCTGAGTGTTTGGTGTTTGATACACCAAACACTTAAAGAGACTCCAAGACTTTGTATTCTGCACGTCCCAAGTCTTTGCCTGTGACTGCTGGATGTTTTATTCCCTTCCCAATACTAGAGACTGTACTTCTTGCTGCTAATCTAGTCCTGCCAATTGAAGATTAAAAGGTTGATAAAAGCTTTACCCGTGTTGTGGTGGTTCTGTACTTGGGCCCGTAACTCCCTTTGTGACAACAAACCACTTGAGTCATTTGAGGGAGTCAGTCTCCTGTTCTATTCCTTGGGGGCCTTTGCTGCTGCTTTCCCTGCTTAAAACCATTCCATGTAGGCACATGCTGCAGGCTTTTCACGTAAGCACTCTCCAATGACACAGAGCTCTGGCTCTCACAGGACAGGGTAGACATGCAGAGGCCACACTTAGCTCCTTGCTAAGCATCACCACATTTAGTTCCACTTTAATCCACTGGCAGCACCACGCTCCAGGGGAGCAATGGAACATGAGATTTGCTCTATTAATTCCACCAACCGGGCCACCACTGGGTCACAGACTCTTCAGTCTCTTGTCCATGTTATCAAGATGATTCCCGGCACTGACAGTCAGATCAGAGCAGCGGAGGGAAAGGTTTGGATAAAGTCTGCTAACGCCCTGCCGTACATCGTATCATTCTCCTGGAACTTCTGATGACAGCACCTCTGCCTAACCTTACCTCTCCGCCAACTCTTCAGAAAGCACATTTGCCAAGGAACTGTTGCCAGCTGTAATAAAGTCCAGGATTGATTAGGCAGACTTTTCCACTTGCAGTGCTTGCATGTGCATCTGACAGGAGCAAGTGCTTGCCTATTACCACTGCTGCAAGATTCTTTGCCTTTTCCTGTGTGTGAGAATGTCCAATCAGAAAGTTACATGCTCTTATCCTAATACTCAGACTGAGAACAGACAGTGGACATTCATCTGAGTTAATGGATAAACCCCTGAGGAAGTTAAGTGACACAGCTATCATGTGTAAGCCTTGGCTAGCCATACCTCTGTTTGGTTAATACTGTTCCTGGTAAATAGGAATTACTATAACCACATCAAGATACCTGATTACATGTATATATTCTGTGATCCTGTTTATGCTCATGGATATCATGAGTAGGCATTAATTGCAGTAGCCTTGGAAACTCATATTTACTGCCATATTCAAAGGTGACCCAGTCATATGGTCAGCAGGTCTTGGTTGGTATTACTGCTTTTGATGTAAGTGTTAGTACACCTATTGATGGCAGAATTTGAAGTAATAGAACTATTACATTGACTATTATCATTATTTTTAGTGTTCACATTGTTAGTAACTCTATCAGTGTCAGAACTGAGATTACTACCCGTTAAGCCCTGATGTATTAACAGCAAACCCTTGTTAACTGGTTGGTAGTTAGAATTAACTTGATGTATGTGTATTCTATTTTTGATGTGTCCCACACCACAAACCTACCTTTGATACATGCCATAATTGGGTCTAAGGTACTGCTGTACTGTGTTCAGGATAAATCACATACCAAACAGTCCTGTTTCCTGTCTAGTGTGTTCTGACCGACACCCAAGGCAAGTGCTATCCTAAACATTTCTCAATCAGTTACCACTATATGCTTCCATTGATAGCTTAGCTTTTTAATAAGGAAACTCCCAAAATAAAGTTAAATGTATTTTATCTTCCTAAATGTGCATTTGGCTCATACGTATAACAGTTCAAAACTCTCCCATAAGGAAAGCCTTCTGTATAAATGTGGGGATGTCTCCCTCTAGCGCTCTGACACACGAAGCACTCTCTATGCAGTGTGCAGTGCTCTCAAGTCTTCTCTAAAATTATTAGTTTGCCCAATTTTCATAGTTGTCATCCCCAGTGTCCCAGAACAACACACTTAATCATCATGTATTGGAGCCTGGGTGTAGAAAAGAAAAAAAAAAAAACATTCTGAGTCATGAACAAATTAAAATAAATAAATGTCTTAATCAACTAGTCACATAAGAATCACAAAGAAAGAATGAATGACAAATGAATACCTTTGTGATTAATTTTCTAAGCCAGAAACCAAACTGAGTCTTAACAGACAAAATGAGGAATCATGCAGGGCTCACTGAGCTTAATTAATATTCTGAAGTGTTTTTGCATACACTATGCTTACAATACTCCACTAATCACCTGTACTCTCCAATATCATGTTTAAATAATTCATCATAATCACTCCAGATTAATCTCTGTGAATAATCACACCATCTGTAATTGTGTCTGTTCACAAAATCAAACAGCTGGGCAATCAGAAATGACAGAAACTGAGTTCAGGCTAATCACAGGGAAGTCCAGTTACATCAGCTCTCACTTGATGTCCCCAGTTGTTGTCACCTGATGGACGCCTGAAGTTCCAGTATCTGTTGTTTTTACCCTAAATTGTTGTCAAACTTACATAGGCCAAAGGTTTCTCACTGCAGCATCACACATTCTATAAACTGCACTTAAATTAAGTGAATTCTTAAAATCCAGAGGTAAACATTTTATGGGTGTGTTTGGGACTCTTTAAAATGTAAATAAAAACAGAATGCAATCATTTACAACTGAACTGTGTTTACTGACAAAAGTTTCATGAAGTGTTCCTGAACACATGTAGTAACATCCTTTATCTAGTCATGTGTTCACAAAGCGGTGAACTTCTCTCCATCCTCGCTTGTGAATGACTGAGTATTTCCAGGATGCCCCTTTCATACCCAATCATGATAGTATCACCTGTTACCAATCAACCTGTTTACCTGTGGAATGTTCCAAACAGGTGTTTTTGGAGCATTCCACCCCTTTCCCAGTCTTTAGTTGCTCCTGTCCCAACTTGTTCAAAACGTGTTGTTTAAACGTTTACAGCAACAATGTGGAATGACATGCATGTTGTGATAACTTGCTATTTATTGCTATCCTCCGGATGCAAAGATGCACTCCGCTCTACATTTCTTTCACTTCACTTTTTCCACACGTGATTTACAGTAAGTCATTACATGTACATTCATGGTGACTCAGATCATTACGCACTTGTGGAAAAACACACCTAGACGGTGACGAGCGCAAAAAAACGGGGAAATGTCGCCGTGCATCTCTCACCACAAGCTCCTCTATTCGAGAGCTGTGCATGTAAACAGACACACAGCCGTAAACAGACGGCTCAGAGCAGAGCTCGTTTGTGCCGTGTGCACAGACCCGGAAGCACTGACAGGCATCAAGCCTCATCATCATTGTCCCAGAGCTCAAACTACTGCGTCTGCAGAGTTTACTTTGAAAAGTTGAACCTCACCATGACATTGACATTATCGAGACAAATTACCAAAGCTTTAAAACTAAGATCAGTACAGGTCACGTGGTAGATTAATTTGATAACAGGAAATTGTAAACGGATATACATATACTTTCAATGCACAGGCTCATCATTGATATTAGAAATGTGTATTGAAAAAATAATCCTCTATTATATTTTGCTGCACGTATACGCAGACAATGAGTCTGACAGTGTATATCTGATCAATTATAAACCTCTCATTGATTCTGATTAATTAAGCAGAAGTTATGTGTGAAATAATTCTACCTAAATTTTAAAAAATAAATAAATAAATAAAAAGGAAACAAACAGAACAAAAAACATCTCCCCTAATTCAGACCCATTATGTGGATTATCTTTCTATGACAGCAGTTCCAGCTGGCACAGGTTTAAGCTTTCCTTCAGTGAATAAATACCTGATTCCTTGATTTTAAATATCATGCTCCACGTTGATTATGCATTAAAACGTCCTTTTTCTCCAGTACAGCCGCCGGGGTGTCACACCATTGACCACGCATGTAAAAAGCAAATTCTATCCTCATGAGAATCACGCAGCATCTAGTGTCCCCATATACCTGAACATGAAATAGTGGATTGGAGAACTTGGGTAATGTGTTCTTTCTGCTGCCATACATAATGATGTTGGTTTCCGTGTAAAGACGTGAAATATTTCGGGTTTGATGTCTGCCAGAAATGGGGTCCGGAAGTTTTTAGTAATTTTCACACAGCACGCTCAATTGTCCTCCTCCAGCAACTTGTGTTCCCGCTCCCGTGTTAACCAACAAGTCGCGTGCACAAAGCCCTTCGTCATCGTCCACTCCATACCAGCTTGCGGCGTGACGTGCGCATTTTGCACCCGGTTCAATTGTTCAGGGCGCTATAAAGAGCCGCTCCTTCACTGCCAGTTATCACACGGAGGAATCTGAGTCAGGAAAGTCATCATCAACTCCAAAATGGACCCTTGTGACTGCTCAAAGAGTAAGTGTTACCTGTTGATGGATTTGTGTGCTCTTACTATTTGTGATGATTGCAGTGTTTTAGACTGTTTGAACAATATGAAACTGATCTGGCTGTATTTGTTTTCTAGGTGGAACCTGCAGCTGCGGAGCATCCTGCACTTGCACCAACTGCTCCTGCACCACCTGCAAGAAGAGTAAGTCAGGTCACTTCACGTCGATAACGTGTATAAGAAGAATGTGCTTAATGTTAATCCAGTTTGAGTGACTACAAATATATCCTGTCAGCACATCCTTTTTTTCTTTTCCTCTTTAAGTGTTGGCTAACTTTGCAGTTTTTGACTTTTTTTTTCTTTTTTGGGGGGGGGGAGGGGGGTCTTTGCCATGTGTTTCTAATTGACTTAATTAGCTGCAATGTAAAATGTAAATTCTAACCCACTCACCAAGTTGACCACCCTTTTTAGATATAAAGATGCTCTGACTTTAACCATCATCCATGGCACTGATAATTGGGGGAAAATATTGAGTGAAGTAAAGTTGAATGATTACAGGGAAAATCTAGTTTTACTGATGGTATAGTCCTGGCCTTTCTCTAAATTCAACAGCCTTTCGGTTACTTCCTCTACAGTCTAAATGATGGGGTGGAAGTGTGTAAACTTAAGGAGGGCACATGAAGTTTAAAACCACTTATCTTTTCTCTAATTGCAGGCTGCTGTTCATGTTGCCCACCCAGCTGCAGTAAGTGCGCCCCTGGCTGCGTGTGCAAAGGGAAGACATGCGACACCAGCTGCTGTCAGTGAGGCGCGCAACATCCGTCTACGCTCGAGTGATGGCGCCTGCGTGCAACATTCTGAATAAATTGTAGTTGCGCATATCTAGTGATTATTTGTGCGCTTCTTTCGATGTTGAAATAAACGTTATTCTCGCAGTCAAAGTGTCTTGGTTTGACTTAATGTTGTCGGAGCAGTAGGATTTCAAGCTCCATTATAAAATGAGCTGAGGTGTACTGCTGTGGTGTAAGGTCTGACAAAGCTGAAGCTAATCAGCTGTTCAGGCTGCAGGGTCATGTCAATACTGACGAGATCTGAGTCACTATAGGTGGAAGGTCAAGCTCAAGACCCTTAATGTTTCAGCATTAACAGGAAATACTGATGAAACATTTCATCAAAACAAAGCAGTGCTATTTGTTAAAGCAAAAATGTTAAACAGTACCAATCAGGTTCAGGTGCCGATGTTTGGTTCAAGTCAAAGGGAGTCCATAAAATGAAGGTATAAACCCATCACCCAAAAACCGATTTGGCTTTCTCAGACTTTTAATTTGAAGGATTTTTGTAAATTTCAAGTTTATAGCAAATTATATTTCCCATTCTTTCAATCATCTTATGACCCTTCAGGTTTATTTTCAACCATTGTACGGGGTCCCGCATGATTTTTTTTTTTCTTTAGTCCTCCGCGGAACGTTCTCACCTTTCGGAACGATAGGGAAGCCTTTAGGTTTCTGGTAGGAACAGTAACAGTGACGCACCCAGGAAGTGTGGCGTTGTTTCTGTGTTCAAAGCAAGTTGTAACCCGTGTATTCGTCGTCATGGCGTTTCAGCAGTAGGCTTTAATTCGACAATACTTTTGGAATTTCAGTGTGTAAACATGCCGAAGGTTGTGTCGAGAAGTGTTGTCTGCTCGGACACGAGAGACAGAGAGGAGTATGACGACGGAGAGAAGCCTCTGCATGTCTACTACTGCCTGTGCGGGCAGATGGTTTTGGTGTTGGACTGCCAGCTGGAGAAGCTGCCCATGAGGCCCCGGGACCGAGCCAGGGTGATCGACGGGGCCAAACATGCCCACAAGTTTTGCAACGTGGAGGTGGACGAAAACGCGTACATCAAGAGAGCCGAGGGCATCGAGAGGCAGTACCGCAAGAAGTGTGGCAAGTGCGGCCTGCTGCTCTTCTACCAGCACCAGGAGAAGAATAACCCGGCCACCTTCATCGTGGACGGAGCCGTGGTCAAGTTCGGTCAGGGCTTCGGCAACACCAGTGTCTACAGCCAGAAGCAGCCTGAGGCTCCCAAGAAAGTCCGTGTGATGATGACCAAGCGGACCAAAGACATGGGCAAGTTCAGCTCTGTCACAGTTTCTACCATCGACGAGGAGGAGGAGGAGATCGAAGCCAGGGAGGTCGCGGACTCGTATGCCCAAAACGCCAAAGTGATTGAGAAGCAGCTGGAGAGGAAGGGCATGAGCAAGCGGAGGCTGCAGGAGCTGGCTGAACTGGAGGCCAAGAAGGCGAAGATGAAGGGCACCCTGATCGATAATCAGTTCAAGTAGAGTGTCAGAGAGGGACACTGTGACACAGGTCATCCTGTGAGATCCTCAAAGTGGATCCTGAGTGATCTGTCCCGTTCACAGACATATTCATGATGTGTGGACACCAGTCCAGGACTGATTGTTTGTGCATATTAAGATGCTGGTCTTCGGTTAAGGTTGAAGACACTTAAGTTTGTTTCAAATGTTATTTTGTACAGAAATTAAAAGACAGAATCGTTTTTTTAGTATTGTAACAGTATTTTTTAAAGCATTTGTTCTTGGTTGAATAGTCACAGTGGTGTCTGCTAAAGTCTTCAGGTGATTGAAGTTGTGAGTTCAGGGTAACTGATCTTTAACACGGTCACATATGTGTTGGGGTCTTTCAAGTCTGTGTTGGTGCACAGTTCTAAGTGAGACGCTGATAGATTCAACAGTGAAACACCATTCTAATGACAAGTACACTGACTAAAGCTGAAGTCATTCATTGTCAACAACAACAATCCTGATAATTAATCATTTATCTTTTGAAATATCTTTGGCTTTGGACTTAATGATTAATCAATAAATAGAAAAAAACAATAGAATTATTTGACATTGAAAGTAATTTGTTGCAACTTTCTAGACAGGATTAACTGCCCCTGAATGTTTCTTAGTGTCAGTGAAATTCAGAATGTTCAGAAGTGAAAGCACCAAGTTCATGTTTTTCATCAGCAAGTCAAACTTCTAAAATTGGATGTGAATAAACCGCTTAACACTTTCTGCTAAGAGCATTTAAAGAGTGTGTGTGTTTTTATCATTTGATGTGAAAATATTATTTGTATTTGTGATATTTAGAGTAATAGCCTGTGTAGAGATTTCCTGTGGCAGAGAGTGAGTGGTGGCTGAGAAGGCCAGTGTCTGACCGGCCTACATTTCTCCATCAGGTCCTTAATGTGGGTCACAGGACCAGACAAATTAGGAGAACAATGTGTTTTGTAGACTGGATCACAACTTGGCTTCAGCTGATAGAAAATTCAAAGTATTTAGGGCTTTCAATCAAATTGGATACTAAAAATTAATTCAGAAAACCTATATATTTAAGTAAATGTAAAAGTTCAAACCTGTGAATACAAACTGCCCTGAAAGTACAGCCTTTATTTCTGTATTAGGATTTAAATTTGTCCAGACAGGAAAAGTCCAGATGGAACTGCTGTAATTAATGATGGCTCAGTTCCAGTTTCAATGTCCAGTAACCAGTGAGTCATCATAATGCGCAATACCAGTGGCCTGAAATGGACCTGAGCACTGGCCGTGCTTTTAACCACAGCTGTGCTCTTCTCCCTGTGACTTGTCAGAATATCTGCTGTGAGAAAAAACCGTCAGAGCAAACGTCTTCTTTCATTTTTTGATCAGCTGTGAGGTTTTCTCATTAGACATCCACAGTGAACAATGTCACTTTCAATCAGCAGGCATGTAAATCCACATATTGCTCTTTAGCAATTGTGTTCTGATTTGTTGCTTGTATTTCATTAGTGCAAATACTGACTTTGATGTTTACTGTAATGATTCGAGACCCATTCAGCTTTCAGGTTAAAGATTTTGTGGAAAACAAATTACGAGCATGGCTGTGATAGTCCATGTCCTGCGCTCTGTGTTGTATAACAGAGAAAACAGTTGCATTATATAATGAAGCAGCTCTGGGAGTTTTTACTCCACATGGCCAGATCTGTCCTAAAAACAACAGACTGCAGCCTGGAAGTCAGAGCCACCTGGGCTTTGTGATTAAAGCTACAGCCAGTGGTTTCCTGTCATGAAGCAACAACAAGCTAAAGGAAAAGAGCAAAGGATGTCAGTTTCTTAAAATTGTGTCTTGCATTGGTATGATGAGCCCTTTCTCTATTGGGAAACCCACCAGACAGTTGTTCACAAAGACACCTCAGCTAATCTGGAGATGTTTGTTTTCAGGCGGGATGCAGTGACTTAAGAGTAGAAAGCAGTGTTAAATGTGTTGATAAGGAACAAAAAGTCTTAGCATTTGGGCGGTGAGATGCCACTTTATGTACTAACTAGTCCTTAAAGTTTATTTTTTATTTAAATGTCTTAATAAAAATTGAAGCTGTAGCAATTACATCTTTCAAATGAGATACACAAGAATATGAGAAATATTTGGAGAATTTTAAGAGTTACGTCAATCTAGTCATCGATCAAAGGAAAACACTGACTGAGCTCCACAGAAACAGACAACAAGAAACATGCACCATGTTAGATGTGTTTTCCAAAGCAACAACAGTTTTAAGAACAGTATCTGTTTATTCCGTAAGACTTTTTACTCTTAATTTAGCAAAACTCAATGAACAAAAATCTGTTTTTTTTATATCTTTGTCACCAGAGTGTAAAATATAGTTTCATGGTGTAGTGGGCTATTTTAGATGAAATGACAGGAATTGTGGTATATTTAGGCTGGAAACAAATGTAAATGCTGTGGACATTATTATTTAAATGACTTATTAGTGAGAATTTGCACATGTATACTTCATTTTTGCTACTTTTCACTGCCTCAGTGATAAATTTACTGGATATTACTAAAATGATGCAAAATTCTCATGAGAAATGTGTTGAGAGAAGTACAAAAACCAACAGAGTGAAACAAACATTTGAACCCTCATGTCACTTTGCACGCTGGCAGCATTCAACAGAGATAAAGTCAGTCTATCAATTTACTAACTCCCACAAATTTCCCTTGACCCCAGTAGCTCCCTCATCAGGAAAGCACAGCAGAGGATGTTCTTCCTATGGCAGCTGAAGAAATTCAGCCTGCCAAAGACAATGATGGTGCACTTCTACACAGCCATCATTGAGTCCATCCTCACCTCCTCCATCACTGTCTGGTACGCTGCTGCCACCGCCAAGGACAAGGGCAGACTGCAGCGTGTCATTCGGTCTGCAGAGAAGGTGATTGGCTGCAATCTCCCATCTCTTCAGGACCTGTACGCCTCCAGGACCCTGAGGCGTGCAGAAAAGATTGTGGCTGATCCCTCTCACCCCGGACACAAACTCTTTGAGTCACTCCCCTCTGGCAGGAGGCTGTGGTCCATCAGGACCAAAACCTCACGCCACAAGAACAGTTTTTTCCCGTCTGCTGTCAGCCTTACCAACAAGGCCTGGAACCCCCCCGACACTCTTCACATTCCACCTCGGACTCATTTTGTCACATTGATATAAATACTACTCTATGCGTTACATTAACGCTCAACTTGGACTTCTTTCTGAAAAACAGACTGTGTTTCCGGAAAATAGCAAACAACAAAAAACAGACTTGTGTGTAAATATTTAAATTGTTATATCTTATGCTCTTATTTTAGTAGATGTGTCATGCACCAATTTCACCAGAACAAATTCCTCGTATGTGTAAAAGCGTACTTGGCAATAAAGCTTTTTCTGATTCTGATTCTGATTCTGATTCTGGGTATGTTTGCTTCTTCAGCTTACACTCCATAAAGCTGTTATTTCACATGACCTCTGACCTCAGAAGAGTAATACAGTGTTGCCTCACTGCTGACCGTGAACTTTGGGTTAAACAGTTCAACAACTTTGGGTAGCTGTGATGTGTCTGACAACTGTAATACAATATAGCTGTTATCGATCAACAACAGGCCCCAAATCTGAAAACCTGTCACCTCTTTTTCTCTATTTACAACTTTCAAAATTTGAAAACAAAAAACAGTAAACAAGAGGAGTCTTAAACACAGAAAACAGAAATTCATTGTCGTGTATCCGGTGTTAAAATATCCTGAATGGTGGCATTCGTTGTCATGGGCCTGTTCTTGTTCACTGACATGGTTTTGGGTTTGACTTCTGTTTGTCAGAGTCCTCCCGTCCAGCAGGCGGCGCGCAGGGGCTGTTACTTCTTGAAAAGGGCAAACAAGTGTGATATCCGGTACGAGTCGAAAGCGTCCAATCAGCATCGACTCCAGAAGTGCCGGGCTAAATAATGTACTTTCCTGCATGTCATTTTTCTGCTGAGCAAAACTGAGACAATAACTGTAAACACACTCGAGGGACACAGACAGGACCAGACTTCCATCTGTCCCACACAACAGGTATGAAGCTTGTCTGCCTGCAACTGTGTGTAACCATATGTTAAGATGTTAAAGTTGATACAACTGCGACCACGCGAGGAAACGTTAGCCGTTAGCCATTTAGCCTGCTGGCTAACTACGCCATTCATTTTGACATGAAGCTAACCAGTGTTCTATACTAACGGAGCTAAATGTCTAAACCCGAGGTTGTCATCATGGTTGTAACTTAGATGTCAGATTCGCCGTTCTGACAACTGAAATTACCCCTCAGACCCCCTTTTTGTTGTCACAAGTAAGGCTTGTTTCTAAACTAAATAGCCGTGATGTTAGCGTTCTGCTAGCGCTAAATTAACCTGACAACTAGGGAACTCTGCCTCCGCTGCACATTTATGTGAGCTGTCAAAAGGTGTTCTTTTACTTGCATGAGTGGAATACCTGAACGGAACGATGCACTGTCAAAATATACAGTCCATGACAAACCGCGAACTATGTGTATCTTATATTCAGTCCCTGTCAACAGAGCAAATGAGGGTGGATTAATCAATAATACATACATAATAATAATACATCCCATGTTTTTTGTCCTGTACTTACTCCAGTGTATTGCCTTTTTGAAATACAGGTGTTATCATGGTTAAAGTGCTACCTTTTGTTTGAATATGACGTTGTTTACATGGTTAGAAATCATGAATCAAGTCTTGGACCTTTTGCTAAGACATAAATCCAATTATTTGTGATCCCTTAAAGTTTGCGTTAGAATCTGTAAAACACTGTTTACCCACTACAGATCTGAGGGCCCTCAAATTGAAGCTGGAAGTTTACAATTTAACCTCATAGTCATTGTTCCATGTCACTTAAACAAGAAAGAAAGACTGCATCACTGTTTACAGACCTCACTTTGTACCGCATACTCCATTTCCCAGCTGTATTTTGATATAATCTAAACATGCTGTCTTTGTATTTACTCATTTAACACTGTCCTCTCTCTGTCTAGAGGTATGGATGCAGAGGGCTTCGGGGAGCTGCTGCAGCAGGCAGAGCAGCTAGCTGCTGAGACAGAAGCAGTGTCAGAGCTGCCACATGTTGAGAGGAATCTACAGGAGATCCAGCAGGCAGGGGAGAGGCTTCGATCCCGCACCCTGACCCGCACCTCACAAGATGCCGCTGACGTAAAAGCGTAAGAAAATATGTCCCATACACACAGAGTCATACCATACACTCAGAAAACCTCTGTTATTCGAGGAGGTTCTTGTATAGTGCTCCATACAGAACCTATACAGACTCTAATATAAATCCATCTACTTCTGCAAGATAAACAGTTGCCTGTCATTTTACATACTCCTCATCTGCAACTTTGATGTGCCCTCTTTATTCTGGTTAGATACTTAGCAACTATTAGATAGGTACCAGTTTAGATTTTATCAATGGATTGCATTCAAGACCATTTCATAGGATGCTCTCCTGACTGAATAACCCTCTTCTAGCCGTGGAAATCCAAATATTTTGGATGCCCATAGTTGTCCTGGCTTTGATTTTGACTTTTAAATCCTATATTTAGAATCTTTAAGTGGACATGAATAATATACTTTACTAGAACAATTGGCTGCCAGATTTTTGATGAAACGTAGACTGCAGCAGCACTTATCAAAGTAGGCTCCTCGTTGAAGGAAATATGTAAGGTTTCATTGAGATTCAGTCTCTTATAAGCATTTATGTTAGAATTTGTTTAATTTTCCATGAACCCTGTGTAATTTGTTTTGAACTGACTTGATATTAACTTTAAATAAATGGATAGTAGTGCAGTAGTAGCCAAGCCTCTTGTTCCCTCTGCTGGTTGTCAAGAAAAACTACATTTAATTGTCAGTCTCTATTTATTTCTTCCATTACATTCATTCATTCTCACAACTTCTCTGTCTTATTCTCAGGTCAATCCTCCTTGGTTCCAGAGGTTTAGACATCTTCCACATTTCTCAGAGGTTGGAAAGTCTAAGTGCTGCCACCACTTTTGAGCCACTGGAGCCAGTCAAAGACACTGACATACAGGTATGAATTACCTACCAGGCTGGTCTAGAGTCGGGCTAGTCTTATGACACGTATGCTTCACTAGAGAAAATCTCACCAGTTTTATTTTTGTTTTGTTTTGTTTTTTAAATGCAAAAAGACAGTCCAGTTCATATAGTTTCAGTTATCATAACAATAGAGAGTGATAGGTCTTTCTCTAAGAAACCATCTTTTGCTGAGCGTACTGTACATCAGACTCAGACATTGACTTACAGTCTGACTAATAAGATAACAACCAAGAATTAAAACATTTTTTTTTTTGGCCAACATATGGAAATTGTGTTGAATACAGATGATTAAAGCTGGTGGCATTGGTTGTCCCTGGAAAGACTGAAAATTCCCTGCAAAGTGTGTCAGAAAAAAACGGCTGTAAATTTGAACTTTGTCATGAGGGACTGGCAGGGGTGGAGGTTGAAGGAGTAACAGATACACACATAAACACACACACACACAGACACAGGCACTTCAGTGAGTTCATTGTTCCCATGGAGAAACAGACCTGCAGCTTGACCAGCAGGCTCTGTTTTTGTGCAGCAGTGGAGAAAGGTTATTGTGTCTTTAGAAGATGTACTGATGAGCAGACAGTGTTATAGACCTGCTCAGCCAAATGAAGTCAGTTTTATTTATTTAGCCATAGAGACCCTCTTGGTCAGCTGGATTTATGCTAGCCTGGATGGGTCTGGCTGATGGACTGAAAGAGCACGTGGTTACTGTCAGCCCCCAATCTCCTCCATCGCCCCCCGCCCTGTGCCTAGTGCTGGACTGACAAGTTTGTTAAGTTTGCTAATTTTTTTGGTTAGTTTTTAGAGCATGGTGGTTTACGTTGGTAAATGTTATTTTTGTACTCGTTTATAGTTTTAACCATTAGTGAGGCGGCTGTTACTTACTCCTAAGACGTGTTTGTTGTTAGCTCCCTCTATGTGGGGTAACTCCCTCCTTCCTTCGAGCAAAATGGCCCAGTATACTGCTGTTGACACATTACGTAGTGTGTGCACGTAGCTGTAATTATAGAATTGAATTGAACAGATTGTTCCCATTGTCACTGATACCTGATCCAGATATTTGCGTCAATATCAGACCAATGTCAAATATCAGTATCAGATCACTGCATCCCCACTGAAAACACAGTCATAGACTAAAGCAATAATGGGACTATAACAAAGCCTCCAACATCTCGGTTTCTACTTTTCTGGTCTGGCCAAAACAGAGATGAGTTGTCATCAAATAAGGCTGCTGCCACTGTGGGAATTCTCTTTTAATTAAGATCATGAGATTGTATACAAGTAGTTGACCGACTATTCTAACTGCTAACTGGGTGTTGACAAGGAGCCAAAAATGCATCGGACTCAGGAGGTCAGTTCAGCAAGAAATAAAGCAACATGGAAAGCTTGTGGTGAATTCTGTTTGAGAGTAGACCACTGAAAGAAAAGCGAGCCGAGTTCTGACCAACACCAAGACATAATGCAGTACACTTGTTTCCTCCTTCACATCTCCAATTAGCATCCTGCTGAGAGAGTTCCAGTCACTTTATGCCACAAAGTACACTGAGGAGAAAAGAGGTTAACTGGTGCTGAGATGTTATAAGAAGACAAACCATGGCAGCAACAGCATCACTGTCAGTAAAAACAAGCAGTGTTACAGTATTCTTGTTGCAGGATTGATTACACTTTAAAGGCATAATTCTAGTAGGTAAAATGAACTGACTTACTGTATCATACTGATAACGTTAGCTGAAAGGTAACCAGATTGAAATAGCTCAAGAAAAAATCGAGACATCTTGAATGAAATCCTTTTATTTCAAAGATGCAGCAGTACACATTCTGGTTTCAGATATTTGGGCCCCTGGACTGGAAAACAAACTTTTTCTGTGTGGATGGAGTTCCTGTATATCAGTTCACTTCTACCTTGTACAGTATCTTATCTCACAGTGTATAATTCTGAAGCTAAAGACGACAAAAATGGACAAATCTGGGAGTGTGGAGTTAGAAAGTGAGCTTGCTAGACCTTTGTAGACCGGTCTTCATCTCTGCTTGAGACTAGCTACTTGAGGCTACGTAAACCTCTTTTAGCATAACGCATATAAATATCTGACTGAACTGGTGGCCTGTTTGCGTTGTCAGTAATATAGGTTCCAGAATTTGACCAGGAAGAAAAATGTGTAGATTTAAAAAAGACGACATCTCTAGTTCTGTTGCATTCAATTTTGATGCTTTTTTAAAAAACTCTCCAACATGAGTCTGACAGTTTTATAGAAATGCAATGTACTACTCTTTTAACATTGGGTTGCTCAAATGGTTTAAGCATTTATTAATTTGTGGCGTTCATATTATTGAGTGTTTTTTTTACTGTCCATCATGACAGTGTGGCAGAAGTACTCTTTTAACATCAATTTACCCATTACTGACGGGGTTTAAGCATTTATTATTTTCTGGTGTTCTTTACCCTTTTCTTCTACCTGGTACTGCTTCGCTTTTTGCCCCCTCTCTCTTCCTCTGTCCTGCTTTATGGAATTTGCTGCATTTCTCTGAGCTCGATGTGTGTCTCTGCGTCTCCAGTTAAACTGGACTATAGAAGGACTTGACATCAGTGTGTAGCAGCTGCAGGGTGTGTCTGATGAGGAAATGACAGAAGAGACTCTCTAGTTTCTAGGTTTATGAGATGGATGTTGAGATCACCAGAATTGTTGAACTACCTAAGATCACTGAAATAATGCAAAAAATATTAGAATGGTTGAATATTGCTTTAAATGACGCAAAGCCATGGGACAGGAGGTTGATAGACAAGACACAGTTAAAATCCAAACATATTGTGTGTGTGTGTGTGTGTGTGTGTGTGTGTGTGTGTGTGTGTGTGTGTGTTTCGCATGAGTGAGCTGATACTTTCCTCTGCAGTTCCTGTGTGGAACACACACACTGAGGGAATTGGTGCGTGAATGATGTGTCTGTATGTATGGCTGAAAGCAAATTAGTGAGGATCTTACTAAAGAAGGCTATATAGACAGAGATTTAGGGCTTCATGGATGTTGGAGTAGCTAGTTATGTGCGGACCATATTTCTGGACAACTTTTTCAGTTTTAATGATGGATTCCCTTCATTACTTTCAGTTTTCATCCTGCTTCTCTCAGTGTAGCGTTAAAATGTTGATATGTTTATGTCTCAGCCTTTTATCAGATATTAATATTTTTCTGCACAATATTTGAAGAAGCAGTTTCTCCCTGAATTCCATGATACTGAAACACAATCCTTTAAAGTGAACAGAGAATATAAATGATCATTTTGTGCCTGCAGAGCTGTGATAAAATTGTAGATTTCTTTGTTGTCATACCTATGACTAGCCAAGAATGTTGATGATTAGTTCTACATCATCTACAGTTGTAATGTGATAGGATTTTTTAAGATATCTTGAATGGTACAGAATTATTACATAGTCGTTAAAATGGAAGGACATCAGCTATTCATGTTGTTGCTTATGTTGATACGGTTAGAAGGTTTTTTTCCCCATCATCCTAGTCACTATTATTTGTATAGTATTGCATAGAGGGTTTGGTACGATCATTTGAATTTGATTGATTCCAATTGTAATTGCAGCACTTTGGTTCAGATCTACAGTATTCATTCTAGTATCTCTGCACTATTTCTGTCGTAGCATGTGCAACATATGTTATATTGTGCAGCCCTGTGTGGTAATAAATTCCACTGTATTAGTGTTGTTAAAGAAAGTTAAAAAATTTCAAGTTTATATCAAGTTAAATGTCTGTCAGGACCTAATATTTTGTGAAATTATATCAAAGTGTTTGTTCAACAAACCAAAAAAACCCCAGGTTTTTGACACCCAACCCTAATGCTACCAACACATCTGCGCATAGAATTATGTCTTTACAATTAAATCCTTTTCCTACACTCCACCAGTTTTTCACTTGTACTAAATGTTCTGTGTGTTGGTAATTGTCATGGATGAATCGCCGTGCCTCGGTATGCAGCACGTCAGGGTTATTTGTCGTCTTTGTGATCAAGTAACATATAATGGTAAACAAAAGAGGATGACAAATAGACATATTAAGAAAAAAGGAGGGGAAATGATGGAATGTAGATAGCAAGCGCATGAAAAAAGGGACAGAAAAATTAAACTGGAGAAGTGGAAGGCAGAGAGCAGTGCTGGTAGAAAAATGGCGACTCTTTTTTTCTGTCTCCGTGTCCTCGTCTCACTTTTCGCTGTCTTTCTCTGCCAGGACTCTGTCGCTTTCTCTCTCTCGCTCTCTTCCTTTCCCCACCTCACTCTTTCAGCTGGTCCCTCTAATTACTCATCTTTTCTGTTTCACTTTACCTTCTTTCCTCTCTGATTTTCCTTCTTTTCCTCCCTCGCCCATTTTTACATCCTTTCTCTCCCTCCCTTTCTCTTCTTCTGCCCTCCCTAACTCCTTCCATACACACGCATATCCCTCAGCAGTGATGGCATGCTTTCAGCGGATGCAGTTGGCTAAGCTCGGAGCATCTGCTGAGATAGACGAACACTACTGACATAGCTTCACAGGATGTGTGTCTTGCACAGGCTCCTTGTGCTGTGTTTGCACGCCTGTATGTGTCAGTCGCGATCGATTGCTGGCCTATGAAGTGTCTCTGTGTATGCTTCTGAATGAATATGCGTGTCTAGCGTAGATTTGGCTGCACGTGGGCGCATTCATTTTCATCCTGTCTGTGCTGGCCTGCACATATGAATGCAGCTACATGGCATGTACCTGTGTGTGTGAATGAGTCTGTGCCATGTGCACAAGACTACGAGTGGAGGCGTGTATATTAGCATGCCTGCTTCTGCGTATGCTGTGATAGCCAGCCTGTATATAGGAATACCCCCCCACCTCCCTTCCCACATGTGCCTCCCAAACCATTCATTAACTAAACATGACCCTTAAGAGCATGATTAGCCAAATTTCAAAACAGGATGTCGGAAGCCATCAACCAAGGGGAAAAATCCATTACTGTAATTGCATTGAGCTGAGGGAGGGAGGAAAGGAAGGATGCATAGATGGATAAAAAAGGAAGAAAATGAGTGGGGCTGAGGGAGGGAGGAGGCAGAGGGCCGCCAGAGATGCTGGGATGAAGTGAAGGGGGGAGAGAGAAAGCGAGGATGAGGGCTGGGGAGGGGGGGTGTCAGCTGATAGTAGGAATTGATATTCTATATGAATCCATAGTTCCTTCTCGTGGATCCCCCCTGTGTCTGAGCACTCAGTTGGTACAGCCCTCCGACAATAAAACCACCTCCAATGAGTCTTGATGTGGCACTTCCACTCCGTACTCTGGCTCATGCTGAAGAGTCACTGGCCTGCTTTTGAACAGGCAAAGGCTGCAAGCGGACCGCCATGCCGGCTCGAAAAAGGGCACAAGGAACACGCCCCAGAATGGCGGCCACTGCTGCTGCCCTGGCACAGCGACACAGAGGGACGCAGAGGCGGAGGGGCGATGCAGGTCTCCTGAGCTGTCAAAGCCCAGATACCTGGGCACAGACAAAGAAACGAAAACTATTTTTTCCTCTTTCTTGTCTCATCCTGTCTTTTCATCTGTCAGTCTGTCTGCCAGGCAGGCAGGCGCTCAGCATGAGTGAGTATTGCCTATACACATGAATATACACATGCACACACACACTTACAGACAGGCATGTGCTTTGTCTGTCACACTTTTTTGTCACCTCTCTGTCTTTGTCCATCCCTTTCCTGGTTATGCTGCACTGTCTGTGGCTGTATGGCACCCATGGAGAGGATGCTGATTGTATAAAATGAATGGGCAAACATCACTGTCGCAGTATATCTATATATGTGTTAACAGATATGCTGTTGTACTTGAAGTATATATTATTGCTACACAGGAAGTGAAGGAGTGAAGGGTGGGGTTTCTCTCTCAGTCTCTCTCTCACGCACACACACGCACACACACACACACACACGCACACACAAGCACACACATGCACACAGGCACTGGACTGGACTGGTCGGCTCATTGTGTCATGGCAAATGAGGAAAGAAATCTTCCCACTCTTACATCCACGATGATGAGCACAGAGAGCAGGGCTCCTGGTCTTTATTTCCCCTTTAACTGCCTTTCGACTGTGTCCTTATGTAGCCTTTAGATTCCTCCAGACTGTGTATCTCTACACCACATCTCATAGTGTGTAATGAGCATGAAGCCAGATTGAAAGCGATGAAAAGTCAGACTGGCTGATTTCCCCGAACATTCTCTAAGATTCCATTCAGGCTCAGACAGTATGGCTGTCTTGACTAAGGCCAATAGAAAGAGGGCCTGTTTGGGCTGGCACAGAGAATGAGCATGTGTGTATGTTAACATGTATTTTTGAAGAGACGCATGCACACGCTCACCAAATACATGAATTTTAAAGTATTGATTTGATGTGATTACCTAAAATATGGTCACGTTTGTCCCTTGAGTTACAGTAAAAAATGTAAAATGTAATTTTAGAGACGCAATCAGATGTCCACTGATGTTTCATAATTCATGTTGTAGCAGAAATTAGAGACAAAGATTGAAACTTCAAATCTATATTTTTAACTGAAGACAGTATAGCCCTTGGTGCTACCATTTTTACCACTTCAGCTTTTATTTCTCGATGTACATCTGATATTTGTACTTCCTGATTCATCTGTAATTATTACATTTGGTTCTGTGGCTGTTTTCATGTTCCTGTAGAAGCTTCTGGGCTGTCTGGTCAGCAGGCTGTGGGTGTTCACAGTGGGTTGCAGATCTCTGAGGATATACGATACAGGGGTGGGGCAATGGAAAATGTACATCTTTAGATACACCTACTGAATTGGTCATTGAAAGTGATAAGGTGTATGTTCTCAATGTGTCAACATGGCTCTTTCATATGACACATTTTTTTCTATCTTATCTTTACTTGGGCCATTTGTGAATGAATGCACGGAGGAATTGCAATGCTGGATACAGAGTGGTCACACTAAACAACATGCCAAGGCTTTACACTGTTTAGTGCTAATCAGAATTAAAAAGCAGTTGTGATGTTAGCAACAATGATGTTGGGCCTTTCTGTGATTGAAGCTTTGAAGTCTTCTCAGAATTTAATAAATCTGGTTAGATTTTTCTTTTACTTATTCCCTAATCAAACTCGGTAGTTTGTAACGGTAACAATTTTTTTTTTTAAAAAAGTGATATCTAGTGGATTAGTGACATTTCTTGTGCAAAAGTAATATCCTGATGCTAACACAAATCCTAACAGTAGCTTTTGAATCTCAGACAAATGGGAATTTTGGCCACAGTCGTTGGTTTAGCTGTCAATTTACATTTGGCACAAAAAGTCTTGTATAAGCAAAGATATTAGCAGTACAAGTACAGCTGGCAACAGGCAGCAAAACGATAGCATTGAAAAGGTCTTTGACTCCAGTTGTACTTCATGTCCCATAAGCCTCTGCTACAATTTTTCTATTCTATTCTATTCTATTCTATTCTATTCTATTCTATTCCCTTTTCCAGTGCAGCTCTCCAGCGAGCATTGACCTGAGCTCTCCTCTGCTTAGAGTGATTAAATATAGACCTATTCTTAGCCTCTCCTAAAGTGAGATGGAGAAAGAAAGAGAGGGAGGGAGGGAGCGGGTGGAGGGATACCATGGGTATGAGGAATGGACAAGATGGGCAGAGGAGAGAGAGAAACTTAGTTCCATTCTTAATTGATTCAAGTAGACTAATAGTACTGAATATTTTACCAAGACCAAGCTGGACCTTTTAGTTTTATTTTTTCATAATGTCAGACAATGTCATGCCATGCAACAGCAAAACTTAAAATAAACTGCATTTCGTACACATGATTTCTGCCATGACGTGAGCAGTTTCCAAAGTTAAGACACCACCAGATTTGTCCCACAACATAAAACTGACTCTTTGCCCTTCTAAATCAGTAGTTCTCAAGCAAAGATGTAAAGAAGCTTGACCGGTCTTCTTGTCTTTCTCTGTCAGTGTTACTTTGTGACCTGTGAATGATTGCTGGTTCTTAAATTTCAAGCACATTATTGACCATGACATAGCTGCTGTCCACCACTATGATTGAGCAAGATGGAGTTCAAAGTTTTTCACCTTTTGTGTCATAGTTTCCTTTTTATAAAGACCTCAATAAGAAATGTGAAATAAAAAAAACTGTGTGTGTGTCCATGTACTGCTCATGCTTTGGGGACAGAAATCTATTTTCACAGTGTCATTGTGTGGACTCATCTTACTTGTGGGGACGAAATGCAGGTCCCCACAATGTAAATCATTAAATTTTGGGGTGAAGACTTGGGTTAAGATTAGGTTAGGGTAAGTGTTTGGGTAAGACTCCAGGAAATGAATGAAAGTCTATGTAATGTCCCCAAAAGTGATGAAAACCTAATGTATGTGTGTGCATGCTCTTGCAGCTGCTGGAAATGTTAAGTAAAGCCCACAATGCAGTGCAGCAGTTATTTCTATGTACAGCCACACACCTGCAGCAACAGAATACACCACTGTCCTATTTTCTCACAGCAGAATATGAGAGTTGGTTGGACTTCCTTTTTTGTGTCACATCCAGGCTACTGTACTTAGACTTCTTGTCATGTCAGATGATCTTCTGTGGTTTTGTAAATGTAACAATAGACATGCTAAAACTCCTAACTGAGAGAGAAATTGATCAGTTCCACCTATTCTCAAGCAATTTATTAAAAAGACTTTGCTGACCAACTTGTCTATTCATGCGAGGAATCAAGTGAAATAAAGCACAAAAGGCCCGGATACCACTCCACATTTACTTTATGTGCTGCACATTATGCTTAGTATTATGTCCACCAGTCCTCCCACTGCAGCAGTGGTTTGGACAAACGCATCACTTCCTGCAATTGAAAAGACGTTTATTTTTTTCTGGAAAGCACCAGGGTATTTAGAGCTGCGCCTGTAAATCATTTTGATTGCATCATCAGCTCCGGTGGCGGTGATCCAGTTTCGTTGCATATTGATAGCATACCACATTAAGGCCAGGTTAATTGGCCCAGACATATTGTCTTTATACTTTTCTAACGTGAGTAAGGTTTAGTTTTCTGCTGTGTCAATTATGAGTTATTCACTTCTGTTTTGTCGTTGACATCGCTGTTCATGCTCACAGTGAACCTTTTGCTTTCAATTTGCTCTCATTTGTTAGGACAGACAAATGCAATGACAGACAGAGGTGAAGGATGAGAGCTTGGAAAGAAAGGGAGGGGAGGAAATGAGAGCGAAGTAGGCAGAGCAATGAGCAGGTGGAGGGATAGGGATGCAAGAGAGAGGTGATGAGGAAGGAGAGACAGGAGGAGGAGGAAGCCAAAAGCACCCACATCCCTGTAGAGCAGAAGAATCTCTCATCAGCTTAGAGAAATGCTGTGTCTCTCATCAGGTGCCTGGACCTCAAGCTAAAATGATCCTACATACTTCAGACGCAAACACTGATGGTGGCAAAAACGTCACCAGTGAATTAAAATACTATTATTTGTCAGAGAAACAATTTTCCACCAACTTAGGGAGTATTATGTCAGAGGTAGAAGCCTGTGGTTATATAAACTCTGAGGATACGGCCTGTCTCTCGCTTTGTTGCATAAAAAGGAGTGGCAGTGTTTTCATTTCATTTACATCTCAGGAATGTCAATTTCAGCTGGTGTGTTGACCTCCAAGTCAACAGAGCTGGTAAAGAATCTTGGTTAAGCTCTATAATGCAAGCAGAAAGCGAAGCATCATAGACAGTTTCTCTCCTCAGTTCTGCAGTTTGTGTTAATGACCGTTAATGCTGTATATTGAAGCAAATGTACAGCAATGTAAATCAACATGGACTGTTCAAAGACTGCTTTCCTGGCACCTCACCTCACCATACGGTGTTTGGTTAGTTTGTTCTCAAATATTATGTGACTATAAGATGACAGTAAATGAAATTACAATTTTGATCATTGTTGAGTGATCGTTTTTGGATTTATTGTTTTCTCTATCTCATTGTAGATTAAATGCGTTGTGTTTTTGTACTGATAAGTAAAATATCTTTGGATTTTAGACTGTTAATTTGACAAGACAACGTTTGAAGAGCTCTGAACTTTGAAAATGTGACACCCATTCTGACCTATTTTCAGACATTTTGTCTTAATTTGATAACTCAAGAAAGAATCAGTAGTTTAATAAATAATGAAACTAATCATTAGTTGCAGTCCTAAAATAAGATGCGATGGGACTTTGTTGATCCAACACTGGGGAAATTTAGTCGTTACAGCCAGCAAGTTACAAAGAGCAAGCACAGTGGCATAAAGAGGTCAAAATAAAACTAAAAGTATGCAAGATACAGAACAGAAAAAAACAACTATGTATATGTATATTTGTACAGATTACAAAAAATGGTAAATGCCAAAGAATCCTACTGGCAATGTAAATGTCATTAAACATCATCCAGGTCTCCTGTAAATTGTGGTAGCTGTTTGTGACCTCTTGAGGTGTTGATGATCAATTGAAAAAACAAATATATTCATCAGTTTGTTTTTTTTTCTTCAGATGTCTGTCCCCAACGAAGACTGTCGTGTACCACTAATTCACTTGATAGCTCTGATCTTGTGTGTAAGAGAAGTAGTTTTTATTTAGTTGAGCAGGATGTGAATGATTACCATTTTCATAGGAAGGCTCAGAGGAGGGTTGTGTATGGGGTAGCCATCTTGAGTGCTGTCTCATAGCAAAATGGCGTGTGAAAAGCATGGACCCCTCTCTGGCCTGCTCATATACCTGTCTAGAACAGCGACCAAACGTTTCAGAAGTCCTGATGGTGTACAGAACTGCACAGGAAGGAAGGGCAGAGAAAAATAGAACGGAGAATTGAGAAGCAGCCTCTATCTCCCATAGAGTAAATGATGGTGCGTCTGCTAAATCTGTCCCCCTAGAGCTCTCTGCACACAGTTTATCTCTGCTTCATTTTGTTCTGAATGTTCAAGCTAATATCTCCTGCTCTCTTTCTCTCCTCTCTCACTCTTTCTCCCTGCGTTTTTCACGCATCACGTCCTCTCCCTCTGTCTCCTGTCTGTCTGTCTCTACCTCATCCACAGGGCTTCTTGAAGAACGAGAGGGACAACGCCCTTCTGTCAGCCATCGAGGATTCTCGCCGCAGGGTCAGTATCTGCCCAGTGTCTGACTGCTTCTCAGGTTGAAGAAGAACTACAGACTGGTGACAGAATCTGAATCTTTTAGTGTGGAAACCAGTTCAAAGGCACCTCCACGTTCAGACCGGCATACAGAGCCCACATTGCAGTTTATTTTCATTATTTTTCATTCTTTTTTTAACTGACCAGATACAGTTATTAGACTCCATAGTCAGAGACAGTAGTGGTTTGCTGTTGGCCTCATATTTAGTTTTTCAAGATCAGATGAGTTTCAGCACTGCAGTGTGTGTGAACATTAGCACATCATAATATAGGAACACTTAAAGCCTTTTTTTTTTGGAATTTCTGCTGTGATCTAAAAGTCCTTGTGGTGTGAACCTTTAGGGAATGGTTTTGAAATGGCTTCCCTGATGTGCAGAGCTAATGGGCCTTGCTTTTAATTAGCTGCCGTTCCCATTATCTCTCTCTGCTCCCTGAGAGAGGAAAAAGGGACTTATGTGCATGGGAGGAAAATTCAAATGCACTGAAGATTAAAAAGAACGCAGATGTCAAAGATGTTCCTGCAGATTTCTGTCTGTACCTTATACATCACATGAAGCATATTATTATTGGGCTGTTAAATTACATATTTAGACTGAGTTGTTCAGTCTCACAGTAACCACTTGAATATTATCTCATTTACATTTAAAGCCTGTTTACCACAGCCAATTCTCAATTTTTAAGGCAGATACTGATATCGATATTTGAGACTTGCAAAAACAATACATTGGCTGATTTTAATCTTCTTTCAGGAACACATAATATTCAAACACTGTTGATAAGAACACCATAATTATGATTATTATGTCCTGACATAACAGTTAAGATGCAGCTAAAAAATAAACCAGCTCATTTCTCTCTGGTGGACAAACTGTTTTTCTATTCGCTCGAATTCATCTTTGGTATTTTTGCTCTGCAGGCTCTTGATTCCATCATTGTCTTTGTTAAACTTGTGCTGTGCAAACAAATGATAAAAGTAAATGCTTTGACATCCTGGCAGGAGCCAAGTTAACCAAGTAAAGGATAGCTCTACATATTTCAAGCTCAAGTCTACATTTGTATTTCCCTGAGCTGGAGATTGCAAGATTCAATTATCTCACGTTCCCATTATCTCACTTTAAGTCTCTACGGAGAGTTAAAATAGACTGCACTATGTCCTGGAGGAGGAGTGCAATCTTGACCGGAATCTGCTGCTAAATCTAGTGTGTGTGTGTGTGTGTGTGTGTGTGTGTGTGTGTGTGTGTGAGTGTGAGTGCGTGCGCACACGTCATAAGTAAGACCAGTTTACATAATTTACATGTATGTTTTTGTGTGCTGCATTAGTGTCCCCTAGGTTGTGTAGCTACTGTAATGTTCTTACATGTATATAGGCAGTTAATATAAAGTTATATATGATTATCAAATTCTATAATCACCACTCAACCATCTGCTGATGCCAATACAACCACTGTGTGTGTGTGTGTGTGTGTGTGTGTCAGTGAACATTGCAAAATACTGTAGGTACATGAATGAATCACGATATTTAGCATCTAGTATGTGAGGCGGCATTAGCGTGTCTTGAGAGTCACACCTGCTGCTTCAAAGTTGTCTCAGCATTTGGAGTATCATTCCTGGTCTGACATGATTTATTTGCATGCTATATGCAAACATGCAATATGTGAGGATGTCCTAAGCTGTGTGCTGTCACACATGACAGTACGTTTGAGCACCTGTTTCCAAATGTCATATGTTTCAGACGTTCCTCTTGGCTGAAGAGTACCACCGTGAGTCCATGTTGGTCCAGTGGGAGCAGGTGAAGCAGAGAGTGTTGCACACACTACTTGGTGCAGGAGAGGATGCGCTGGACTTCAGTCAAGACGTGGAGGTACAAGTCACACAACACAGAGCTGGTTTAGGAGCAACGACCTCCACAGTTCAAGGGGAGATGACTAAAGGAAAAATGTATCTTCACCTCAAGGGACAAACCAAACCTTTACCTAATGGGAAAGCTCATTTTGAGTTTGCAGAACACTTACTGCTGGAACTATTGAGCTTTTAAATTTCTTGCAAACAAAAACAAAAAACAAAATTTAAAAAGAGCTCATTTCTAAATTATTTAAAATCAGTCTGTTTGTGTCTGAGTGTGTCTACAGTATAGTAGATTTAACAAATAATAGTGACTTCATTTTTGTGCCTGAAGTTGTGGACTGTAGAAAGCTTTAGATATTAATATTGCATCATTTAAATCAATGAGCAAATTTGTAATTTCTTTTCCTATTAAAATATTCACACAATCATACAAAAACATCTATATTGTAATACATTTAAAAATCTTGGACTGAATGTGTGTCTACTTAAAAGCCAGTCTCAGGTCTCACATACCAATTTCTTAGTTATAGTCATCTTCCCACTCATCTAAACGAACCAGAAAAGCCATTTGATCTGAGACTCAGAGATACTATTTTTGTCTTCTCCCTGAATAATGTTAAAGACTTTCATCCTGTGTCATCCTGTGGGAGCCTATCCCAGCATGCATTGGGCAACAGGCATAGAAACACTGTGGACAGGTTGTCCTTCTGTCTGGGCTGGAAATATTCTGCATGAAAAAAGAGGATTTATTTAATATGCTAATTGATGATGTTACATTAGACACAATTGACAGATTGGTACATGACTGGTGCTCCTGTTTCTTTTTTTTTTATTCATTCCTTCTGGAAATGCTGCTTGCTTGTGTGCAGTGTATTCAGTCATCTGTTGCCTCTCTGTTATTGTAGCCCAGCTTTGTGAGTGAAGTGACAGCTCCAGGAAGAAGTGCGTTGGACAGCGTGGAGGTGGCCTATGGACGGCAGGTGAGCTGCCTTCAGCATCAGTTAATGGATGAGCTATGTAATGGTGACACTATTTCTATAACATCTCTGTAGTTTTTATTTTTTTCAAAATAATTGCCTGTGATAAAATGTGGAAATTAAAGCTGCAGTATGTAACTTAGATAAAAGTAATTTTTGGTCATATTTGCTAAAGCTGTCCCAATACACAGACAGCAGTACATGAAACTGAAAATCTGTGAAAAGAAAAAAAACAAAAACAAAAAACGGCTCTGTTGGTCCCACCTACTGCTCCTACTGCGATTTGCAAGAGTCCAGCACCCGACACAAAACAACCAATCAGAGCCAGAGGAGCATCTGAGGGAGTGTCTGACATCTGTCAATCACTACTCACACACGCTGCGAACCGCCCCCTCCCTCCGCTCATGCTGCCGACTGTTGCTCAGTCAAACAGCTCTGTGAGCGGCGTCAGGAGGTTAGTGAAAGCTATGGCGGAGCAACAGCCACCCGCAAAGGAGAAACTGCCCATACCGCCGCTGCCAACAACAGCATATACGGCTAAGACAACAAATAACCAGAAAGTTAATATGGTGATTGTTACAGTAACACTCTACAGCACATATGATATGTTAGCGACTGTGATGTAGCGGCTGGGCAGAGTTGGCTTGTTTCCAATGCTAAGGCTAACGTTACTGGTTGTCACAGTAGCCACGCAGATGCCGCAGGGAGAAGGGGCTTGGAGGCAGGGCATGAGTGCAGCAGAGAGGGAGGGGGAGTGACGTGGAACTTGTGTTGGTTCAAATTTTCAGGCTAAGTCTGCTCACTTCTCGATCTTACCTACTGCAGCTTTAAGGGAAAACGTTGCCATAGTCAATGCAGCAATAGCGTCTGTTTCATCCTATTTGCTGTAAACCACCCACACATTTCATATCAATATAACTGTGTTGATTTTTAAATCTAAAGGAAATCCACCTCATGAGCTGTAGTTAAAGTGAGTTGAACACAAACACAAATGTAAACTAGCATGTCTGTGCTGTGTTCCAAGCCTGTGATGTGCTCGGCCTGATTGTTGAGTTAGAATGAGGTCACAGCAAGACAGGAAGTGGCAGATCAAACATATCGATTGATTGAGTGGTAGAGGGGACTCTGGATAATTCTCTCTCTCACTCTCTCTCTCTCTGTAATCTGCTACATAACGCAGTACGTTAAATGTAGCTTTTCCTCCGACCATGTGTCGACACATCGCGTGCGGTGTCATTTGTCTAGTTTTTGTCATCCTCTTTGATGACCTTTTGAATATTTTGATTCTCTTCTTCTTGTTTTTCGTTGTTAACCGCTTCACTCGATGGTCCTAGTGTTGGCTCTTACTTGGAGCTGAGGGTGGAGTTGTCAGTAGATTTCAGTTTCTTTTTAAACAGAAATAGAAATTGAGCATTTTACAATTTGGGCAGCTTATCAGCTATAACCTTTAATTCTTTTTTGTCTTTCTCTCCTTTTATCACCTCCTCCAGATTTACATTTTCAATGAGAAGATAGTGAATGGCCACATTCAGCCTAATCTGGGAGACTTGTGTGCGTCTGTAGCAGAAAGCCTGGATGACAAGGTGAGAACATTGTTCTTTTCACATCTCCATGAAATGAACGTGAAAGTTATTTTCAGATTGAATTCTTTTGTCCTCTGCTGAAATATCCTGGAAGTTAGTTTTACTCCCACAGCTAGTATGCATTCTATTTTCTCTATGCACATCCTTATGTAACTGTGGCTGCCACCCTCTCTCCCCTCTCCAGAATGTATTGGACATGTGGCTGATGGTGAAGCAGATGACAGATGTGTTGTTGGTTCCAGCCAAAGACACTCTCAAAAGTCGCACGTCTGTTGAAATGCAAATGGCCTTCGTACGCCAGGCGCTCAACTTCCTTGAGAACAGGTGAGTGCTTGTTTTTGTTTTTCTTAAGTACAGTGGTGGTTAGTCTTGGTTTTGAAGCAGTGAAGCTTTTAGTGTGTCTGAGTTAGCACTGGATGTACAGTAGTATACATTTATACAACTTCACCATGGAGATGACCTCAGTGTGTCAGTATATGTCTTTGTGTCTCCACTCTTCCAGTTATAAAAACTACACCATGGTGACAGTGTTTGGGAACCTCCATCAGGCCCAACTAGGAGGAGTGCCAGGAACGTACCAACTAGTCCGCAGCTTCCTCAACATTAAACTACCAGGGTCCCTGCCTGGCATGCAGGTAACATGCACAAACACAGACTTTGAATGGTTTGTGTGAATATGCCAGTTACATTACACCAGATGTGAGATTGTGAAAATGCCTGAGGGTGCCAAATATTCGTATCATAATCTACGTTCATGTCCTAGCTCGCTCATATTTGTGAGCAGGAACTAATACATGGTGTTTTTATTAGAAAAAATATAATTTATGTTCATGTCACAAACAATAAGATTAAATCTTCTTCTGCTTTCACCTCCAAAATCACTGCTTAGGGCTCGTTTAAAAGCTGATCATTGTGTAAGTGAAGATCCATATGTACACTGATAATGTCCAAAATGTATTCAACCCCTACTGCATTACAATGGATGAAATGTAGAATTCAGCAGCAGACTGTAGCAGACCAGTTTTTCACATGGCCTCATCCGGCATGTTCCGAGCCCCAGATTCAATGACTGTTTGACAGCCACTGGAAAAGGTCAGTAGGTGGCAGTGTTTTGGTGATGTGGTTGGTTTACCAAAGCATAATTTCTTGCATCTTCCTGCTGAATCCCTGTGGAGAACAGTAATTGGACAAAGTGTGTAACTAATAATCCTGCTCATACACATACAAACACACACACACATAGCCTAAAGACAGAATCTTTTTTTGAAATCCATAAAAAAGACAACTAAGAAAAGGGTCAGTGGATGGTAATCGTCACTGTATTCAATGTCTGTGTGTGCAATAGGATGGAGAGATAGAGGGCCACCCAGTGTGGGCTGTGATTTACTACTGTCTGCGTTGTGGAGACCTGAATGCAGCCATGCAGGTTGTGAACAGAGTGCAACATCAGCTAGGAGACTTCAAGACTTGGTTTCAGGAGTACATGAACAGCCCTGACAGACGGTGAGAACATCTCAGCTCCTTATCTTTGTTTATTTCTATATGTTGAGAAGCCCACATCACTCAAGGAAAGTCCGCATGTATTATAATGTCCCCCTGTCCTTTCATATGTTTTGCCTTTTCATCCCTGCACTGCAGCCTTTCCCCGACCTCAGAGAACAAGCTTCGCCTCCACTACCGCAGAGTGCTGAGGAACAGCGCTGACCCCTACAAGAGAGCTGTCTACTGCCTGATCGGGAAATGTGACATCACTGATAACCACGGAGAAGTGGCAGACAAGACTGAAGACTACCTCTGGCTTAAGGTGTCGTGTACTTCATCTTGCTGTTTTTCTTTTGGGTATATTTTGCCAAGTTCAAGCATTAGCACAGTGGGAGCAGAGGACCAGTTAATGATATTATTTTTTGATAAAACAGTCCCCCTCTGAACCGAGTTGTTGGATTTATTGTGATGATTTTTACACTCGGTGTTGTCCATGTTTTGTTCCTGTAGCTGAACCAGGTGTGTTTTGATGATGACAGCGGCAGCTCTCCTCAGGACAGACTGACCCTGCCACAGCTACAGAAACAGCTGCTGGAGGACTATGGTATGAAACTTCATTTGTGTTTCAGCTCAAGTAAAGCTCTCTAAAAGACCAGGCCTCTCTTTTTCTCAACTATAAAATCTTAGTACCTTAGTATGTGGAATCATTTTTACGTGAGGTCACATGAGGCCGGGGATTGCTGCGGCACTAGTTGGCCACAGCCATAACTGAGGCAATGCAACGGAAACACTAAATTTTATATTGACAGGAACGCAGAAACTATACTACTGTGGATCAGCCACATCGTAGCTCATAACCTGATTTATCAGGTCAATAGTGTGAGTACTGGTGGTGTGTTGGTATATCTGTTTTGCATCCTGATTTCTGACATTTTCTTCTCTAATTGTCTTTCCATATTACCAGCTTTAGACATCCTGAACTGTATTTTTTAATCCCTTCTGTTTTCACCTATGCTGTCAATATGCATAGAAAACTATTGTTCTTATCATGGTGCTAATAGTGTGTAACCATAGACTTTATGTTAAAGGAAGCTGCAGATGAAGTGAAATACATTACTCATAGAAAAACCTCAATTTGTAGATATGGCTAAGCCATCTTTGAAAACATAAATAAATGAGCTGAAAGTTGAATAGCAAAAGGAGCGAAGCATCAGGATCTCCTGGATAATTTAACAAGCAAAAAGCAAACTGCTATGAATATTTCAGCTTACCGTGTTTTTTCCTTCAGGTTGATATGGTGAACATCTTCAAACACTACAGCACCAAACCATTGCTATTGACAGCAAGCCAGCCAGAAGCAGTGATACAGACACACAATTCAAGTGAAGCCACGATCTATTAGACACACTTTGACTTTGATTTTCCACCAAACTCATTTCACAATAAAATGACTCTCTTAAACAACCACATGCCCCCCAACACACAAAAAGGGGAGTATAAGGTCATTAGGCCTTCAGTTGACAGATTGAGAGAGCTCACTTTTCTCCCCTGCGTGCTGCCTTTTCCACGGGCCGATGCTGCTGCGCTCAGATAAGGCTGCGCTCTTTCCCTCTCTCTGTAGCCCTCACCCTCACCATTTCGCTTCTCCCACTCCCTCTGCTCATTGGGAAGTACAGCCTGAAGCCTCATTCTGTTTCCTCTGTGTTGCTCGGCTCCCTTGGTTGTCTGGCACAGTCCTCCATCTTGCTTCACAGCGGGATGTAAAAGCCAAAGCCTCTCTTCATTTCTCTCACATACTGCCAGCCTAGTCAGCCTCGTCTGTTCTCTGCTTCTCTGTCCTTCATTCACTGCACCTGTCCTCTCCTGCTATCCTTTATCCCTCTCTCTCCTGTCACCTGCGCTGTTGTTTTCCCTTTTTCCTCCCACTGTTTCCTTTTCCACATGTGGTCTCCTTGCATGTGCATTTGTTCTGTCTCATTTCTTGTTTGCACACTCTGCTGCAGCCGCACTCACACTCTTATATCTCCTCCTTTTTTTCTCTTCATCACTCGCTTCCTCTCTTCATCTCTCATGCGCGTATGCTTTTTGAACTAAAGTGCTGTAAGTCTGAGATAAGGCTAGAAAATGGCTGACATGGTCCACCCTGTTCTGTTCCTCAAAATTTCAGCCAGCAAGGGGATTAAGGATTATAATTAAAAAGTAAACTTGATGACTCAGTATCTGCGCTTCACAAAATTCAACTTCAAACTCAAATTCTTACGTTAGTTACCATAGCAACTGCCAAACCTTGACTTTGCGTGTATAGATCCGGACTTAAACTGAAAGTTTAGTTTAAAACATTAAAATAAATTCAGTAATGACATTGGACATAAATACTAAATACCTGTTGAAGTTTTTTACTTTTGCTGAATTCTTGCAGGGAGTTTGGTTAGATGAGCGTGTTTAGTGTGTTAGTTTGTCGGCTCTGTCAGTGTAAGGATTTAATGTTCCACATTTATTTGACCGGTGTGGGAGGAGCTGGTGTAGCTCAAGGTCTGGTGAGCTGCTTAATGTTCTTATCATATTGTTCTTTGTTTGTTTGCCTCCACAGAGATGCATCTGTGCCAAAGTAAAACCTGGGTTTGCCACCTTCCAAGCTTAACTTTAACACTGAATATGGGCCGTATAGAACTCTCTGGTGGAACTGTCTGGAAACATATTACTCATGTTTCACACAGACATTGGAGCGTGATGATGTGACAGCGTAAAATAAGATTTGTTATTGGAGGAGTGTCCTGGTCATCTTGGGATGTTGCTGCTGACCGTGTTAACCAATGTTCCCAGTTTGAGTCTGACTGATTACCCTTGTTGGAAATCAACCCTCGTCTCCCTCCCCCTTATTTCCTGTCACTGTCCACTTCATTTGCAGTCATTTTGTGAAAATATTGAGTATTTACAGAAGTTAATGCGTAATTTGTTGCAGAATTATAGAAATATTGATGTTTTGGACTTTGTGATAGCTCGTGAGCTCACTAATCAAAGCATTCCATTCAGTTAAAGCATCAGTTCTTTTTTCTCCTGTGACTACTCACTCTCTGCTTCATCTTCCATCCAAAAAGGAGTGCTGATTTTAGTTTGCTTGTGATGGTGACATTCAAAACTGTAGACAGGAAAAGGACAAAATAAATGTTTGCACTTGGTAGTCAAAGGTTAGAAAGATGACACCAGAGTCTCAAATGACTGTCGCAAGTGAAATGTGTCAGAACACATGAACCTCTCTCCACCTGAAATAACATGCAGGTTTACGTGATACAGAAATACTTCAAAAAGTATGTATCGCGTTCTCATCTAAACCAACTCTACCTGTCATCTTCTTTCCACAGGAGAGTCCCATTTCTCCGCAAGCCAGCAGCCTTTCCTCTATTTCCAGGTGCTGTTCCTGACAGCTCAGTTTGAGGCGGCGGTGGCCTTCTTGTTTCGTGTCGAGAGACTTCGGAGTCATGCTGTGCACGTGGCATTGACCCTGTATGAGCTACGGCTGTTGCTGAAGTCTTCAGGCCAGAGCGCTCAGCTGTGTGAGTGTAAAAACCACCTTTATTTTGTAGGCTGTGTGTACTTGAGAGAGAAGTTTTAGTTTAACAAAACGTGCTCACCTGTCTGTAGTGAGTCAGGAGCCCAGTGACCCTCCCATGGCACGCCGCCTCAACTTTATCCGTCTTCTCATGCTGTACACTCGCAAGTTTGAGTCCACTGATCCACGTGAAGCCCTGCAGTACTTCTACTTCTTACGGTCAGTACATTCACTGTGTAATACAGATCGCTGGTAAAAGGAGAGGAGGTTGCTTGTGTCTAGTAATGTTCCCCATAATCCCTCTGTTTCTAATTCCTAGTGTATGTGTCTTTCTGCAGCAATGAGAAAGACAGCCAGGGAGAAAACATGTTCATGCGCTGTGTCAGTGAACTTGTTATCGAGAGTCGAGAGGTGAGTGACTCACATTTACATAGAGACCCTCAGGAGAAACACGATGCCTTTTAACTTCACAAAGGATTTCACTTGGTTAGTCACATCTGTTGTCAGCTTTTGCAAATGCACACAAAACGATCCCTTTCCCTTGGTTCTGAATATTTCAAATGGGCACAGATTACACTTCTCTCACCTCACGTGGCCACTTCATACACCTGCTGTCCACGCTTACTGGACTTCAGCTGTGCTCTCTTCTTGTTTTTGGTTGAGCAGGGTGTATGATTTTTAACCTACAGTTTATTAAAACACAGACCATAAAAGAAATAGAATATGATAAACTTGATGAAGAAGGATTTATCTCAAGGTTTGCACTATACCTGATCATGTAGGCGTACCTATTCCTCTGGTATTACAGTTCCACTTTTGATGTGGTATTTTTGTCTTTTTTACAGTTTGACATGCTGTTGGGGAGATTGGAAAAGGACGGCAGCAGGAAGGTAGGAAGATGGTGTCTTTGATCTCTCCATCTCCCTCTTTCATCTCCTCTGTGGTTGTTGTGTTTGTTTTTGTTTTGTTTTTTTGCCTCACACCTGCTCTCTTGACATGTTTTTCTCTTCTTCTTTCGCTGCGTCACATTTTTCTTCTGTCACTCTTTGTGTCTTTGTGCTCTCTGTGGGGGTTTCAGCCAGTCAGACAAGGACAGAAGCCTTCCTTCAACACATCTCCTTCATGTGCTGACACTGGTCCACTGTCATGGATCAAAACGCTCTTTACATTGCTTCATTGTAGCCTTTGCTTCCAAATTTTCTTGACATTTCTAATCTGTTACTTACATACTGTCCGATCGAGGATTGTTAGCTATGTTACCACTGGGCTAATGACATGTTACATTCATATTGTAGTGGAGGTTTATCATGCTGCACATAGAAAAACTTTTCTGGATGGATTATATTTTTCAGTATAAGATTAAGCTTGTCAAGGATCATGAAATTAGTGTTGGCAGTTAATACAAATAATTGCTATCAAAGATTATATATAAAAATAGCCTTTTTCTGTTCATGTTATGCCACTATCATAGTATATGCCTTGTAGTTTAATAATACACATACACCTTAAATATGGTCTCACATGAGATGAAACAAAAGACCCCGTCCAACAGCAGTAACGTCAAGGCAGCCAAGGTCTTCCCCCACCCCTAATATTTTTTTCCTGACACTGGAACCACATGCTCAGGTAGACAGTTTATTATTTGTGTGATTGCAAGATTGCCATGTATAAGAATACAGATGGCCATTAGCTGGATTTAAATCTTCAGAGGGCAAATCCAAGTTCTTGTATTTAGTGCATTTCGTACAAAGAATACACTGTACATGTGTCCTTTCCAAATGCTTATGCTTAAAACCAGTATGCTGGTCATGTCGCTCAGACTTGAAAGAAATTAGAACCTCACAGGGTCCAACCTAGTGTTATAATACCAGCAATCAAAATTAGTCAGAGTCAGTGTTTAGAAAAAGAGTAATATTGATAATACAAGTCTCTGGCTGTGATGAGACAGGAAGAAGTTGAGTTTAAAGCATAATTGGAAAATGACCTGGTAGAGAAAGCTTTTAACTGAGATTTTGATTAGCCAGAAAAATTCAAAAAGGCCATTTGGGTGCAGCTACTGTATGTCAGATAAAACATAGCAGCGGTACAGTTTTAGTTGTTTGATGTTGATGGTTGTTTTGACACTTTTGAATTTTCACAAAAAATGCTCTTGGCTCTTGTTGGTGGTAAGAATAACAGCACGAGGCCGTTGCTCACGTTTTCCATGAGGAGAGAGAGGCATAAGTTAGCACAATGAAAAGCACCCACAGTCTCACTCTGATCTCCTCTCCTCCGCCCTCTAGCCTGGAGTCATAGATAAGTTTGCTGGGGACACCAGAGCTATCATCAGTAAAGTGGCTCTAGAGGCTGAGAACAAGGGCTTGTTTGAGGAGGCGGTCAAACTCTACGAGCTGGCCAAGGTGAGCAGAACTTTCTCTGTCATCTCGCCATCCATATGTTGCAATGCTGCTGTCTTTTGCAGCTGTTGGCTTTGAGTCCTCTCACTGTCTCTCCATCTCTTTTCCTCTTGTCTGTGTAGAATCCAGATAAGGTGCTGGAGTTGATGAACAGGCTGCTGAGTCCGGTCATTGCCCAGGTCAGTGCTCCTCAGTCCAACAAGGAGAGGCTAAAAAACACTGCAGTGGCTATTGCAGAGAGGTAAGGACACGCACATGCACACACACACACACACACACACACACACACACACACGCATGCACACGCAGTTTTAACTAACTTAAATCTAATCAGGAGGATCATATAAATGCATAAAACTGAATAATTTCCTTTTTCCACTGCAGGTATCGTTCTCAGGGCGTAGCAGGAGAGAAGTCCATCGATAGCACTTTCTACCTGCTGTTAGACCTGACCACGTTCTTCGATGAGTACCACGCAGGTCACATTGACAGAGCTTACGATGTAAGTACAGCTCTGATAATACAGAGAGGAGTGAGCTGTCTCAGAGCCCCTCAGTTTAGAACAAGTAGTGCAGTCAGAGAATGGATCCATAGAAAGATTCATTCCATGAAGTCCGACTTTGTCACAGACTCAGTGTTATGATGGTTATTGTATTGGAGTCATAATGGATATGTGAAGCTCCTGTGTGTCCTCCTCTGTGTCTCTGTCAGGTGATGGAGCGTTTAAAGCTTCTTCCTCTCAGTCAGGACAGTGTTGAGGAGAGAGTGGCTGCCTTCAGGAACTTCAGTGATGAGGTGAGATCAAGATCTGAACACTTGAAAGGCTCTCTCACACTTTCTTCACACTTTTTTTCACACTTTAACAACACAGACATTATTCTTTCACTCTGTCTAAAAGCAAATATTTAGTGAATTTCCTCTGTGCTTCCAGGTGCGCCACAACCTGTCTGAAGTGCTGTTGGCCACCATGAACATCCTGTTCACTCAGCACAAACGCCTGAAGGGGGCGCCAGCAGGCACACCAGGACGACCGCAGAGGACCGTAGAGGACAGAGACATGGTGAGAAGAGGGACAAACTGAACGAGATAAATATTGAATTAGAGCATGATAGCTACACCTAACAGAATTATAATTCAAGAATAGTGACATTTTTAAATTAAGAAGTAAGCTTTTCATTACTAACATTGCAAAAACAAAACAAAACAAAACCTTGACATTGCAGGGCTCCAGACTGCGACCATTTTCGGAGACAGTGCTACAGTATGTTATGACTAGGAGCACCAGCGTGACTTGCAAATATGCCCTCTGTTTATTATTTTTTCATTTTCATGCCTGCACGTTGGCGAGAGCCATGGCTGGTGGCATTATGTGTTCCATGTATGTCCCACTCTCGCGAATGCAATATCTCTGGAACGCCTTGAGGGAATTTCTTCAAATTTGGCACAAATGTTGGCTTGGACTAAAGGAGGAACTGATTAGATTGATTAGACACAAAACCCACTTTTGGCTCAAGAATTCATACACCAATTATGACAAAATTCAAACAAATGCCATTATTCAGTGCCACAAGTCAGGAACAGAAGGGGAGATAGACAACCGTGAGGCGGTAATTCTGGTAATTCTATAGAAATTTTTTAGTTTTAACACAATCTAAACACAGTTTAAACTTTTTTGTGATAATATAAATCTATGTTTTTTATAGCACACCCAGTATCTAGTGTTCGGAGGTGCAGCAGCCCTCCTTTAAAAAGTCATGGAAAACCTCTTCAGGCGTGACTTCACTTCGTGACTTTTTCCTGTAAAATAAAATAGCACATTGTTATTTCTTTAAATTGTCTATTTATTACCAAAACATTTAATAATACAGTTAAGGTGGACAAAATATGAGTGCTGTGCAAGTGGTGCTCCTGAATTATTTTGTTAGTGCTCCCAAAAATTTCAGTAGGAAGCATCAGTGCTGTGAGGGGAAGAAGTTATTTTGGAGCCCTGCATTGCTTCATGAATAACTTACACTGATGTTGTCAGCATCTGTTGTCTTTATAAAGTCCATGGTACCTGAAAGTAGTCTCAAGTCCATCTGTGATGTGTAGGATAATGAAAGGCGACCTGTCCTTTGACCTGGTAGCTGGTGCTATTATTTGTAAAGTTGCAGCTCATTACACGCACCCACGCTTTTTACCATAGTGTCTCCCCTGCTCATTCTGAGGCACATTAAGCTGTGCAGAAGCCATTTCTTCTTACAGTGGCAGGATGTTAATGCTTAACAAGCCGCTGCCTTCTTTTCCAAACAGCAACTCCGCAGCCAGGCCAGAGCCCTCATCACCTTTGCTGGTATGATTCCCTACAACATGGCCGGGGACACCAACGCAAGACTGGTGCAGATGGAATTAATGATGAACTGAGACAATGTCAACACACACATGCACACACGCACACACACTTTTGTATCCTTATGAGAACCTTCATTGACATTGAACCTTCATCTCATCCCAACTTAACCCTTCAAGCCAAGTCACACACACACACACACACACACACACACACACGCACACACACAGCTACTTTCCTGATGACCAGAACCTTCATGTTTGTATCTTTGATGATTTGGAATAAAAAAAGTTTGCTTTTCAGTTGTCTTTTTATTTTGTATCACTTCATTGTCCATCACTTTTACTTTCCCTCACTTTTTCTTTTTTTCACAGTAGTTGTTGCATGTGCAGACCAGCTCGTCAAGCCTTTGATGTTAATTGTAAGATAGAGTGCTGAAGGACAACTGTCAGTGACAAATTCACTTGTTTTGTTTTCAATTCTACCCTCCTTCACACTGCTGTGCAGCTGTTGCAGCTTCTTTTCTCCATCCATGTTGTTGCATTGGTGGATTTATTCTGCCTTTCGAACACTTAATCATTAACTCTGGACAGATGTTTTGCTCCTCTACGCTGTGGACTGGCACGTGTCCAGAGAGTGAACTTCTTATACAACATCTCATGAAAAGGTTTAACTTTTCATAGACTTGAACACACAATGTGTGTCACAGCTGTTTTGAAGGGTCTTGAAAGGTCTTTGTGATTTTGCATTTGATTATTTGTACTCTGGTAAGCAACGGGGTCAAAATGATCTAACAGTAAACTCCTGCCATTGTCTGAGACCTCAGGAACTCACCTGTCCACAGAGTTAAGTGTTGAGATGTAATTGAGGATTGTCATTTTTTCATATGCCCACTTTTCCCGATCCTGAGTGTTGCAGGACGTAGCCATGTTGCTTCCACGGGCTGTAGTGCAGATCTGTGGCACGTCCTGTCCCCTGGCAGATGGTTGGTCGGCTTGAACTCGACTACAGGACTGCAGGGAAATTTCAGTCTGTCTCTGTATCAGAGGGGTGATTTCTGGGGTAACGGAAGGGAGGACCCTTTTTTTTTTTTGACACAAGTGGCAACACATTCTGATCAATCACATAGTTTTACACAATATTTTGTTGCATGAAAAAGGAGTGAGTTTTACACATTGTCTAAGAAAATCAGTCCGTTTTAGCAACAAAACCTGATTTCAGCTGAGGTTTACTCACCACCAAACTCATGCACATTTTCAGAAACAATCACCCATCATCCCCTCTGTTAGATTTGTGGCCCACACTCTGTGTCCTTCAGTCTGGCCTGAGAGAACACAGATGGAGGCTCATTCTGTCTTGGCTGCTCTGCATAACTGCAGAGATATTGAGTTCATTCACGGCCACAGACAGAGCTGAGCCATGCTGTTGTATTTCTACCCAATGCGAAAAGCAGAGACACACCACTGCCCTCCAACACTTAATATGTCTGGCAAACTGCAAATCTCCTGGCATATACAATACATATCCTAAAATCAGATCAAATCACTCGCAATGGCTGATGACGTCTTCAGGCTTAAGTAGATGGAATGAGTTGTTCCTCTTCGTGTGGTTTTTGTACAACCTTTGTGTGTGTGTCTTTTAATATGTCCAGCAGCAGAGCAGCAGCACCTTCCTCTCAGGTGTGGGTGCTGCAGCTGGTGTTGTGAATCAGGCCGATGACAGACACCTCCTATAAGCCGGCTATTTCACAACACCAGGGTAGCACCGCACCACTGCCGACGAGACAAAGAACCACCACATGATGCTGCTCAGGGAGATGATGCAAGGGCTGCGAGAACAAATGTCTTATATTTACATGAATACATGCTCCTACTATAAAACTAAGATGGGCTGTAAATGGATACTGATGCTTGGTTCTGACGTGAATGTTCTGTGCTGACTTCATGAATTTTCCACCCATGTCAGTTTCTTTTCTAAATCCATCTCCACAAGTTTGTAAAGTCTTTCTCTCTTGGTCTGTTAATAAATAATATTACTAATATCTTCTCTGTAGATTTGTTCTGTTGCTGTTTGGGTATGTGTGAACTTGAGGTTGTAGTGACACACTACAATAACAATTTATAGCTCATTTTAATTTCAAAGACAAAAAACTAGACATCAAAAGAAAATGATCTTAATGATCAGTAAAATAAAATTCACTGGGTAAGAGCAAGGTCAAATGTGTGTCTTGAGGTTTCCATGGAGCAATTTAACTGTTTGATATGCTAATTAAATCCACTCGCAGACAGTGGAGTATTTCAAACAGACACCAGATTTCTAAAGAATCAAAGATTATATTTTAAGACAGAATCTAAAGCTGGCTGATATTCAACTGCAAAGTCTTCTGTAAGTCTTCTATCGTCTGCCTCAGCATCTTACTGACCTCATGCACAGTTCAGTAGGGCAGCCATTAGGATTTAAAAAAAAAACAAAAAAAACATGACATGTCACGTGTATTTGAAAATGTTGGAAAAATTGGTCGGAAAACTTTTTGCCTTTTCCAGGTTTCACCTACTTCAGTTCACACAACTTTCAGCTTTGGCATAGATTGTTAAACTATATATGACAAATATTTAAAGTATGAAAACAGATAGCAATCATTGTCCATGACTCTTCACTGGTAGAACATCAGTCATGTCTGACTGAAGTCCCTGTTTTCAAGACAGATTTATCCCAGTTTTGAAGAAAAATACAACACATATTAGTATCTCTGGCCATCTGATCTGCCACCAGAGATGGACTGCTGCAAGCCTGCCTCATCAATCATGCTGCTTCCCTCATCAAAAACTTATTCTGGCTGTGATTTGTCCCATCAGAAACAGATGGTCTGCACCCAAATGTCTTGAGAATATGGAGTCCAGCCTCAGGCGTGCTGAGCTGGCACTGTAGGAAAATACAGTGACCCACTTGTGATTTCCCATGAGATGCTAGTTTCCTACCACAGACCCATCATGGCACAGCCTCCCACTGTTGTGACCTGCTGACACCAAAAACCTGATTTCTGTTCCTTCAATCACAAAATCTTTTAATAAGATCATCGGTTATTGATACCACAGCAGGCAAATTTGCACTGTTATAGGAGCATCAGTAAGAAAAAAAGCAAGATATAATAAATAAGTAAACAATATAATAAATTAATATAAGAAGGACAATGCAATGGTTGAGTTAACTTTTATTGCACAAAGGAATATTGATATTGCACAATTAAGTATAGAGTGATATTGTACATGAGTTGTCAGTTTTGGTGTGTGTAGTCTACTTGGAGCAGTGTTGATTGTAAAGTCTGATAGCAGCAGGAGGGAAGGGCCTGCAGTATCTCCCCTCCACACACTGCGGGTGAAGCTGCCTGTCACTGAAGGAGCTGCCCAGTGCTGTCAGTGTCGAGATGTCACTGCCACAGCAGACCACTCCATAGAAGATGGCTGGTGCCACCACAGCACATACAGTCTGCTCTGGCTTTTCTTACAGTGCATTTGCATTGTCAGTTCAGTCCATTTTGTTACTCAGATGAACACCCAGGCCCTTGTAAGACTCCACTGTCTCAGTGTCTGTTCCCTGGATGTTCACTGGTGTAGGCAAACAGTGTTTGCATCAGTGGAAATCCAACACCAGCTCTTTGGTTTTCCCTGCATTGTTCCGGAGCGAGTTCCACCAGCTGCAGTCCAAACCAAGTCCTGGTTCAGTTCTCTGTACTTCCTGTCATCCCCATCTGTGATGAGTATTGAGTTTTAGTTTTTACTGTAGTGAAGATTTGCGCTTCATAATTCCTGACAGTCACGTTGCTTGTAGAGTTATTTCACATGTTGAAAGTGGTGATGGGGTTAACTGTCACTGCACTGAACCCACTTTGTATCAACAATAGTGACATCTAGTGGAGATTTCATGTTTATTTAAGTCAAGACTTGATGAAACGAGGCAGAACAGGCTGTGTAAGTGAACTCGCTGCTGTCACCTGTGAAGATTCAGCACAGTGACTCCTTTGGGTGCACAGTGTGATGACTGAAATAGTTCCAGGTCACCAATGACCACAATTAACTGAAAGTTAATTAATTTCAGGTAGAAATAAAATGTATAAATGGAGGGATTCAATCTCCTGTGGGAGAATGGTCGAATTTTAATGCGCCTCAGCAGCACACAGCCAGCCAATCAACAGGTGTTCATAATTGGAGAGCAGTAGAGTGAAAACGACGACGACAGAGAACAGACGGAAAATATCGCATTTATAAACCAGACTTGCTTAAAGCCCATTTTGAAGCAACGCGAAACCAGTAGCCAACAGCAATGATCTTAGTGGGCTTGAAGGTGAGTGTAAAGAATGAAGAGTGTTACTGATGTGATGTGAAGCTAGATGAAGGCTAAGCTGAGGAACCAGCGCAGTTAGACGGAGAACAATCATTCAGCACTTTCCACAGTTAAACTTCATTCATGTTCTTTCTTCACCCCCAGCTGAGCCTGCTCCTCGTGCTTCTCCTCGGCGTCACGCGCCACAGTGTTCAGGGTAAAGACGTCCACTTGTATAAAAGTGTGAAGTGTATTTGGAGCTTGGGAAAGTATTAAGAGTTCTTCCTTCACTGTGCAGGAACATGCAGTGTGGGACACTGCACTGACCGCACAAGATGTGTTCTGTCCAAGGACCAAAGAAGCTGCAAGTGCGCCACTGGATATTATGGAGACCAGTGTGACAAAGGTAAGGCACATTTCTTATTTATTCTGTGCTGACGGTATGTTTCCTATTATTGACTCTACCCGTTTGAAGTATTATTATGTCACAAAAGGGGCTTTGGGACGCCCATCACCATAAAAAAAACGAAATATTCTATCAAGTAATCAAAGAGAACAGTTTTAAAAAGGATTTGTAAGGTATAGGTGAAAAATAAATGGACAAAAGTGATGCAAAAGGGTCCAGATATGTTGGTGATTAGTCCTAAGTGAGGGTCCGGCTCCAGACACATTGAATCCTACACTTCCCACAATTCAACCAGTAGTGTATCATTTCATTTAACCTTTCATGGCCACATCTTTCATGCTCCCGTTTGGAATGCAGCCTTTCTGTACAACTGTACATTTTTAGTCCCCAAACCTGGGAAATAAGATGATAAATAACATTTAGGTCATCATCGGGGTTATTTTCCCCTCCAGGGAGGCTGAGCAGCAGCACTGTGCTCCACAGGACAGGTACTGACCACCATGTGTGGAGTGCCCCTTTGGTAGATTTTGACACATGCAGTTGAATTGCCTGCAGACCATGACAGTTTGTTCACTCATCTGAGCTTGGTTGTTGTTGTTGTTGTTGTTTTCATAACTGTACATTTCCCCGCTCATGGATCTCAAACACTCCCTTAAGTTACACACCTACTTTTGTTTAACTTTTGTTTTTTTTTTCTATTTATTTTACAGATGCACACATTAAAGTTGTGTGTGGCAAAAACTACATTGCAATCAGAGTGATAGAAGATTTCTTCAAGTATCACAATGTGCCACTGGAGTCCGTGCATTTGCCCAACAAATCTTGTCGTGGTCAGAGAGCGGCCATCAATGGTGTGTCGTACTTCGTGTCCAAGATATCTAAAGACAAATATGTAACCTGTGGAGGCAAACCGCTGGAGGTACAAGAGGAGCAGCAGATACTTGAAATGCCAAGCACAGACCTGTCACTTTATGTCACCATAAAAAAGGCCATCTGAACAGTTATCCTTGTCAGTCATGCTTTTTCTTCTTTTTCCCCTTCACACAGAAAAACTTCACTCACATCGCATATTCCCTGAGTCTATTGTCAGACCCTCAGGTTATTGGAAACATCATCAGAAATCCTGTCATTAAGATGGACTACAGATGCGTGTATCCATACACCAGGACAGTCAGCCTGCCTTTCCCAGTTGTCCCCTTCTCCAGGTAAGGAGGGATGCTGAATTAAGAGACTCATGGCATGAATGCTGTTTATACTGGCAATGCCCTGATTGTTAGAGAATTTCTCCTGTCCATTTAACCATTTCAGAGAATGTACTGAAACGTGTAAAGGAGAAATGTTTTCCGTTCATGTGCATGCTTCTGTGACAAGGATTCCCAAATGATGTTCTTTAGCAAATTTGAGGGGCTGTCTCAAACCAGAAAGCTCCTTGATGACCTCCTGAAATTGATTTTACTGTGTGCACTGCAATCTGAAAACATTTAGCACAGATAGAAATTGCTGCTCCAGTGTGCTCAAAGTCACCAAACAAACTGTGTGCTGCCTTTCCTCTTCTCTGCTCACGGACAGTGAGACGGTGATGCGTGTGGATGAACTTGATGCCACGATACAGATGATGTTGTACACAGACCAGTCCTACACGCAGACCTACACTAGTGCCCCCACTATTGAACTCCGAGACAAGGTCAGTCAACGTTCATCGACCAGCTGAACCAAATATTAACCAGTTCTGTGTTTTTGTTGGTATCATTTCCAAGATTGTTTTGAAATAACTTCTGAAAATGAGTCCAGGTGTACGTGGAGGTGAGGGTCATAGAGCCTGCAGATTTCTTCCTGCTCCGCATTAATGAGTGTTGGGCCACACAGTCTCCCCAGCCGAACACTGAGGAGGGATCCTTTCACTCTCTGCTTCTGAACGGGTTGGAACAGCTCTTGATATCCACATTTCATCTCAGCTTTGTCCTTTTACTGTGAACTCCACTTTTCTCATTCCTACTCATTTCCATCTCTTTCTCCAGGTGTGTGAACGACCAAACTGTTTCCTTTCTTAACATGACCGCGGGACAGTCTGGCCGTAACGGAGAAAGCTCCACCATTCGCTACAGTTTTGACATGTTTCGCTTCACAGCTGAACCTCACGACCTCTATCTGCACTGCAGTGTACAGCTGTGTGAGCCCGACGACCACAAGTCCTGCATGCCTGTGAGCTCGTCTTACTGTTATGCTTAGTAGTCTTGAGAGACTTATGTGACATTAGGCCTCATATTTGTTTCTATATCTGTCTTAAGATCAAGTCTCAGAGAACATACAGTGAAAGTTAACAGAAAATAGCTACTTACCCATGAAAGGAATGTGTATCATTTCTAGGATTTATTGTCTTTGCTTTGATGGCTTCACTTTGCAGTCTCTCATTTCTCTTGTTTTTATTTCTGGACAGAACTGTAATTCAATCAGTAAGAGAGAAGCAGTGAGAGCAGACCCAACCCAGGGCCTGCTGTCATATGGACCCATCAGGATAGAAATGCCAGACAGACCTCAGTCCAGTAAGCTCCTGCGTCTTTGTCTCTGTCTCCTGCCCCTGTATCATCAGAGAGTTAATGCTGTGTTGGACCTTCCAGTTGTCTTTAGTTTTCCCTGCAGGCCTCACTGGAAGTGAGATTTTTTTTTTTTCTTTTTGGTGTTTGTTTCAGGCATACTGACAATGGTGGTGCTGCCTGTAGCTGCTGTCTGGACCGTGGGCTTCTTCTTCATCATCCTCATCACTGTGGCCAAGGCAGGCAGCAGGAGGCTCACACAAATGGAGGAGCACTGACAATAGCATCGCTGCTATCAGCAGGTTGAATAAAATGTCAATAGAATAAACCCATAAAACACAAGAGTTCATTTGTTTTATTCCTGTCATGAGTCCCCAAACAAGTGTTGTGTCCCAGCAGGGTCAGGGAGCTAAGGTTTAAGCTGGGCAGAAATATGACCAGTTATAGGGAAATGTGTCCTTTACCCATGACATGGTGCAGAATTCAAGTGTCAAACATAACAGCACGTTTTTTAAATTCCTTAAAGTTGCTGGGTAAGCTTCATGTTGGAATGACCCGTTTTGTTCTGGAGTGAGTGTGCTGAAGGTCTGTGATGAAGACTGCAATCCAGTTGCACTTCTGCTGTGCTGGTCATTGTACATGCTGGCTCTCTGTCACACTTCAGTAAAGTGAGCTGTGGTTCCTGGTTTCAGTTCCACCTGTGCCATGCTGTGCCGTGCCATGTCAGGTCAAAATGAAAGATCTCTGGTCTTTTTTAAACGAGCTGAAGTAAACGCTGTCATTGTTCATGCACATGTTAAAACAAAATGTTAATTTTTCTGTAGAGAAGATGCTGAATCAGCTGTCTCCGCTCATCAGATAAATCTGGCCTCTTCGTGTTTGAGTGGTCTGTGGAGCAGCAGCTGTAGTTGAGCAGCAGATGGCGCACTGACCGCTGCCTGCTCTGGGTCTGAGATGGGGTCTGGTGTATCAGCAGGGAGGAGGGCCCTCTCTTCATATGAAATCATTACGAATCTTTTATCAGATACACAGCTGTTTGATGGCGGTGTTACAAATATTTGCCCGACGCCTTTCCGTTCCGAGTTTTAAGCCGCAGAGCTCCATTGGCTCAAACAGTGCAGGTGAAATTTGAGAGCCTTGCACTTGAGTTTCTGAAGGTTGTTTTTTTTTGTGTGTGTGTGTGTGTGTGTGTGTGTAGTATTTTGCAGCAAGTTCAGAAACTGCGTAACTTCAGAGACTCTTTCCGTGTGCTAATTTCTGGACTCCGGACGCTTTTGTTCGCCGGAGGTGGACCGGGACTTGTTGCAGGACTTACACTGTGCTCCGTGCTGCTGATCAGCCATTGTGGACGTCGGGAAGGGGGCAAGGTCTAGCTGGTTTGGCCGCTGGCTGCAGTGTTCGCTGTTTGCATGAAAGAAGCTGCTGTATGAACACTTGGATGAGCCATGAGGCTGCTGGCTCCGCTCAAATCGGACTGCCTACCACCGGGAATGGATTAGCAGCTGCTCTTGATTCATGTTTGTTCCGATGCTTCGTAAATGCGCCTTTGTTTGCGTTTTATACTTTGTTATTTCTGATGTGCCAACTCCATAGTGACCAGAGAGGTCACTAGTTGCGAAGCGTTGTGATTAAATGTAAGAGAAGAGAATAAATCTTCCAGCACCTGTACTCCTGCCTGCCGGAGAAACTTGTTCGGCTGTTTTCTGTCATCTTCATCACTCCACAACTCCGTCCATTTGGGGAACACAGCAGCACACGAAGAAGAAGATGGCATCCAAACATCCCTGGACTCAGATCATCATCACGTTATCGTCGTTACTGTCCCTGATTCTGTGCAGCACAGCGGCAAATGTCCCAGAGGAAGAGGGCTTCAGTGCTGAGGTACAGTCACGACTGTGGGTCAGAGTCCACGCCAGGCTCCCCGAAGAGGGCCACACCACTCCGTCTTGGTGTTTGTAAATATGTGAATTCACAGATGTCAGAATATTGCTGTAAATTCTGAGGGGATTCTGTGTGCAGTTTAGTGTAGTTTGATAAGATCCAATCATTCTTTAACTGTTAGTACACCAGTTCCAGACAGATGGAGGTTAGAATAGTTCAGATATCCCTCCATCAGCTTACAGCTCCACAGTAGTGTTAGTAAGTGTCTCTGCTCTGCTCAGAAAAGCTTCATGGTGATGAATGTCAGTATTCTTCTTCTGGCAGCCATTTGTGTTTGTGTTCCATGCTGTGATCTATATGATAATGTCAGAATGTTGATTATCAGCCCTGCTGTGGAAGAGATTTTGCTTCTTTCATGATCTTCAGGTGCTGATGTTAACACACCTATTCTCTCATTGCATTGGATGGGATTCGTCATGTCATGCAGACATTACCTGAGGATTTCTTCCTCTGAGTGTACATCTGAGTTTGTGTGTTGCATGTGTGTGTTTCGCCCCTGGCCTGTGTTCATGCTGTACGTGCATGAAGGTGTGAGTCCCATGATCCAGCTGTGTGAGCAGGCCCTGTGGTGTTGTTTTTGAGCTGTGCTGTTGAGGCTTTTTAAAGGGCAAAACTTCAAACTTGACAGAGATTTTTCCCCCAGGACCCATCATCCTGTTTGCCTGGCTACGTGGCTTTACACGCTCAATTTCAATGTCAGCAAACATGAAAGAAAGAGGGAAAATTCAGGATGTGTCACTAGACTGTAAGCCAGATGGTGCTTTACCATCATTTGAAGTACACACATGCAGAATTTTGTGTATCTTGTGTACTACAGTAGTGCTATACAGTTTAATTATTGTCCTTTTAGTGTTCCTGTTTCCACTTCTTCCTCTCCTCTCCTCATCTTGGCTGTCAGTGAGGAGAAGGCGCAGGAATGAGAGAGCAGGAATGTTGTAATGTTAATGGAAGCCATCTGGTTTCTATCTCTACTTTCTCTTTTCTTTTAACTCCTCAGATGCTCTCTCCACTCATTAGACAGTGACTTGTTCCTGGATTAGCATAACAGTGCCTCCGTACCAGTCGAAGCTGTCATATGCATATACAGCATACACCATGCATGGCACACACAAACACAGGCACGTGTGTTCAGTAGCTTTTCCCAGGCTAGACTCAGCAAAAGTGACTCCCCTTTCTCCTCAACAGGCATGGCTTCGTAAGTTCGGCTACCTGTCCCAGGCCAGCAGACAGATGTCCACTATGCAGTCAGCTCAGATTCTGTCCAAAGCCATCAGCGACATGCAGCGCTTCTATGGCCTGGAGGTGACTGGAGAGATGAACCCTGCTACTGTCACGTAAGCTCCAGATTGTTTTGAAGCTGTGCTTTTATTCTCCAGGACGTTTTTTTTCTCAAAGACGTGCAACATTACTTCATCATTGGTGTGCACTGACTACAAGCTGAATCCCGGTGCTTGAGGGATGTTTTATAGCATGTAGGGATTATTTATTTATTAGTTATATTTTCATTTTTTGCATTGTTAAAAGTTTCACATTTTTTATGCATTCTATGGTATAGATGGAATGTTGGATGGCCACAAATCTCCGTCTGTCATTTGAGAATTCTGGACAGCAAACCTCAGCAACCACTCACCCTGAAGCAATTAGTGTCAGAGGACTGGCTTTTCCCCATCACACAATAATAATAATTACCAGTGGCTGCTGAAACAGTGCCAGCTTTTAATAACTTTTTATGGCGATAAGATTTGAATTACAGTTTCATTTCACTCATATCACATCCTGACTGATGAGGCTCATCAAGCTGTTGTGTCATATCCTCACATTAACTCTGACCTTCATGTGCATGTTCAGTGTGAGTGTATGCTGTATGTATGTAACACAAAGGTCTTAAAGAAATAGTTTGACAGTTTAAGAAATTCCCTTTCTCGCAGAGAGTTAGATGAGAAGTTTGATACCACTCCAATGTCTGTATGCTGGTATGCTTTGCTCAGCATAAATGGGGAACAGCTTGCTTGGCTCTGTGGCAAGGAAACAAAATCTGCATACCAACACCTGATAAACACACAGTGCCTCGTGTTTTTAACCTGTACAAAATCAAAAGTGCAAAAAGACATATTGACAGGTTGTTTGTACCTTTGGACAGAGACAGACTAGCTGTTTCCCTCTGTTTCCAGTGTTTGTGCTAAGCTAAGCTAAGCTAAGTAGCCTCATATTTACTGTACAGATATGAGAGTGGTATAAATCTTATGTGTGAGTATTTCCCAAAATGCAAAGTCAGCTTTTTCCTTGTGGTTAAGTTCTTTTCAGAGATTAGTCCTGAAGAGGGTGTTCAATACTGTATGCTGCACCGTTTGAGACCTAGCTCAGAAAAATCCCTTTCAACTATAGTCTAGAATTTATATATAAAAAAAAAAAGTAAAGTACAGTATAGAGGTTGAGTTGATGGCCATGAGAAAAAGGTCATTATTCAACCTGTACAAACTGCATTTTGTAGAACTGAGGAAATTCTGCAGCCACGATTTTGCAGCTTACAGTTTTAACATGCTCCGTGTGTGTGTGTGTGTGTGTGTGTGTGTGTGTGTGTGTGTGTGTGTGTGTGTGTTTGGCCGTGCAGGGCCATGCATCGACCTCGCTGTGGCCTCCCAGACAGAAAGGCGGTGGACATTGATGATGGTGCAAGGAAGAAACGTTACGCTCTCACTGGACAGCAGTGGGATAAAGACCACATCACCTACAGGTTCATAGCACTGAAATGTGAAAACTAGACAACAGTAAAGCAGAATATTGAACGTACCCGCTCTAACATGTTTTCTCTCCTGGCTGCAGTATATTGAACCAGCTCATCCCCTCCTCACTGGGCGAGGAGCGCACATTCAGTGCAATCCGCAAGGCCTTTGATGTGTGGAGACGGGTCACACCGCTCACCTTTGAGGAGTTACCTGCTCAAATCAACATCAACAGCAGCCAGGCGGTGCTTGCTGACATTCTGTTGTTGTTTGCCTCTGGTTTCCATGGTGATATGTCATTGTTTGATGGCGAGGGTGGGTCACTGGCCCATGCCTTCTACCCCGGACCGGGAGTAGGTGGGGATACACACTTTGATGCTGATGAGCCGTGGACGCTGGACAACCAAAACCCAGAAGGTGTGTGGGTTTATTTTTCTTGTGGGGATTGAACCTGTGACTTCCTGGTAGAGGGAGAATCACTCCAACCATTAGCTGGTTATGGGTGGTCTTGTCTCTCCTGGTCACCGGCTACACGTCAGTAACAAAGAATTAGATTTCTTCACTATGACGTTAATAAAATCTAGCCAGCTGATTAACTTGTTAGAATGATTTATGAGCTTGATTTAATCAAAATGTTTTCCTCTGCTTGGGCTTAGTAAACAATATCCTTATAGCGTTGCCATGACTTGAAAATGGAGTTGAAAGTTTTACTGCAACAGTACAAGAGAGTATCACATGGACAACAGATGCTCATGGATCAATGCTGCACGGTTCCCCCTTGATTCATTTAGATGGGATTTACATGGTACTTAATGTTCTAAGTATCAGTAGCTGTGGTTGTGTGATCACTTGTAATGTTTGAGTGTAGGGACTACTTTTTCAAAAGCTGCTAATGAACTCTGTCTTGGGAAGTAGACCATTCAGGTAGTTCCACAGAAGAATGAAAACTCTTAAAGTGGTTTTCAGTGAGCACTGTAGAAGATAGGTGACTGTGTGTTTCAGTATGACGAGCACAGCATGACCTCTTACAGTGTCTTTGATCAGTTTGCAGTTTCTCAAATTAAATGTGATTTTAATGTAAATGACGTTTGAAAATGATGTTATTTCACATGATCTAAGTTCCATATTGTTATGTACTGTACATACTGTATGTGTGTCACTGTCTGGCTTGTAGGTGTAGACCTCTTCCTGGTGGCGGTGCATGAGCTTGGTCATGCTTTGGGCCTGGAGCACTCAGATAACCCCAGTGCCATAATGGCTCCTTTCTACCAGTGGATCCATACACACAACTTCACACTACATGAGGATGACATCAAAGGAATACAGTACATATACGGTGAGAAGCAAACACCATACTGATACACCCGTTTAAAGCACTATGTATGTCTTCCACAGTGCAGTTATTTAAATTTACCTGCAGAATTTGGACGTAATGACTGGAGGCTGAGTGAGTAGTTTAATGGCAGTATTCTACTCATGAGCCGTTGCAAAGATCTCATTATCTGCAGACTGCAAAGAGACATGTCAGAGGTCTGTATTCGCAAAAAGAGATGATGTGAAAATATTATGACACGAAACGAATAGTGGGACTGGACTGGATTCACATAGACAGGTTTTATATTGACTTCAGTCTCTATTGCCAGTGAAACATTCATTCATTCATTCATCTTCTATACCCGCGTATCCCTTTCGGGGCCTATCCCAGCTGGCAATGGGCGAGAGGCAGGGTACACCCTGGATGGGTCGCCAGCCGATTGCAGGGCTGCCAGTGAAACAGCACTTTCTAAATACAAATACTGTGATATAAAGCTCACAGTGTGTGAGCAAAGCTAAGCTTTCATTAAGATGAAAAACAGGACACTGAAAGACAGCAGATGATATTTAGCTAATGTCCACAACTCAGCTTTGGCTATACTGATTAAAATCTAAACTGAATGTACACGTAAGGGGACACATGAACAAAACTGTGAACTCCATGCTTTTGATGTTTTGGCTTAATACTCGAACTGCTTCGGCTTTGAAGTCACTGTGGGGTTGACGTGCAGCGCATTAGCTGTAATTTGAGGTTATATCACACTCGTATCACATCTGGACCTTTGTCAAAAGAAGACAAGAAGCCTTGGAAAGAAGCTCTGTGCATATGCACACAGACACACTCAACACCAGTGAAAGTCTGCTCAAACAGCTTGTCATGCATGCCGTTATGATGCTCTCATGCTTTCCCTGCATGAATGGATTACATTGTTACTTGACAGATGACATATTTTTGTGTATGTGTGTGTGTGTGTGTGTGTGTGTGTGTGTGCGCGCGCGCATGTGTGTTAGTTACAAAAAACCTTGTGTGTGCGTTAGAGTACTGTTTGTGTGTGTTGGTGTGTTTCTACTGTAGCCCTGTAATAAGAGCTGTAATTACAGGACAAAATCCTCATTTGTCTCATACTGCAGACATAAATTCATTATAGACATTATTTACACCGAATGAGTGACTTGTGATTTTATTTTGCTTGAGACAAAAACAAGGTTCATGTTTTCCTTTTTTCGTGCATTTCTTTTTCTGTAGATTGTTTTGTCCTGGTCACTCTTCTCGTAACGCACAAGAGATACAAAAAAAAAAAAATCAGATTCAGTTTGGGAATGTTGTCTATGGTTTTAGTTTGCCCAGCAAGCCCCAAATCTTTCCATACCCACACTATTCTGGCCTATTGATACGCCTACACTAGACATCTGCACCACAGTAAACTACAGTTTTCACAAACTAGATGTGAAGAATCTTGTAGGTTTTGTGCTGTAAATACTGTATGGCAAATGTTTTGACAGAACTTATACAGGAGTTTACTTTACTAAACAGATCTTAAGGATTGAGCTCGAGGAAAGCTCTGATTGGATGAGAAAAAGGACTTGAGGAGTTTAAATAGAGATTAACACAGCATAAACTTTGTTGATAAAAATAAACATTTGGGTTTCTTTGTAGAGGATTTATGCAGGAGAGCAGCAGTTGTCTGCCTCCCGACTCAGTTTGTCCTCTCGAGCGACTCATCTGTTGACTTTATTTTATTTTGGTGACAGTCTTACCAGCTGCTGACAATGAGCAGGCTCAGTTCAAACATTCATTACTTACTTTGCCTCTTGCTGTAAAAGGTGGTCTCTTATATTACAAACTGACTGTGAAATGAAACACGAGTAATTCAAAGTGTTAAGATAGTTGATATTCAAATCCACTTAATATTACTGTAAGTCTGTGTGTTCACGTGTAGCATGAAACAAAAAGGGAAGGATAGAAGGATAAAGTAAACCTCTGTATTAGTTTACTGATCCATGCAGTAGTGATGATCCATATTTTTAGTTTTTTAACAATGGATCAAATCACTATGTGTAATTTGAAAGGTGTCACTGCAGTTCCTCTCAGCTCTACTGAGCATTTTGGCCTCTGACAGGCCGTGACTGTTCTGTTTTGGTTCACTCTCATGACATCTTTTCAAAGAAGGCTTTTAACAGCTAATGATAATAGAGCTTATTCCCCTCCCTTTGTTGAAACCCAAACAGATTTACAGCATAAAGAGGGTGAATATTGGACATACACCCATTAGGTGGCCAGAAACACAACTTCAAATGAATGCTGACGTTGCTCCATGTCTGTCCATGGTGGCTTTATAAGGTGATAATATGTCAGTATTGTGTTTACTGCTTGCTCTGCTGCTTTCAAGTGACAAAAACAAATCAATTAATGCAGCTTTAAGTTAGAACTGTAATTTGGTAACATCAACAGAACTGCCTGCCAGCGCACAGGGGCTTTCATTTTGCAAAGCTGTTCCCTTCGTAAACACAGTTGCACTCTGGGCAGCTGGTAACGGTCCCTGTTTGTCCTCTGATGCAAATAGCCGATTAACAGGCATCAGTTTGAGTTTTTCAAGGCTCTAAACTAAGAGGTCCATCATGTGTGAAAGGAAAGTAAGACACAGAATTTCAAATAAACGGATTGCATAAATTGAGAAATTACCATATAAAACTAAGAGTTAACTAACTGTCATGTAGCCTCTAGCATTGTTTTAAGACTGGTAAAAAGCAGAGCCTTAGAAACAAACAGAGACTTCGCTGGCTGCAGACTTCATTGCAGGTTAAAAGGCTGCACACGCTGAATTTCTCCACATGCTGATAGCTGAGTCACTGTCCAGCATCAGCCTTCATATATTCCTAGCAATATTTATGGCTCAGTGTAACTCAATACATCTTCAAGCCCATCAGCTGTCGTTACACATTACATAATGGCTGCATCTGTGTGTTTTCTCCTCTTAGCAACCAGCAGGACTGATTTTTCCAAAAGAGCAGCCCATCAAATGAGCTTATAGCTGCTGCACAAAATGGAAAATTACATTTCTTTGTGTGAGGGAGAATTAGAGAGGATATTGTGAAGGGAAAGAGAGAGAGTATAAAAGAAGTTATTGATGGCTGATGCCACACAGGCAGGCGGGAGGAATTTATTTAATCTCAGATGGAAGCTTCATTTGCATTTTATGTGAAAACACGAGAGGAAAAAGAAGTTTTTCTCTCTTGTTCTGAGGCCAAGCTCTTCATCTTTTCGTCAGGTCCTCCTGTCATCACTGATGCTCCACCCACCTCTCCTCCTGCCCCTGACGATGAACCCAATGATGACTTACCCACCCCCACTTCTTCTCTTGAAGATGAACCCACCTTCACTCCTCTCACCGACCCCCCACCTGCATCACCCGACCCGACAGACGCCAGCCGGGATCCACCAGCCCGGCCGGAGCCGAGCCCCAGTCCTACGTCACCTCCTGTCCTCCCCACCTCCGTCCCCACTGATTCCCAGCCTAGCCCAGAACCTGAACCTGTCACCCCAAGCATTAGAAAAGATAACCTCCCTCCTCCTCCTCCTCCTCCGCCCCCTGCTCCTCCCCGACCTCCCAAGCAGCCAGACCACCAGGCCCCAAATATCTGTGATGGAGACTTTGACACAGTGACCATGCTGAGGGGGGAGATGTTTGTTTTCAAGGTGAGAAGTTCAGAATCATTGAACCAACTGTCAGTGGTCACTGGTGTTTTTACATTAGGAAATCTATCAACTAACACAAGCCTGCTTACAGTCAAAAAGACCTTCAAGTCATGCCAGGGGAAGCCAACAGTAAATCATTTTGATGAAAGATAAGCATGATTATTTTGCTTGCTTGTTCAGGGTCGCTGGTTCTGGCGTGTGCGGAGGAACCGGGTCTTGGATAACTACCCGATGCCGATATCTGTCTTCTGGATCGGCCTGCCTAGTGACATTGATGCTGCCTATGAGCGCCATGATGGCAAATTTGTCTTCTTTAAAGGTATGTCAAGGCTGCTTATAACCAATAAAACCTGTCATTTTGTGTGCACAGCACCCACATGCTCCACAGACTGTAGTGTGTTACGTCAAAGCTTTTATGCTGAACTTGTATACAGTTTAACCAACATCTGCTTAGTTTCCTCAATTTTTCTCAGCGGCTTTTCCCCAAGCGAAGCTGAAGCCAATGTGGAGCTATTTAAGAGTGTGTTCTATAAACACAAAATGGGGAGTGAAACACAAATGTGATCTGTGCTTTGATTTGAATTCTTCAGACTGAAAGGAAACAGTGCAAAGTCAGCAGATTTTCTCTCACACAATGTGATTTACAAGGATATGGTAATAATTCAACACAGCTATAACTCTCCCTATCTGACAGACACACACACACACACACAGAAATATTTAAAATGCTAGAAGTTACGTAAGAAGTAAAGAAGTCCTCCAGCCAAACGATTTACTGTTGAAACATGGCTGCAGATAGAGTGTTGAGAATGAGTCTTTGCATGTGTGTATAACTGCCTCACAGAGTTTGTGTCTATTAATGTGTATTGCTGATTTCATTTGGTGTCTCAAAAGAGGTCTGTGCAGTGTGGCAGCCGTTGCTGGCCCAGTAAGACTCAGCTCCAGCTGAGCCCCAAAAGGCCTCATGAGAGAGGTAGAGGATTGCATCAGCCTTCTCTGCTGCGCACTGCTCCACGTGTTAACAGCTGCAGAGGTTTTACTGTTACAGTCAGGCCCTTTTATGATTTGTCATGCATTTTGAGGATTTTCTGGGCTTTTGATCACAGATTTACTGTCATTAACATCCATAGAACGTTCCTGTTAATGGTGATTTCTGTTGTTGTCATTGTTCTTGCTTTTTGTTGACATCACTGAGAGGGACGGGTGAGGGTTAGGGTTAGGGTTAGGTTAAGACAAGCTGAATAAGTTGATTCTACTCTGCTCAAACAGTCCTTGCATAGTACAGTATATGCATCCAAACCTGCAGAGATGTTGACCATATGAATCCGAAATGATTTAAGCACTGTAGTAGACAAAACATCAGTTGAAAATGTTGAAACATCATTTCAAAATAAGTGTGCACCAATTAATAAAAGCCCCAGTGCGCAAACTTAGCTGTTATAACTTAGTCTACTATGTCACACTGCAGCAGTGCCCTGGCAGTGGATGTGGAAAGTGGCTGAAAAGTGTGCCCAAAGGTTAGATTCAGAGAAGAAATTGGCTGCTGCATTGGAAATCTTGGAAAATAAGTGTTGTGCCTACCATTTCTACCTTGCCTGTCCTTTCTACTTTTCCTCTGGAATGAATAAACCCCATGAAAAATGCCATATGCTGCCACTGCTTTTCTCCCTTCTCTCCCTCAATGCTTTCCCCTCATATTTCCCTTCTCTTATCCGGGTAACAAACATTACCTGTGCTGGAAGATTGTACTGGAGATGTTACTTTCTCTTTATAGAAATACATATCGTTTTGTCCCTGCAGATGATAGATACTGGGTGTTCAGGGAGGCTGATGTACTGCCAGGTTACCCACAGCCCTTGCATGAGTATGGACAAGGAGTTCCTGCACACAAGATAGACACAGCAATCTGGTGGGAACCCAACGGATACACATACTTCTTCTCTGGAGACAGGTATAGTATATCACACACTCATGGATACATGCAGTGAGATTTGAACACATTTGATAATAATGTTCATATCTGAAAAGGGTTTTCTACATTGTATGAATCTCCCCACGTCTTTGCACGTCTTACTCTCTGTGTGCAGATACTGGCGATACAATGAGGAGACCCGGACTACAGACCGTGACTTCCCCAAGCCAAACAGCAGATGGGGCAGGATCCCTCACTCACCTAAAGGAGCCTTCCTCAGTGATGATGCTGGTAAATAATGATTTTAAATAAAGCATATACAGCCCTTATTTGAAGGTTCTGTTTGTGGGAATTATAACAGACTCCAAAAGCTGTATATACATCCTTGAAAGTGGGAGAACAGCATGAGTGAAGTGAAGTGGAAGGAAAGAAAGAATGAAAGGTTACAGGGGTGAAATGGGGTGTGTAAGAGACAGGGAGGGAAAAAAAATTACATTAGAGACTAGGTAGGCTGGAGTGAGCAGAGAGAAGAGTGAGGGGATGAGGGAGAGAGAGAGCGAGAGAGAAGGGAGAAATGAGAGCTCTGGTTTGAGGGTTGGCCCGTCCTTCCTTTGGAAATTAGATTTGTGGCAGAGCTGCTAAATGCACTCTGTAACAGTCCAATCTCATCTCCACCCAAACTGCTCTAATGTCTCTGCAAGCCTGGTTTCCCATTTCCCATGTCGAAACAAATGGTGGATGAGGGAGTCTTTACAAATGAAATGACAAATTGAAGGATCAGTACACATATATCAGTTTTTTTGGGTTTGGTTTCATACTTTCATACATCATCAAATTCAATCGAAATAACTGAAGTACTGAAAGAATCATTAACTAAACAGAGAGGCTACGCTGTTCTCCAGTTAGCGTGACACTTCTTCTCCGTAAGTGTTAAAGGAATAGTTTGACATTTTTTCAATTATACAGTGAATACAAAGCTACAACCAAGAGACAATCACCTTATCTTAGCATAAAGACTGGAAGTGGGGGAAACAGCTAGTCTGGTTGTGTCCAAATGGAACAAATATCCACCTACCACGACCTCATGTCACATCTCATTTTTTCAGTTTGTATAGAAACAAAAACATAAAAACTTCATACCTGACAAATCTCTGCTGGTTGCCTGGCAGTTGCTCAAGAAGTAGTCTGACACAGTAACACCCTATAAACTGTTAATTTTCAGTTGTAGACTTTAGCTTTTATACAAATTGACTTGTTTAAGCATTAGAGATGCTGGTAGGTAGTTTTTAACCTTTAGACAGAGCCAGACTAGCTGTTAGCACCTGTTTCCAGTCTTTATGCTGAGATAAGCTTAAAGCTGGCTGCTGGTGGTAGCATCACAATTACTGTACAGATATGAGTGGTATCAGTCTTCTCATCTAACTCTCACCAAGAAAGTGAGTAAGCTCAATTCCCAAAATGTTTAACTATTCCTTTGAAAATAGGACTGAATACATACGGGAGAGGATCAAAAGCAAAACACAATTGTATTCACTTTAGAAATAAGAAAATAAAACCTTTGTGCTGGTTCAGCTCCAGTCTGCCAGCCATACACTCACATGGCACACATATCAAATGCATCCTGTCAATCATAGTGGTGTAATTAGCAATCTACCTTCCCCTAATTGAAAGTTATTTTTGTCACTCCTCACAAGGAAATAGCTGTACAGTACAGCAGGGAGTCATGAGCCTGGGCACCAAATATCAACACTGTACCTATTCTACTCTATATTCACATAGTACTCCATTGCACATGAGTTGGCTAACTCTTACTGTCTCTCATGCAGCTTACACCTATTTCTACAAAGGCACCAATTACTGGAGGTTTGACAATCGTAAAACAGAAGCAGACAAAGGGTACCCTCGCTCCATCCTGAAGGACTTCATGGGCTGTGTGGGAGCCCCTGACCCACAGCCCGACCCAGACACTGACCAGGAACCAAAAGACAAACCAGTCAAGCCTTCAGACCGAGGCAAAGATGAGCATAAAGAGCCGGACAGGGGCCGGGACAAAGACACAAATCCAGAGGAAGACCAGACCTCTCAGCCTGACGGCACAGAGGAAGAGGAGGACAAAGAGGTGAACGTGGTCGTGACGGTGGCTGACAATGAATCAAAGGTCATGACCCTGATCATGGTGATTGTCCCTCTGGTGCTCATCCTGTGCATCCTCATCCTAATCTACGCCATCCTCAGGACTCTTCAGAACAAAGAGACACCGAGGGCCTTGGTGCACTGCAAACGTTCGCTGCAGGACTGGGTGTGAGGTACAGAATTAGAAGAGATAGAACGGGTATTCATCATTTGCCTGGCACAGTCGTTGCCCTCACAGAGTTTACTTATGGCATGGTGGAAAGAAGGTTTGACACAGTACTAGTCTAAGAAAGCCGAGGATGAGTCACCGTCTTGGGCCCCATTCATTGTGAGAACTTTTATTGCTTATGTGAAATAATACAAAAGTGGTTAAAGTCGGCGCCTGTGGAACTACAGTTTCCCTCTACTGGCCTCAAAGTCTTTCTCCTGTGCCTCCCTTTTTGAGATCCAAATATCTGTAAAAGTACCTCTAATTCTTTAAATAATCACATTTATTCCATCACAACATAAAAAAAACATTTTGCCAGCCATCAAATGTGTACTGTAGAAGACACATGACACACTAGGAATGTCCATTTCTACTAGTTTAATTCTGTACATCCACTGAGGAGTGGTAGATGATCCATTTGTAGTACAAATGCAGACAAAGTTGATAATGCACATACATTAAGTATACAAATACTGCATTCATATGAACAAGTCCTACATGTGTTTGACTATGGTGCCTTAGCCAATCTTGACATTTTTCTTTATTTGCACTTTTGATTCTGTTTATTGTTGTCTTTGTTTTGCTGAGGTTGCTTCACTGCAGATACTGTATGTGTGTGAGTAAAGCAGAGCTTCCTGTACATACTAAACACACAGACACTTGCAGAAGAAGCTGATCCTCCAGCCAGGAATGACAGCTGTGTGCATCCATGACTGTCTCCCACTGGGCCCAGTATCTCTGCTCACACACACATACACCAATGTCACAATCTCAAAAAAAATGCACTTATTTGTGCATGCATGTCCACATTCGCAGACACACACACCAAGGCATAGGGATAACCTACCCAAACAAAGGCACATAAAGGTTTTTGCACACAGACACAGGGGCTCCAGCCTCCCCTCCTCCCACCACAGCCATGATGTTTAGACTGCAACGCTAAAAACACTATCCGAGTGGACACGTATTGAGATACACTGCTGCGCTGGGATTAAATACAGATTCTGTCCATCTCAACTGGCCTTGTTAAGAGTAAAACCATAGTAGCAGTGTCTGTCTTTCTGCCTCTCCTTTTGTCATGCTAAAGCTAAAGAGGCTGATGAAGCTAATTAAGTGTACAAGGAAGCCTGCAGGCTAGAGAGGAATGGGTCAGGGTCTGGTTTCCATTAAGCCCACATGCTGCTGATTTAGTAGTGTCAGGCATTGGGGGGGAGGGCTCAAAAAGAAAGAAGTATGTAAAATGGTAGTGGGGAGTAAGGAAAAAGGGGAAATGAGAGAGAATGAGATGGTGAGGGAAAGAAAGAAAGAAACCTGGGGAGGCATAGAGTGAGGCGGGCAGAGGGAGGGCTCTGCCAGCATTTCCTCTCCAGTTTTCTCTGGGAAAGGAGGAGCGAGGGAAGGAGAGAGGAAGGATGTCGGGGAGGGGCAGCGCTGGCGTTGCGCCTCTTGACCTAGATTGGGAGACTAAGTCCACTCCTCTTCAAGTCTTGTTTTTGGTCTGCTTGTTGTGGAGAGCAGAAGATGACTTCCTCTGCGACCCCTACTCCCTCCCTCCTCTATTTTTCTCTCCACTTCCACTGTCTCTTTTTTTGTTTCATTGCTGTATTTACCCCCCTTCTGCGCTCCCAAATGTATTAATTTTCTTTCCCACTCTTCCAGAAAGTTAGCTCAAGCATTTAAAAGATAGTTAATGCACAGAAACAATTGCAGAAAATGATGCTGATCTTATTGTGTCCATTGAGCCTCCCATCATCTACGTGTCTCTGTGTAAAGCCACTATTCACATGCTGTAATCACTTAAGGTTTGTGCCTTTGCTTTGTGCCTATGTCTTACATGTTTAATTGTTTAATTGTGCCTTTTTTCTGTGAATATTGGGGGGCTTTTTTTTTTTTTTTTTAACTATAACCAGCATGAGGGAAGGGTTTTAAAAATAGAAGTCTTTTTTACTCGACTTATCATTTGTAGTTTTGTAAATTTTGTTTCTGTTCAAGTTTTCTTTAACAACAGCAGTAGATTATTCCGACAATGTTGATGCATGCAGGGCATGTTCTGTAAGGCCTGTGCACTCCTGTGTAGAGTACGTTAAGGATTTCACAATAAAACTCACAGGTAAAAGCAACACCTGTTTTTTGCTGCAATTTTTGCCTTCATGATCTTGTAACTTTGCATTTTTAACCTACTTTGCAAACGTCAAGTTCAAGGAGATGCTTCTACTTTTGGCCACAAGAGGGAATCATTACCTCAAGTATATCTTAATGATGTTGGTCTCTTTCAGGACAATACACACACACACACACACACACACACACACACACAAGTAAGCAAGCAAGACATAAAAGTAAAACCTTATTGAAAATGATGTTGTGTATTTGTGCTTATATGCAGATACAGTGCTGGAAATGAAAGAGAATGTTTAAGTATATTTACTCAATGAATGTACATTGGTGCAAGTTGGAGGTAACTACTTTTGTTTTTCATACTCATTCATACTTCATTTTAATCTTTTTATTATTATTACTTAATACACTTAATATATTTCATAGAGAAATACTGTTCCTGTTTTTACTCTGCTGCATAAGACCGTCATCAAAAACATTAAAAGCTGATGGAATATGATGCATGTTTACAGATTACATTACCAAACAGAATAAGAATTATTTAAAAGTAGACACTCAGACCAGGTACAACAATAACCACCAAAAAATATAGCTTATTTAATAAGGTCAAATTTTGCATTGTGAGAATTTTTACTTAAGTACACTTCTAATCATTTTTCTCCACTTTTTTCTGGACTTCTACTTGTAATAGAGTACTTTTACATTGTGCAATTACATAAAGGACCTTTTGCCACCCCCTATCTAAACAGATGTTTGTAAGAGTGTGTGTACTAATGTTTGTACATGAGGTCCATGTGTGAGTGAGTGAGAGCAACTTCCAGGATGTCTTTATGTCAGAGGTAATCAGGATTATCTCCCATCACAGATCATCCACTAGCTTTACCTCTGCACCTGCTTTCTCTTTCATCACATTATTCCTCTCTTTTCTCTTCCATCAATCTCTCTCTCCTTACACCATTACTAACCACTGTTCTTTTCAGTCTCTTTACAACTAATTAAACATGAACAAATTCAAACAAAAATGAATAATGTGAACAGCTATGGTTTCCTACAAAGTTTCCCCCAAATTAGTGACCCTTGTTCAGTTTGCATTCCCTCAGCCTTACACTCTTCCTCTCCCCAAGTCTTTGCCCAGACTGTCCCTTGTCCTGTGCCTTATCCAGATGTTCAAAAGAATTTAGGCCACTATGGTGCTGCTATATTCCAGCCAAGGGTCTGTGTCATTGACCTGTTCTCCTAGCTTATCCTCCGCTGAGCTGATAATGGGATCTTCTCACTGCCTCCTGCCTCATCAGCACCATAAATCAATCTGTAGTTCCCATTCTCAAACACAACAACAGGCCTTTCTTTATGTGGTGATCTATGCACCTGACCTACCTGGTGAATGTTCGTCTACTTGCCTGCAGCTTTCTAATACCTGTTTGTCTGTTAAACCTATGTCTTCATGTACAATCCACCATGACTGATACTGGTACAGGCTGTTTGTTTGGATCCCTATAAACTTGTCCATCACAGTAGTTGTTCTGTCATTGTTACAGTAAAACCCGTAACAACAAATGTGCTATGTCCTGTCAGCTACGCCCTGTGCAGCCCTGGATCCTTGCTTATCACTGTCAGCCATCATGCCATGCTTTCTCTCCTCCTCTTCATCCTCATTTCCTCTGAGCATCTTTATTTTGAGTCTCTCTTTTTTCCCCCTCCCATTTCCATACTGTTTGTGGCTCTTTAATCCACCTTACTACCTTCCATCCTCCATGTTGACTGTAAAACAGTTGTGGGAGAAATATTCAGATCTTTTACTGAATTACAAATACAACAACGTAAGAATACGTAAGTGAACTACTGCCAAATGTGCTACAAATATCAAAAGTATTTATGACCAAACACCTGTAAAAATAATGACATGCCCCTCAGCCTTAGCTGGGTCATTCCTGGCTACAGGAAGTAACATTTTATTATCGATTGAGGTCTTTTTTGATAACATTTACACAATATAATGCATTTAAAATATATCTTTAAATGTTAATTACCTATTTTTGGCACATACACTGCAGCACACACAGAGACACATTTGCAATAACATTATAAGTAAATAGAAATATACCTTTATTCTTGTATAGATTAAGTTAAAATCTCTCTTATTATTCTCTATGATGATGACCATTTACCATTTCCCAGCAACAGCCTAAAGAAAATCTCGGATGCAGTTATGCCCGAAAGCTCCGGGACAAACTACCTATAAATATCAGGGCAGCCAGCTAAAAACTTTAAAAACTCTTCACTTTACTCTGTAACTAGCTATCACTTTCCTGATACAGGACTGAAACTTTTACAACTAAGTTTTAGTTTTACAAACTAATTTAATTTAATTTACCTGCTAATTTACAGTACCTGCTAAACATTAGAATGTTAGCATCATCATTGTAAGCATGTTAGCATCTTGACATTAACATTTAGTTCAAATAAAAGTAGTCGTGTAAAAAGCACAGTAACTTATTTTCCAATGAATTGTAGTGGAGTAGAAGTACACTGTAGCAGAAAACTGAAATACCGAAGTAGAGTACCTCAAAACTGTACATACAGTACTCAAGTAACTGTAATTACTTATTCTCTACCTCTGCTGCTCAACGTCTCGGGCCATATTGGAGATGTGGTTGATTGCAAGAAAAGCGTTTTTCTGACATTTCTGATAGCGCTGTAGTCTTCATACAGCTGTAGGAGCAAGTTGGGAAGTAGATCATCAGAGTCCTGACCAGACCCTGAGACAGACTAATAAGCTTTACCTTCTTCTGTCCTCCTGACTGTCTATGACTATTTAGTCAAAAGGCTGTCTTAAATAAGATCATCGCTGAGCAGTCAGCAAGTGGCCCTGCGTCACTTGCTGGGGATAAAACTGTAATGAGGAGGGGACAGCAGATAACAGAAGAACAAAGATGACAAGGTGGAGGAAAGAGTAGGTGTCATTGCCACATCCACCAGAAGCAAAAAGAGAAATGTTTTGAAAATATTCATTTTTGATTCTAATCATGACTTGATTATACCCAAAAAGAAAATGAAAACAAATGACCTCCCTTTTGAGACAGTATTGATGACATGTTACACATCTCTTCTTTGGTACAGACGTGTCATTATGTTTAAATACAAACCTAAATCCATGATCCAGATGTGTAAACGCATAATATTGCAAATGCTTGTTTTTTTCATTTTGCACTATATGTGAATGCTTGTAGTCTGTGGACAAAGGGTGTTCTTTCTATCACAAATCCCTGGAGTCTGTGGTAAGGTGAGGCGGAAATCACCCCTTCTTGCTTGTTGCTATCTACTGTGGTGGGAGGTGGCAACAGTTTATAGGTTACAGGTACAATGTCCTCACAATGCCTTTCTCTGCCATTAATCTGCGATGGCTCACAGTCCAGGATTGTGACTTAACCTTCAGGTGGTGCTGCTTAATCCCGTTAGCCGCAGGCAGTTGCTGGGGCAATCCTAGCAGATCTGTGCCGGCTGTGCCACACTGTGGATCTCTACGCCACCGGCATGCAGAGCCACCTGTAGACACGCAGGTAAGGAAATCAAGTCTTCATTATTCTGTCCAGAGGCAGGGAAACATCCACAGTAACTAACACAGAGATAATTTGGGTGCCAAAATGAATACCTGAGAGCTGATCTGAGGTGAGTGCTGTGTGATCTGTGTATTAAAGAGACAGTGGGTGAAATTGCTGCAGAAGTGGGTGTTTAGATGAGCTGAAATGTTGATGTTGTTATTAGATGTTTCTTTAGAGCTTCCGATTTGCTATTATCTGGTATCAGAAGGCTTCAACACACAAATCCTTCCTAGATTTCAAAGACAATCACCAGACAAAGAATTATATCTTTGGGGTGTCGTCCTCTGATTTCTACTCTTTTGATGGCTAAGAATGATCTAGTGTGATGAAAGTATACGTCAATACAGGCCTTAAACAGTGAGGAAGGCTGCAGATTAGTTGTGGGGTAGAGATAAACTATTTAATCCAATGCTATGAATTTGAGATTAGGCCTGGGAGGAGGCCCCTTGATCTTTGCTGATTGCAACATTGTGTCAGGAATCACAAGCTGCAATCACAACAACATTTGTCATGATGTCATGACAGCTAAGACAGCCAACCTGGTTGCCCTCAGCCTGTCTGCTGTGGTCAGTTAGCAGGACATCTTGTAGGATCAACAGCTCTTTTGTTGCTGAAGTGGATTATCTCAACAGGCTGATAAACTGTCACTGTGGATAATACCCCCATTTGAGATTAAGTCAGACAAGTGGACCTCCTGCTCTCTCTCTCTCTCCCTCTCTCTCTCTCTCTCTCTCTCTCTCTCTCTCTCTCTCTCTCTCTCTCCCTCTCTCTCTCTCTCTCTGTCTCTCTCTCTCTCGAACCCAACCAGTCGAGGCAATGGGGCCCACCCAGAGCCTGGTTCTGTTTGAGGTTTCTGCCTGTAAAAAGGAAGTTTTTCCTTGCCACTGTGGCCAAGTGCTTGCTTGCTCATGAAGGAATTGTTGGGTCTCTGTATGGAGAGTGTCCTGAGACAACTTCTGCTGTGATTTGAATTGAATTGAATTGAATTGAATTGAATTGAATTGAACCAGTTTGCTGTACCAGTTAAAATGCCCCCCTCCTGTACGTTTGGGACTGATTCTCCCTGTCTAACTGATTTAACTGATTTAGCCCTCTGTCATCTGTGAAGGCTGTTGGCAAAGCAGCTTACTGTATGGTGCAGTGCAGCCTGAGTGAGGTTAACCTCTGCCCCTCCGCCTTTTAGTCTCCTCTGACTCTTGACTCCTGTGCATGAGTTGAAAGAGCCTGGAAGCAGCATGAAAGACAGGAGCCTGATTTCTATCTCTTCTCTTTAATTAATTGGTGGATTGAAAAGGCAAGTCTACATTGCACAGTGCAAACTCATTTATAAGATCAACTTTACTTGACTAATGTTTTAATTAAAGAAGCTAGACACAGAGATTTTCTCATTCATATTCCAAGCACCACATACCACTGTAAAAGATTGAAAATGTGTCTGAAAAGAAACTAAAGACAGTTTCAAAGATTTATGTGAAAAAAAAAAATCAAGACCAAAGAGAGAAATTTCTAGGTGGACCAAATTTTGCCTGAGATAAAAGCAAAGACGAAGCAGGCGTGTGTCCTTCATCAGACCTCGTTAGCTACAGTTGAGGGCTCTCTATCTGACAGGTGAAGTGGCTGCTTTAATGAAGGCACAAGGGATGAATTATTAGGAATTATCGTCATTATCAGCAATGTTTGATCAATGGCTTTCAAGAGGCTGACTATGAGTGTGTGTGTGTTTTCAACAGGATGTTCAATTGGGTGGTGAAAGTGGTCCCCCAACCCCCTGGTGCTCCCACAACTGATGAAACTGCTAACATCCCTGCTGCTGTATGACAACACACACACACACACACACACACACACACACACACACACACACACACACACACACACACACACACACACATACACACACATCAGCACACATACAGTGTCATTTCTGAGTATACTTCTAATTCTTTTTCTATCTCTATCTGTCTGACCTGACAGGACCACCCCAAAAGCAAAGACGGTGAGGATTGTTTTCAATTTGCTTTACACTAGTTGTCTGCTGATGTGTAACATTAACAATCTAAAACAGTTGTATACTTTGTTTTTAATTCATCCCACAGTGAAGAGTCCTCCACTGAAAAACACAGACGAAGTTTCAGAGGACAGGTAAACCTCTCTGTCCACTAGTTTCTCTGTATGAATGAGTGTGTGTGTGTGTGTGTGTGTGTGTGTGTGTGTGTGTGTGTGTGTGTGGCTGTGTAGACATACTCAAATCTTGCCATCTTTCTCCTCCTCCTCTCCAGCCAGGCCCAGACTGGAGTTTTAGGTTGGCTGTCGAATGGGTTCGTCAGCAGCCTGCCTCAACCTTCTGGCTCCCCTCGACTCAACAGGACCAACTCTGACACCAGGGTGGGCCTATAGATGTTTGAATGGACATGTCACCTCCACAGGTTGAGAAAGAAATCTATATATGCTAGTCAAGGACCAGACGGATAAATTGGTGCGATTTGATGCCAGATGTCAGCCAGTCATATCCCACTTCAAAGCAAAACTTCAACGTGACATTTTAGCGTGAACTTGTCTTTGCACAGTGCCACAGTCCTTTAACTGATGAAGTCAAAACACTAGGACCTGTTAGCCAGAGGTGACCGCATTTTGATAAAACTATTGTACGGAGCACACAGACTCACCTAATTGAGTAATTAACTGGGCTATTATATAATGCATATTTTGGCATTTGCACTCTTATTCATTACTTTAATTTACAAAGCAGCTTTTCCTGCTATTGCATAGGTGTTGGGTCATAAAGTCAGCATCATCATGCCTCATGATTGCTATAAATTCTCAGGAGAAGCCATTTTATCAAACAAACTATTGCATTGAATATAATGGACACAAAGACAAAACACGTGGAAATGAGATTTGCAGTAGACTTTTTTGACATCTAAATTTTGTTTTTCTTTCTTTGCTGTCTACCAGTCCGGAGAGGATGAAGAGAGGTACAGTACGATTAGATAGGAGTGAATATTTCATGCTGAATACATTTTTCAAAGGTAAATTCCGTTCGGTTTTCATCCCAGGTCTGGAGTGATTGGCTGGGTCACTCAGGGTCTGACCAAGGTGTTGCCTCAGCCTGATGAGAAGTACAAAGAGACTAACGACGATGACAACAATGACGAACACACTGAGGTGAGACATGAGGACTTCATTATGTTAATTTAGCTGGCAGTGGTGGCTTGCATGGACAGACACATATGCCCTATACTGTGTGGTGTTGATAGACAAGCAAATTACAGATCACCATTAACCTCTGTGGCGCTCACATTGACATAATGGATGTAAAGTAAAAGAGATCATTTATCTTAATTACATATTCATTAATAATATAATTCCTTAATGTGCTCCAAGAGTGATGTAAAAAATGTAAGAAAATCAGCCATTCTCTGATGGATGGCTTGACTTTAAATGCATTTAATCTCTTTTGTCCTAGGTGTATGAAGTGGCAGCAATGCCAGGTATGTTCCTTGATCATTTGTCTTTGTGTTTTGTAACTAAATATCAATAATTCACCACGCCAACTGCTGAGCTAATCACTGCTGTCTGATTGGTCTGTCTATCTGTCCAGATTTTGATCCCCTCCCACACATCCCAGTGGTGGAGATGGTGTCAGATGATGAGGTGTCAGAGGTAGAGAGTGTGACCAATCATTTCCCTCCCAAGTGAGTATAAACCACCCATTACCACACATTCACAGTGATTCACAGTACGAATACAACACACACACACACACACACACACACACACACACACACACACACACACACACACACAAGCACACACACACAGGCATACATCAACACAGGTAGTTAAAAGACCTAGAAACATGTGAGGGGCTGACTTTTGTCTTTTGCTGCTGCAGCATGGTGAACTGGATTAAGCAGATGGTCCCTCAGCCAGTTATACTGCCCCCTGGTGCCGTGCCTATAGAGCCATCAACCAAGTCCTCCCGCTCCTCTCTGGACAAAAGTACATACACACACTCACAAACACACGTCATAGTATAGTTGTCCCAGTGTACACCAGTGGGCATGTGTTTACCCACAGCATGAACCTAAACTGGCACAGTCCCAACACATAATTTAGCGCCTTAAAGTCTTCAAGTCTTAAGATCTCCATAACAAAAGGACATATTTTGACTTGGATTGTTGTTTTGTACAGTATTTTGAGAAGTGAGCTTCATGTATTTCTCTGCTCCCCAGTTTTGTCTCCACCACCTGAATCTCTGAGTGGAATCTCACTGGATACTGATAGCAAGTCCTCAGGGTATGTTTGGAACCTCACTGTCCTTTTTAATGAGTGATTCACTCTCGCTTCACAAGACAAGCTAAAAACTAGAATGACACTATTGATCTCTAAGGGAAAAAATGGAATTTATGTGACAGTTAGCACAATAGATGGCCCTTAAACTGACGCTAAATGGAATTCAGCCATTCTTTTTCTTACGTACACCTGTGGCTTGTACAAATCTCTGCTGTTTGACTTGCCCTTGCTCATGGACAAAGCATCAAAACATGCTGCAACATAATATTGTCAGAAACTATATGCGCAAGCCAGTTGGAGCACATGAAGCTTCAGAGACGAGAGTCTCAACTGGCTTAATTTGTCATCCATCAATCTTTCTACTGTACGTGGATATGGAGACGTCTACACTGGCAGATTTTTATTGATATCTTATTTGAAATTACCTCTACAATTGGAAAAACTGAGATTTCATACAACAGTAAAATATATAATGTAAAGTGTTAAGTGCATACAGTTCATATGTTTGTCTGTTGGCAGCATGGTTGGCTGGTTCATGTCCGGACTGGGCCTGAAGCTGCCTCAGCCTGCCATTCCACCCAAAGATGATGCTGAGGTAACTTTTGGGAATCAATAAATGCTTCTTTCTTCATTCTCCATCTTTCAATCTATCAGCCTTTCTTTTACCATCCAGCTTTTCTGATATGTATTGTCATTAACTTGTCTCAGGCTATATTGAGAGCAATGCAACTTATACAACTGTTCTTGTTTGTTTGTTTGTTTGTTTGCTTTTACTTTCTTTGCTCTTAGGGTGCAGCTGAAATTCTACAGAAAGGTGAGTTTAGGTTTTATTCAGTTAATTATGCCTTCCGGTAACCAAAAAACCCTTTGCTTGCCATTTTCTTGCCATTACCAGTGTTCCCGAGTGCCACAATTCACAGTTCAATCAAATGGATTTATATCACATAATGTTTTCCAGAGTCACCAGAGAGTAATGCCTACAACTAGCAGAAAAGATCTCTTGAATAACATGGGGTGCATTTGATTCAAGTTATTAAAAATAATAAATAAATATGCCGGTCATTTTCCCTCTGAGTAACTCCTGTAGATCTGTATATATTTGGAAAGCACGGTGATGCACTCTCCTGTTTTTCCCCACCATAGTTTTCGAAGAGGTGTTTTGGTCAGACGGCCAGAGCCTAACTCAGTACCTCTTCTCCTTCTGTTTCAGGGGGGAAGGTGCTGCGAGCCCCTTAAACAGCAGGAGGAGACGACTGGGGGACACTCTGATTCCCACACAGACAGACAGAGATATACCAATAGACATATTGTACTGTTGGCAGGAACTGTGCAGCGTGCAGCTCAGTACAAAAACTAGGCAGCTGTAAAATACTTCAAGAATATAGATATATTCAACTCACCTTACTGTACTCAATACAGTTTCATATGAATGTATTTCAACTTAAAATGTGTTCACTGATACACCTAAGACATGTACTGTATATTCATAGCTAAATAGATATGTTTTGTCTTCGTGATTTGAATTTGCACACTTTCTGTTTGACACAGAAACATTTAGTAATTGCCATTCATAAAATTCCTGTAGGTTTCAGGCACAAAAGATTGCAGACAGGATGTGTTTCTGCTATTTGATTGTGCTTTGACCTATGGCAATGTGCACTATATTCATGTTGCCATTTTCATATCCAGAAAGAGAAGTTGATGTTGTGGTCATTAATGTAAACACAAATGTTTTTCTGTTTAGTAAAATGTCAGTATATAATGTCAAATCATCCCTTCCCAATTCACAGAAATCTGGAACTAATAATTAAATGGCAGCTATATTCATTCAATATTGAGTTTTTTATGGACAAAGTAAACCTATATCTGTGTTTCTACTTGCCATTTAGAAGACATTATAATAATAGTTTATTTTTCATGTATAAGTCCTACTCCTTAAGAATTTGTTAATTATTCTCAAAGAAAGTTGAGTTCAGTTTGGGTCTTGATCGTGTTACAGTTGATGAAAGCTTTTTCACAGCATTAACTGAGGTTGCACAACACAGATGTACCAGTCCTACATACAGTGTAAGGCTGATTGTGATCCACTTGATCTATGTCTATAGCCTTGAACTGTGAAATGTGGCCTGGGGCAATGGTGTGGTGTTGCTTCAGAGGGTTTGACTTGAATTGAAGGAACCATACTTTGCTCAAGGTGGTGTTACACATAATTACATACTGTAATGTAAGGTTACTGCAGGATTAATAAAGATTCTGTGTCAAATTATTCATGTGGTGGTCTTCTGAATATAAAGTACAGTTTACGTCCACCAGGATTTTTCCAATCTGGAACATTTTTCATTACTTCCTTGCATCCTCAACTCATACAGATGAATTAAATATGGAACACTTAGTGAATGTTTTCCACCTCTCAAACCCCCCATGTTGTAACTTGAGCCATAGCTGTCCACCTGTATGATAAGCTGTCCTGCCTGAAACCCATTATAGTACAAACAGTAAATTCATTAATCCTGTCATTAGATCAGCTCCAGCTTGTGATCCGTGTCCATACTTGCACTTGCATACTTGCATATCACCAACATGTCGAATGTCAACAGCATGTTTCTTGCTTCTTACACACGAATTGGCCCTTGTTACCCCCTCACAGTTTCAGCCAAACTCAAACCTGACATGGTACTAGAAGACGTGGAGTCAGACAACGAGGGCCAGCAGAGGTGTGATGAAGCTGCACCAGCATCCACAACACTGACTCCACCATCACCAGCAGCAAAGCAACAGCAGGAAGCTTCACAGCAGACACAGTCCAATCCACTGCAGACTGAGAAGTGCAGTGATACCAACCTAAATGCACAACCCTCAGAGAGTGTGACAAAATTATCTCAAGAAGATGCTGAGACACAGACAGGCCGCTGGACGCCGTTCATTGAAAGCATCAAGAGGGAGGCTGAAGATGTAGCTTTGGCTACCATGGAGGAACGGTAAGAGAGAGGTGGAGAAGAAGAGGGTGGAAGTGGTCAGAGCTGCAGTACTCAACCATTTTTAAGTCACTTCCACTGGATGTAAATGCCCTTTATCATATCAAATAATAATTTTAACTAACTTCAAGTTAGTTATGTGTGTTTATTGAAAGTCCATAACAGTAGTCAAAATACTGGACCATGACTAACCTTAATGATTTTTCCAGTTAAGACAATGGGCTGGATGCTTATCAGCAACAAGTGCTGCAAACCTAAATAAATTTTTAGATATCCCTCCATCAAAATCATCATATTGAAGAGTTCTGTCACATAGCATCATCGATCATAGTCACCCTGAACTAAAAGACTGTGGAGACCAGGGGTCAAAGCATCCTCGCTAGTGCTAACATTTTATTATTATTTATTTTTTAGCTTTATTTTGATGTATTGTCTTGCTTTATACTCTTATAGTTTTCCTGTCTCTGTTGTTTGATTGAAGAGTGATCTGAAGTTATTCAGTTGTCTGGAGCCATAGATATGCAGCAGTACACAATGATTGAAACATAGTGATAAGGCAAAGTTAACCTAGTTTGGTGTTGGGATCTGAAGGCTCAGCAAAAAGCAAGGAAACTCTTGTCACATTCAAAATGTGGTTTACCACATTATTGACATTTACCACACCTCACAGTGATATAAGTGTGCCCTGTCTCTCTTTAGTCTCCTGCAGGAGCGTTTGGAGATGGCACGTATGGCTGAAGAGGTGGCCAGGCAGACAGCTGAGATGGCCATTAGACAGATGGCCAGTGAAGGGCAGTCCATCAAACTCTCACTGGGAAGTCAAGAGCTGCTGGAGGAGCCTGAAGCTGAGTAAGACCATGTGCTCAATTAGAGAGAGAGAGAGAGAGAGAGAGAGAGAGAGAGAGAGAGAGAGAGAGAGAGAAAGTGTGACTGTGTTTGACCATTTCTGTATTTTGGGAGCATCCTTGTGAAGTGATGTGACACTGCGTATTTACTATGGCAGGCTGCCAGTGCCACAAGAAGAGGAGAGTGACGTGGACCACAGTAAAGTCGAAGAGTAAGAATGCAGATATGGATGTTTCTCCTAGCTTGAAATCCTTTGTTGGACCATCAATCCACTTAGCCTTTCACCTAGAATTTGTGTCATGCTGCTCTTGCTGTGCCTGTTAGATCCGTGAGAGTGTTTATATTGTTCTAATATTAGGAATAAAACTCATGACTACTGCCGGTCTATTTCAAAATGAAGTTTCCACATGTCACTGTATATGGCAGCTTATTGAACTGATGATGAAACTATAGTAAGAAACTTGGGGTTGTATGTATTAAGATACTTTTAAATTGTAGCAATAGCACAATATACCACAATACCACAATATGCTTAATTACAAGTAAAACGCCTGCATTCATGTTTGATCTTATTATGCAGCAATATGGCCAATTTCAGAGCATTTTAATGCAGCATTTTAATGTTGCCTACTGGTAAAGGCAGAGCTGATTTACATCACTTTATAAACTATTGCATAGTTCAAAGCATCGTTTGGAATAATCTGTTCATAGGTTTTTATATGTTAAATCTGAACATGCAAAGTAACTCTATCAGATAAATGCAGTGGAGGAAAAAGTACAATTTTGCCCTCTGAAATGTATTGGAGTATTTCCTTTATACTTAAAATGGAAAATTAAATGAAATGGAAATATGTGAGTAAAGTACAAGTTTCTGAAATTGTACACCACAGTTCCTACGTAAATGTAAGGCGTTACTACTTTCCATCATTGAGGAGACCCCACAGCCTCAGTACCCCTTGTATGTCCAGTTTCGTCTAGGCGTGTGAGTTCTGTTCCCAGTCTCATGCTGATCCAGCACAGTCATTTGGCTGTCAGGTCCCAAATCCCGTGGGTTCTTGTTACGTGATCTTTACCAGCTCTGCCTCAGCATCACACAGCCGTGCCATAGCAACCACAGCATCCCTCAGGAAAACAGCAGACCTCCCCCCTCCTCCACCACTACCACCAACCAACCAAATACACACACACACACACACACACACACACACACACACACACCCGCCCTCTTTCTCCCCTCTTAACGGTTCCCCCGGTAACAGTGCGCACCTGCTGCTGCTGCTGCCGCCGCCGCTGTTTCACTTCTGGAGACGCTGGGAAAATAATGGACGGACGAAAAATGGAATATTTTCCGTGCTGTTTTTCAAAAATTTCTAAAATCTCCTGATCTGGTTTATTCGACCCCACAGCCGAATTCGTAATACTTGTGTCTGGATGCTCCTGGACATTTTCCGTCGGATTATTAACGATTAACGCAAGTGAACGTTGACAGATAAAGTGAGTATCATGTGGTAACATTGTGATTAGGTAATGGACTATTATATGTAATGAAATTAATAACTTTGACCTGCAACTATAACTTTATTACTATCCTGTGTATACACATAGGGAAGCCTTAAATAAGCTTGCCTGTTACAGGTGGTCACCAAGTGAGTTGTTTTATGCCAACAGAGAGAAAACACTAACTGCTAAGGTCGCTAACACTGAGTAATGTTCGTGCTTCCACATGTCGCAGTCTCAAGTGAAAAGTATGAGATGGTCAGTTAACCTGTGTTTTTTTTTTTTTTTTTTTTTTTTGTCTTCATTAATTTAAGAACAGGTGAAAAGTAGAGAACAAAATTTGAGTAATTCATAATTTACATTCTATATAGTGCCAACCAGTGAATCACAGATTCATTGTCGTTGCTATATGAGATAGTAGTTACCTAAATGTACCTCCACTTCTATGAGTATATGTGTTGTCCTCTAATGGACTTCGCTAGTGGTTTACCCACTTGAGGCTCTGCCTCAGCACCTGAGAGTGAACTTTGTACTCACTGCCCATTGAGGGGGTACCATTCTCCCCCCTATAAAACCCTTGTGCATGAGTAGCACATCTTCCTTTGAAACTTATGAACAGGCCCCAGTTCCCGCTGGGCTAGTGGGGAGAATCACATCGCAGCTACTATTTCTATTTTGTACATGCTCACTTCCCTATTGGTTAAAAGGTGAAGGCTGTAGGGATGAGGTGTACTCCCAGCAGGGCCCAAACAATGAAGTCTGAACCCTATCAACAATAGAGCATGGACAACAGCCCAATAGCCAAGCACTGCCCACCCAAGGGTCCCTAAGTCCAACCGCTGTGGTATGCAGACAGGTGCTCCTCTTCCTCAGTTTGCATATGGAGAGGAGAGAGCTCACAGCCGAATAAGCGATGACCCGATCAAAGAGGTGATCACCGTCAGCCAAAAAGATGGATTCAGATGTAGTGATCCCTTGTCATCACTGACAGACTTGCAAGAGGAGTGCATTGACAGGTCTGTCTCATCCTGCGGCTCAAACAGTGGCCCTGCAAGGCCATCCAGGACTGTTTGGAGGTCCCATGGTTGAGCGAAGTATTGAGTAGGAGACCTCAATCTGTGGACCCCCATGCAGGAGGTGCTTTTGCTTTGGCAGAATGGAGATGGCCATCAGCCCAGGTCAGGATGGAGACCACCAGCTTAAGTATGGCAGGGGATCTGACACCCCCCTGCCTGTTGAGGTAAGCCACCACTGTGGTGTTGTGTGACCTCACCATGATGTGCTTTCCACTCAACAGTTGAGTGAAGTGAGGCAACACCCTCTGCACTGCAGTGAGCTCCAGCTGATTAATGTGGCAGGGGGAGCTCAACCATATGCACAAACCAGTGCTGTAGATTTCCTATGTGCGGTTAGTGCATCACCAGGTGGGCTGTTGACATTTCGAAGAGCGACATGACGCACTGCGCTGATATTGTTGACACAGACCTAAGCCATTGAATCAGCCTGAGAATCACCTGTAGAATTGCCCACTCCTCCGACAGATATGCAATCATGGTGCAGGAGTCCAAATGCAGCCCAAGGTACAGCGTCCACTGGCTGGGCTGCATGACACTCTTGTGGTTGCTGCCAAAGCCCAACTGACATCTTGAATGGCCAGCACTATGTGGCTTTCCAACCCCTACCTGGAGGCAACGAGAAGCAACTAATAATTGATGTAGGACAAAATTCTCAAGCCCCTCCCTCTGAGTGGCACTGGACACAGAGGGAGGGCTCACTTCGAAAAATGTGCCGAGAGTATCCAAACAGAAGATGGCAGTACTGAGAGCTCTTAGACCCCACCATGAAGTTGTAAGTGTTTCCTGTGACGTGGCTGAATGGGGATATGGAAGTATATATCAGTCAGGTCTATGGATGTCATCCAGTCGCCTAGCAGGATGCACTCACCTAGAGAATTATGGGGAAAAGAAGCCCATTTGCCTCTGAATGGAGTACCGTCAATATGGCTCTCTTTTGGAGGAGCACCATTATTTCCTCCTCCAAGACTGCCCTCTCTGTGGGGAGAGAAAGAGAAGTCTGACTTATGCTGCTGAGCACAGGAGGCTGGCAGCAGAATTGCAGCATATGATCCCACTTCAACTTCCTGTCTATCCAGATGAAAAGTGAACAGAGCTGCACCCATTTTGAGTACTGGTCTGTGAGAGGCAGAGTGATGAGATCAAAAGATATCACCTTTCTGTTGAGTGTCTCACCTGGAAAGCTGCTTGACAGCTGTCATGATCTACTGATCACATCCCTCTGGAGCTGCCCGGTCGGAGGGGAGAGCCAGACCACGGCTCCTATTCTCACCATTGTCAGCAAAGACAGAAGTAGACGCTCTACCAACGAGACATGCAGAGTGAAAATACACACCCCATTAGGGTTAGTGTTAGTTTGTCTGGAAAGCAGCCCAGCAGCATCATAACTGAACAGGAATTGAGTGCAACTCTCACCTCCAACAAAGCAAGCACCCAAAATGGAGGTAGTTGAGCAGCAATTTCTAACCGAGCTAACAGTACTAAGCAGGGGTAATGGTTCAGCCTGGAGCAGCTTAGTCACCTGAGAGCATGGAGACGGGTGCTACAGTTCTGTGACAACATCGTCTCACCACTGTGGGTTGGGACAGCACCAATGGAACCACAGAATGAGTGGCACCACTTGGGTTTGGCCTGGGCTGGGCAGAGTGGCAGCAACTAGCTAACCAGTGGGATTAGCATGAAGTGTGGTGTGCCTGCAGAAGAGGCTGAGGAAGAGCCACCAGAACACACCACCTTCCCCTTATAACCTCCCCTGGGGAGGGAGGGGTAACATAGATTTAACAATTAGACAATTCCTGGTCAACAGTGCTAACACCTATGGCAACATAGCTAAAATCTAAGTGGACAAAGGAACCAGTGCTAACCACTGAACCAATCTTTGAGCCAGAGTGTGTAGTGTCTGAGAAGAAACACTCTCTGAGCCCATGGAAAAAAACTTTTATCAAAAAGAATAAGGCTGATGACACAGTTGCTGTCCCTCTCTGGAGACAGCGGAGTAAATGTGCCCCACACCCTTGCTGTGGCCAGCTTTGCAGTAGGGAGGCGGGGGCAGCTGAGCAGGTCTGGGCTGGGTAGCGACATCCACGGCTATGCTGTTGGTGTTGCTGCTGTTATGGCAAGGAGGTTGTTGCTGGGGATGAAGAGAGGCCACCTTTTCTGACAACTTCTGCATTGCCTCCGGCTGCTCAACCATTACCTGACTGTCAAGGCGACAATTAACCGAGTTGGAATGAGGTGCATTCAACAGAAAACGGTGCTCCTTCAACTTCAGGGAGAACAGGCCCAACCAGAGATGCCTGTGTCTGACGTGGAGGAGGGAGGCAGGCATCATCTGAACCTCCCTGATCTCTGTAGGTGACAGCTCTGCCCTCTGGGGTGGCTATGGCTGTGCTGAGAGTCTTTACTCTGTTTTGGTGGAATTAATGGGCGTGTTGATTCTGACTAGTTCATTGAAGTGCACCTTGTAAAATCAGAAATCTATACTCAAAGGGCCACACAGGTTGTTAAAAATAGGAGATTTCCAATTTTTTTCATCTTAACCTTTTTGAAACACATAGACTTCCATCGTCATTGCTGTCAGGTAGAGAGTTCGTCCACTTATCTGAAGGTTGGTGGTTCGATCCCTGGCCTCGGCAGTCTACATGGCAAAGTATCCTGGGTATCCTGTGCCGTCATAGCGTGCAAATGGCTACTGAAAATATTATCAAATTGTTATCTGCTTTGTGATCATTTTTAAGGTTTTACTGCAGACATTTTGAAAAGATCTTTATAGCTAATATGCACACTTTATTATTATGAAGTGTATATATTATTATTAAATACTAAAAAAGTGAATTTAGTACTAAATTATGTTTATTTATCACAAGTCAAATCATCATCACAATATTGAACAATGTTGTTGCACATCACATATTTTCCTCATATTGTGCAGGCCCAATTCTATACTCATTGCTACATGCAGTCTTTACCTCCTCTGCATGCCTACACATCATTAGCACATCACATTATCTTAATGTATTGAAACATGAAAGTGTGCTGTATACAGCAGATTCATATTGCTAAATACCAAGGAAAATCTACCCCAAAATAAAATGTGAATTATTAACATGTTATGTCTATAATGTACAACATCCACAGGCGTTGAACCCCAGCTTTACATTATTACCTGTATCATCATTTTTAGCTGGCTGTTTACATACACTTTTGAAGTGAGTCACATCTGATTTCAATGTTTACACTCAAAACTACTCTGCATTTCCAACCTGCACAAACACAGCCAAATCACTACTTTCAGAGAATGCAAACAAGATTTCATGCGCCTGTGCAAATAAACACTAATTTGTCAAATCTCACTTTAGAAATGTATGTCTTTGTAATTATTGATTTTACATTATAAAATTACTGGTAGGGTACAATTTCAATTCTGTATTAAGTTTGCTTTTCCCTAAAAATACTAGCAAGTCCATTCTAACTGTAATATTCTTTACTACAACCAACTGTCATTTCATTAACCAAGTTACACTGAGTAAACTGAACAGTGTGTTCAGCATGGGGACCCTCACATTGTCACACAGTCTCATTAAGTATATGAACTGTCCTACTATTTTTTCTCCTGTCCTGTCCTGCAGAGAGGAACAGAGCTTTGCTGAGGAGGAACACAAGGAAGAGACTGAGCAACTTACCATCCAGGAACCAGGTAGAGATGAAGCCAGAATCTAACACTGCACACAGTTTCCTTTGAATTCTCCTTGAAAGTGATTGAAGCTGGAAAGAGTCACATAAGCAGATAGCATAGATAGCATAACACACTCAAGCCCAAGTATAAACTATTTCAAAATTTCCAAAACCCCTACCACAACCCCATCATAGTATATTTCTGTAATGTGTGCACCAGGCAGATGTATGTTTATGATCTCTGTGTATTCTAATATTTAAAATCACATGAAATCTAGAGTTAAAGGAGGAAGCAGTACCACCGCAGACCTCCCCCTCTCCACCTCCATGTCCTGAACCAGTTAAGACCTCTGAACTGGAGCCGGAGCTGAAGCCACAGCCAGAGTCGGAGCCGGAGCCCAAACCAGAACCAAAGCCAGAGACCCAGGAAGCCAATGCAGAAGCAAAGCCTATAACCCAGCAGCCACAGAAAACAGAGGAGGACGGTCAAAGCACCAAAGCTGACAGAACTTCTGACAAAGTAATGTCCACAGGTTGAACGTGCACAGTGATGAATGGTTCACCTCATGGTAGCTCTAACCTTTAAGAAGGGTTCTTCTTCCCTACTTGCTGAGTTCTTTCATTAAGTTTTTCCTCTCCTCCCTGTCCTGTCTTTTCATGTCTTATTTTAAAAACAAGCTTGAAGAAACAGAATTTTCTTAGATCACAGATAAATTCTAGTCAGAAATCAGATATATGTACATTTCTGGTAAAAAAAAAAAAAAAAAAAAAAAAGTTCTTTTTTTTAACCAATCCACATCATATATCCGATCCCAACTAATGCTCACTGCTCTCCTGCCATTTGTCCATATGCTTTGTGTTTTGTGTAGGAGGAGGAAGCTACTGGGGATGGCTGTGGTGGTATGTACTATTCTATTTTGTTAGGTTTATTTTTTTTCTTTACTCTTGGGACAATCTTAAAATCCTAGACTGTATATGTGACTGTGGTTAGAACTGTTATATACTGCTCTAATTAGCCGTTTCATTCCTGTATATCTGACTGGCTGATGTTGTTGTGTTGAACTCAAAAGCTGCTAAACTGACAGTTGTTTTACGTGCTTGTCTGTGTGCAGACTGTTACTGAACATGCTGCCTGGTGACTGTAGACCTTGATCATTATCAGTCTTCTCATCAAGAAGAAGTTTAACATTATGATTCAGACTGACTACATTGCTGTTTGACTGTCTACTGAACCTATCTTCCACCTTGCTTATATACTGCCTGACAGTAAATCTGCCTATCAACCTGTGTCCTCTTTAGCTCCAGTCAGCTGTGATGCATTTAAGAGCTGCCTGATGCGCATTCCTCACACCTCCGAGTGCCTCGGCAACATCAACGCCTTCTTCAAAGAGAACGGCATCTCCCCTCCCAAAATACCTTCCATGCCTAAGCTACCCACCCAGCTCTCTGACATTACAAAGTACTTACCAACCCTACCCCCTGAATTGCGCCAAGAGCTGTCCCAAATCCGACTCACGCAGGTCCCCCGAAATATTGCCCAGACTCTGAATGAGTTTTTGCCCAAAAGCTCAGAGGGTTCAGTCGGTCCCAGTTTGTCCAGTCTTTCCCAGAGCTTTTCAGACATACCACAGAAGGTCTCCCAGTTCCCCAGCCGGACTCAGCAGTACTTCCTGAACGTCCGGAACCGCCTCAACAGCCTTATGCCTCAAGATGCCTAAGAAACAACAACAGCAAAAACAGACGCAAGACAAGAATCAGCAAGATGTTGAACTTAACCGGCTCGTCCGACACTCGCCTCTCCCTCCTCCTCACCATCCTCAGCTCCGTTCTCGCTCTCCCTCTCCATCCTCCCCCAATGGTGGTGCTCTCGAACTGCCCAATGTGCCATCCTACCCACGCCTACCACCTATTGTCAGCCCCCCATCAAAGCAGCTCAACTCACTGTCCCGCCAGCTGTCAGGTCTCTCTAATCCGGCATTCTTCATCGAAGATGACTCAGATATTTCAGCAATAAGACCCGCAGGTGAATCTGCAGCTGTGGGAAGTTATCTGTAATCCATTGTGAGATTCCTTTGTAGATACCTGAACTCATAAAATGTGGCTTCAGGATAAACCAGCCCTAAAATGAAATAAACAGCTGATTGCCTTTAACTTTGTTTATAAATAATCATAGAGTGAGAAATTTGCAAGCAGTAAATGATCAGCTGAGTTCAGGTGTCTTGGCAAATGCGCTGACAGCATGTTAAAGATCATGAACACGCGGTCAGGGAAAAAGTAGTCGTTTGTTGTTTTGGTAGTGTATTTCTGTAGGTTTATGTGTTGTATCATTCTGTCATTTGTCATGTAAGCTCAGACGTGATGTGAATAAGCAGCACAGCTAATTTTCTTGCTATGTAATAAGGTGTGTAAAGAGCACAATGTACAAGAGGAGGCACCATACTAACTGTTGACACTTCTTGTGTTTAATTAAGAAGACAGATGTATGCCAGTGCACCATAAACCAGAGTAGCCAGACTGAATGGTATGCCAAAGGAGTAAGCTATTCCTCTCAGTTGTCAGGGCACTCTTATACATGGCCTCGTTTACTGGTGGATCCTCCTACATTAGCCCTATGTAGATCCTGGTGAATCTGCTTCCTTCTCACCGTGTCCTACCCTACCTCTCTGCTTGTACTTGTGACTAGCTTTTGTAGCTTGCAATGCTGTACTGCAGCTCTATTTGTCCCATCACATTCCCATTATTTGTGGTGCTTTTCATTAATCTACAAACATTTTGTGCCTTTCAACTTCTCCAGAGAGCTCTAGTCTCAGCCTTCGTCCAGCAGTCAATGTAGAGGATGTCGACTCAGACCATGAGAGAGGAGGGGAAGGTGGAGGAGGGGAGGGACAGAGCAATATCCCCCAAATCCTCACCCCCCTGGACCCCAAACTTACAACCCTTACTGTCCCTGTGACTCCTTCCGGAGGTCGTCAAAGGTGAGAAATACTACTCTGTGGCTATCTTGCCCAAAGAAACATCGAAGCATCCTTTGGCAAGAGTCGACTTCGACTGTGCCATCGGTGTGTGTGTTAGAGCTCGTAATGAGCAGGTGGCCCAGCCACCATTGTAGGGATGTGCGTGCGAATGGGTGAATGCAGACTTGTATTGTAAAAGTTCTTTGAGTGGTTGTCAGACTAGACAAGTGCTATGTAAATGCAAAAAGTGCTATATAAATACAGTCCATTTGCCATTTACCTTTGGACTGATTTTATAACTTATATAACATGACATACTTTACTTTTACTTTTTCTTCACATCTAATGTTTTGCCAAGAGTTTGATGTTGAATAATAAGTAAACACCAGCGGTAGATAATCGATGTCATATTGTAAATGTTTTTGAAAGGCTCAGTGTAGATATTAAAATTCAATCTTATCTGGGTGTGCATTACAATATTTTTAATCTATGACTCTCCCCTCATGCTTTTCATCTGCAGTAAAGGAGATAAAGAGTAAGGAAATTGCATGGATCATTTCAGTTATAGTGCTTTTAATTTTCTTTCAGTAGTAATTGTTCTTTCTCTGAAGTGAAAGATTGCATATGCATAGGTTACATACAGTCATGGCAAAGCATTTCACAGGAGAGAAATACAAAGTGACATCACTAGGTTATGTTATTTTGGTCACACCAAGGCGCAAGTGGAGTGTTTTTGTCCAAAATGAGATCATATTAACCATTGGTAGCTGGCAAAACACAAAATTATGAAGATTCTATATTACAAAACATTTCCTTATAAAATATAGATAAGTTCATAACTTTTTTAATTAATCATTACGTGTATCATTTTGGAATGAAACTCTTCACGCGCTCTGTTAGTGCTGTTTGAAATAGATCTACTGCCCTCTACTGTCTGCTGCACAGTGACCGTTGCATAATGTTTTCTGTTTGTGTTTCAGTATCCTGCAGAAATCACGTGTGTTGCTTGGGAAAATGTGACATTTTTTTCAATTTGCTGTCAAAATGACCCATACAGCAACACACAGCGTTTATGCAGAATGCACCCAATTTGTTATAAAATAATAACAATAATTGTGAAGCCAAACTTGCTGAGAGTTTCTCGTTTTGTGTTGTTTTGTGGTGTTCTGTGTTGGTCTGTTGTTAAGTGTGAATGTACTGTTCACTTTGCATTGCTCTCACATTTTCTCACAGAGTTTGGCTACTGTATGGATACTGTCATATCATAGGATAGGTCAATAAACAAATCACAATCAATTGCTTATAAGTTATGTTTCTTGGATTAATATTGTGTTTTCCCTGGCACACACTCCACACACACCCTCTCTCTCCCCATCCCTCCCTCATAAACACACACACTCCAAACCCTGCTCTGACCATCCATGACAATAGTGGAAGGGATCGTAGCTCTATCTGGAAAAAGATGTAAGATATCCAGCCCTTATTAAATACTTTATTCAATCATCTAATATTCATCTGTATCTTTATCCACACACCTTGCTGCCTGGTCCATAACTTATCCACCACCATTCATTACTCCAGTTGACATTACCAGTCTTTGCTCATTCACTCATTGAATCATGATTGTCAGTCCTCATTCGTTTTAATTCCTCACACCCAAAAATACAGTAATCATGAAAGCAAGTAGCAACATGTCGTTTAATTTTCTGTGGACATTTTCGTTTTCAGGCAGACCATTTTGTAATGTTTTACACATACAACTGAACATGAAATACAGTAAAGCCACATCACAGTGGATTAGTTTGAAAAAAAGAAAAAATAACTGTCTGCACTGTCTCAAAGTTGAACCAGTGACGTTGCTGTGTCTCTTTTGACAGTAGGAGGCTGCACTCCCAAAGTGAAGATGATGATGATGAAGGAAACATCCCTGTCAGAGCCTGGCCCAGCCAGTCCAGCCTGCACAGCACAGATGATATGTGAGCACTGTACACACCTGCACACACCTGCACACACACAAAGATAAAAAAAAGCTTGAGAACTTAATTCATCTGCTGACATGTAATAATAATAATAATATACAGACATTCACAATAATAAAAATCAGCATCATCTAATTTTATTTCTGACTTTTCTCAAAGACTGAAAGAACGTCCGGCGTCTTCAGCCAGTCAGACCAGCACAGTGGTTAATGAGCGTCTTCAGGAGCTGGTCCGGATGTTTAAAGAGAGAACGGAGAAGGCAAAGGAGAAACTCATTGACCCTGACAGCTCAGACGAAGACAGCATCATCCCCTGTGAGGTTTTCTCTTTTTCACCTATGCACACATACAATGAGCTGGTCTTTAGTGCTACTTTTAGTGCTACAATGAACATAGAGCACAAAACCTCGCACCCTAACATACAAAATGGAACAAGCCAGAAATATACAGGCAGATAGGTCTTAGATTGGTAGCAACTGTGTGTTATAGTTTATTTTATTTCCAGGTTAAAAGACTCAGCCTTGTCGAGCCAAGAAAATGTGGACTCATTTAAGTCATACCCAAACCTTGGACTGCCATCTATAAACGAAAAGCTGCACAAGTACCATGAAACTGCCCACTGATAGACACACAGGTGAGAAGTAACAGTAGTAGCTTCTTCCCAGGTTTCAACCTCCCAGCTTTCCCCCCTTCATCCTTAATTGTACCACTAGTGCCCCTAATTCACCCCTCAGTATTTTGATCAGTGGTTCCCAAAGTGGCTGCTAGGGTGACATGAAAAAATGAAAAAAGTCATTGTGAAGGGGTGCTATGTCTTAAAAAAGTCACTGATTTAGGATCAGGATAATCATAAGTGAAGAATCTTTTGTCAAGCTACATCCCCTCTGTAGTATAATAGTACACATTTAGTTGTAGAGAATGTGGACAGGGTGCAGATCCAGGTTGGGTATGGATGCAGGACAAAATCAGCACCATACCGTTGAAAAAGGGAAGCATGGTCTGCACACTGAAACTTACAAGCTGCTGAATACTTCTTTCAGCAGCCCACATTCAGCAAGGTCTTTATGGGCAAACATTGAAAAACTGCTTTAATAAATATTTCAGAGAGTGTAACATTTAGTGTCTGTACTAATTCTCTTTTTCAACATGTATTAGTTGCACCTGAGTCTGGTTTGTCTGTGGCAGAGCTGTTGAATAAACTAGTTGCGACATGGTCACACAGTGGTTCACAGTGTTCCAAACATGTCTGTGCTGTCATCCTGTTTGAATGGTTTCAAGCAGGATAGACAACAGCAGTCAGTATTAACGCATGATGTGTGTTCATTGCTACGTGTCTTTGACTACACTTATATTCAATATAGCATTTTTTTGTGGTCAGAGACATCACAGTAATCAGTCTGTTTAATTTTGGAGTGAAATGGCACTGCAACCGTCATGTAGCATACATTTACAACATTTGTGGAAATTGGCTAATCAAATGCTGTACTTAAGTATAATTTTGAGGAACCTGTACTTTACTTGAGTATTTCCACTTTCTCTGTCTCCATTTCATTTCAGAGGGAAATGTTGCCCTTTGTACTCCACTACATTTATTTGATAACTTAAGTTACTTTGCACATTCAGATTGATAATACAAAACGTACAACAAATTCAATACATTCTTCCACCTCAGCAGTAGGAATAAAAGGAGATGTGGACACCTGACTGAGCGCTCAGTAAACTTCACTGGATGATCACTGCTCAAACGTCTCCAGACACACACAAGGATGACAAATTCTTATCCAGACAATGATAGCAAGAACGTTCAACTCCACAGTCCAGCCTGTCGCTGCTGGATGATCTGGGAGAGTTAAGAAAAGACGAAACATTGTTCAGGTTAATACAGTGAAGGACATGAATACACATTAAAAGTCAGTGTTTCCCAAACATTTTCATGAGGTTGAGATTACAGAAGTGGGTACACGCACCTACAGTACGGTCCGTATGCGTTTACACATTGGCATGACTTCTGGTATTTTGTCTCTGTACTCCAGCGCAGAATCTAAAATGAAATAATGATTATGGACTTCCAGTGCCAGTTCTCATTCTTCCAAATTTGTGGGTATTTTCAGATGTATCAATTGAACCATTTAGTGATTAGAACCATTTGATAGACTGCCAATTTCAGAGGACCACAAGTTTTTAGACAAGTGCCTATTAACCTAAATAAAATGGTCACATGTAGTTGTGAGCTTTGATTTTGATGAACAAATAAAAACACCTTCATACTAAAGCTGAACTCCTGCGCTTTAAACTCCTAATCATTGTTTCACTTCAAATTCAATGTGCTGAAGGATAGTTCCCAAATAACATAAAAAAAAGGCATTGTCCAAATACATATTGACCCATCTCAATAAATCCAAAACTAACCTCACACCTTTAAGTTAGCACCTAAACTTCCATTATTGGGCTAACGTGCCATTATAGGAGACAGGTTATCTCAGTGCTTTGAGTGAGCACATATCACAGGGGAGCATACAGAGGAATCTTTGACTTGAGTCTGCAGAGATATACACAGTGGCCACTTTATTAGGTATACCTGTACAATCTAATGTAACACAACACATCAGCTCAGCCAAAAATTCTGCTTTTATGTCGCCTGTAATGTTCAGGGTTTTTTAATGCTGTCATTATAATTTATGTTTGAGCATTGAGCTCACAGTTGGTTTGTGCTGAGCTGGATTATATTAGAGATGTTTAGAATATTTTGCTCCCCCATGTATGTAAATAGTGAGGACAAAAAATAGAAACACTTCTAATAATGTTGTTCAGTATAACACCCCCCTTTAACAATGAACTCAGTAGTAAACATACTTGAATTTACACATTTCTGACTGTCAACAAAAACAGAGCATTATAAACTTCATGAAGGCAGAATTTGTGGCAGAGCTGTTATACACTTTTCTGTCACCTCCTAAAAGAGAGAGAACAAAGTGTTATGTTGTGTGAAATGTGAAAATGAAATAATCCAAAAAACACTTAATTGTTCCAACAAGTATAGTGGCTTCATTTACATGTTGGGTAAGTTCACAACTGTCCACTAAATTCACAAGCTTCATAGCTTTGGAGTCATTCTTTTTGCTGATATGAATGTTCAGGTCTCCGTTCAGGATTAGTCTGTCATGTGTAGTGATGCCAATTGTGATCAACTCTGAGAATTCCTGCATAAACAGTGATGATCATCTTGATACATGTAATGATGAGCACTGATAATTCTGCTTTGAGCTCAAGAGCAAGATATTCAAGTGATGTAAATTCACCCAGGTCACTGCAATTACACACAAACTGTGTAGAAAAAATGGCTGCAATCCTCCTTTCCTGTTTTGTGTGACTGATACTTTTCAGTTATCAGAGCATTAACCAAAAATGGTTTGTTAGCCAATGATTTGACATTACAAAGAGCTCATTTCAGAGGTAGTAGATGTAATTTAAGATTACTGAGACAGGTTCCAAGTTAAGATCACCGGTATGTTTAAGCAAGCAGCACGGCGTCAGTCTCTGATTGATGCCTGAGTGAGGGTGTCCGTGGTCAATGTTGGTAAGTTCCCTGTGATTTGAAAGTACCCAGAATTTATTTTGTGAAACTTTTGGCAGAAAAGAAGAAGGATATCAGCAAAAGAATGTAAGCAAAGCAGGGAGCAAGCAGGAAAAGTGTCTGTCTATCACTGTTTCATCAGTCTAATCAAACTTGGGCAACAATTTTAACTCCACAGTCCAATTGTCCCATTAACCAAGAGATATTCTAATTTCAGGTGCATACATATCTTAACACAAAAGGGACTGATGGAAGAGAGAAAGACTTCACACTGGTGATTTCAACTTTTTTAGGAGACATTTTGAATGTTCGAAGCATTGTGCATGTGCTTCTTTGGAATCACCAGCATTAGATCTTCATTTCTGCTACATTCTCACAAGTCTACATGCCATGTTTTCTAAGAAATGAAATGGTTCATCTTTCAAGCAGGGACACCTTGTCCACACCATGTTGTGAGGCCGACCTTTAAACCTTTAGTAAATCTGTGCCTGTGTTTTTTAAATATGTTCTTCTGACCCTTTGTCCCTTCCCCTCTCACCCTCCTTCAGCTCCTCCTCATGCTTCAGCTGCCCAGCCTGCTCCTGGAGCTCAGCCAGTGAACAAGGGAGAGACAGAGGCAGAAGCAGGTCCATCAGGAGGAGGAGAAGGAGGAGGAGGAGTGGAGAGTGGGGCAGAGGAGGAGCAGTCTAGAAGCTGCTGCAAGGTGAAAACTCCTCGGTGGATAGGAGCCTGTATGCACTACCGCTTCCCTGCCAGCATCGATCCTTTCACCAGTGAGAACCCATCCGAATACTCCACCCACTGCCAACCACAGCACCGCCCTGTACAGTTGAATCCTCTTTACTTAAACTACTCAGAAATGAATGACAAACACCCAGAGTACTTATCTTGGGGCTCTTCATTTTCAGCCACATAGTTCTGAGCCGTTCAATGCTCAGGAAATATGGTTTGACTGATTGTGTTCATATGCAAGCAGAATGCAATGAAGTAATGAGAGGTTTTGGTAAAGGTGAATCTACTGTACTATCCGTTACAATGCAGACACCTGTCTCCTAATCATGTGATGTTTACCCTTTTCTCTTCCCTTCGTTTCATATTCATAAGGACTTTGTGTGTCAGTACATTTTTTCTTACATTCTTTCTCCTTTAGCACAAAACCAGGTTCTTAATGATGCAAATTTAGTTTAGTGACACAGATTAGATCCTGCTTTTTTGCCATGCTCTTACTCCCATCAGTCTTTGGTTAACAGCGTAATGGTAGTTGGTGCTTGCTTAGTGGCCATCACTTGTTCTGTGAATACTGAATGACTCCACTATTACTTTCTACACCTCTGTCAGTTTTCCTACTCTCTGATTCTCTAAATTTCTCGACCACCTTTCATCCTTTCATCCTCTCATCTTTGTCTCTTTTTCAGACCTAATGTATGTGTTGTGGATGTTATTGGTCTCTCTGGCATGGAACTGGAATGCATGGTTCATCCCAGTCCGTTGGGCCTTCCCCTACCAGACTCCAGACAATATTTATTACTGGTTGCTGACCGACTACCTGTGTGACCTCATTTACATTCTGGACATCACCATCTTCCAGCCGCGGCTGCAGTTTGTTCGTGGAGGGGACATAGTGGTGAGTGGGACACTGGGAGCCATTACTGTAACTGAGTGCTGTCTCATGGTGGGAATCTGAAACCACAGAAATTCTTTTGTCAGGAGACGTAAGCTGCTGAAATCACAGGAAACACTGTTTAACAGTGAACAAAAAAATAATGAATCACCATAGTTAGCAGCTGAAGTGACATTTATTACATTAGTATACTGTATATTAAGATCAACCTACTATTGTTTGTTGTTTGGTTTTTATTACAGTGTGACAAAAAAGAAATGAGAAAGAATTACATGAAAACCACCCGCTTCAAAGTAAGTAACTAGAGATGAATGAAAGTCCATTTCTGAGTGTCCTCTCTGGGCTTTGTATATTAATCATTGAATCAATCATTGAAGCAGGTCAGTCAGTGAGGTGGTACCTTCCTGTTTTTCAGTTTGACGTAGCCAGTCTTGTTCCTCTGGAGCTCTTCTATTTTAAAACTGGCATCAACCCTCTGCTTCGCTTACCCAGGCTGCTGAAGGTACGGTTTTTTACTCAAACATTTCCCTTTAGCAATCTAATACAACCTTCTACAGTATCAGCATTCTGGCAACCAACACACTAAAAATTTAATTTGCCTTAGATTTTTTTCCATTCTCTCTCAATGCCTCCCCAGATCAACTCCTTCTTTGAATTCAACGAGCGTCTAGAAGCCATCTTGACCAAAGCGTACATCTACAGGTCAGCTGCAGCCTGACAGTACCTTACTGCCCTGCAGCTCTCTCTTGTCTCTTGCTGTGTCCTTCTTCTCAGATGTCTTCCTTCCTTGAGATGCCACACAGTGACACAGATGAAGGTTTCAGGTGTTCAATTTATACAATTGTCTCTCTCTCAGAGTGATCCGTACCACCACCTATCTTCTCTACTGTCTCCACTGCAATGCCTGTCTGTACTACTGGGGCTCTGCCTTCAATGGACTTGGATCAACCAAGTGGGTGTACAATGGCGAGGGCAACAGGTTGGTGGGATAAACACACACACACACACACACACACACACACACACACACACACAAACCAAACACAGAAGATAAGATATAAGTTACAGATAAAAAAAAAACCCACAAGACAAATGAGGAAGAAAAGCTCACTCTGCCCTGTGATATTAAATCATTTCGTACTCTTTTGCTCACACAAACCTCATACAGTATGTCTCCTTTGGTCTACTCTACCTGCATCTTTCATTTTCCATATCATTTATTTTAAAACTGCTGCCCATCATGTTCATTGGAAGCCCTTTCCTTCTTCTGCCTCTTTCCAATCCCTACTGTCTTTGTCTCTGCTCAGTTACATTCGCTGTTACTACTTTGCTGTGAAGACCCTGATCACCATTGGTGGTCTGCCAGACCCCACCACCCTGTTTGAGATTGTCTTCCAACTCATCAACTACTTTGTTGGAGTCTTTGTCTTCTCTATCATGATTGGACAGGTATGTATATAAATATAATGCAAACATTTTTGCCTTCCACATATATTTCAAATCAAAAGCTCCAGCATGTTATTATCATTTCATTAAGCATTTCATCGGCAAGGACGCTAATAAATCATAAATCTCTTTGTGCAAAGGTATTAAATGAACAAACTTTTAACAAAATGTTCCAGCTGATTTTGCATATTTCTCTCTCAGATGCGTGATGTGGTTGGTGCAGCCACAGCAGGTCAGACCTACTACCGCACATGTATGGACAACACTATCAAATACATGTCCTCCTATCGCATCCCCAAAGATGTCCAGAACCGTGTCAAAACCTGGTACAACTACACCTGGCAATCACAAGGCATGCTGGGTAAGGAGAGCATTATGGGTTCATGTTCATGCGTATTTTATACATCTGACCTTTCATTCATACTGTAGTTCTTATTGTCTGCCTTCCAGATGAGCAGGAGCTCCTGACTCAGTTGCCAGATAAAATGCGCCTGGACATTGCTATAGACGTCAACTATTCTATCGTCAGCAAAGTCCCTCTTTTTCAGGTAGAAATTTCTAAACCCCCCCAAATAAAGAAGACTAGCACAGTATACTTGATAGAGACTGATTTCCTAAAACTCACAATGCAGAAAGTCAAACATTGCTCAATGAGTATCCCATCTGAATGAAAACAGTCAGTGATATACAGCTAGTGCACTCGCAACATAGAGATCACCTAGAGATCAACATCAACCATAGTTTTAGACAGTTTTTTCTTCTCCTCCCTCTTGACAGGGCTGTGACAGACAGATGATCTTTGACATGCTGAAAAGCCTACGCTCTGTTGTTTACCTACCTGGGGATTATGTCTGTAAAAAGGTACATGTGTATTCATACGTGTCTCTGGAAGTTTCAGTTTTTGCCATTGTTGTTGCTCTCTCCCTCTCATTATCTGCCTCTGCCTCTCTCCTCTGTCTTGCTCAGGGTGAGGTGGGTCGAGAGATGTACATAATAAAGGCAGGGGAGGTGCAGGTGGTTGGAGGACCAGATGGGAAGACAGTGTTTGTCACTCTCAGAGCAGGATCAGTCTTTGGAGAGATCAGGTGAAGAGATTTTTACTGGTGCTCCTGAATGACACTTAGGAACAGGAAACAGGAGAAAACATTGTTGTGTGATTTTTTGTGACTGAGGTTTGGTTCTAAATCTTTTCCATACTTTGTTGTGATTTTGCGTGAACATTCTAACTGACTGTTTCCCTGAAACTGAAATGTCAAATGTCAAATGGAAAATTTGATTTTCAACCACAATGTCTCTGATTGGCAGTTTGCTTGCAGTTGGCGGGGGTAACAGGCGGACAGCGAATGTAATTGCCCATGGATTTGCCAATCTATTCATTCTGGACAAGAAAGACTTGAATGAGATCCTGGTCCACTACCCCGAGTCCAAGAAACTGCTCCGCAAGAAGGCCAGGTTAAACATCAGTGGCACTGCACATGAGCAGATATTATCTTGAAACCATAACCACAGTTGCTGCAACCATTACTGTGCTCTCTGCTTTGTATCTGTCCAATATTAGTGATGTAACAACCAGGGTTGTAAATTAACTTTTTTGATCACCAGCCAATGTGGCTCTGACTGACATGATTGCCTAATGCATTACCGACCAAACTGGCTAGTAAGTTTTTATTTACACCTGCCAATATGAATTTTAACCCGCATTTGGCGGGTTGGCGGGTGTTAATTTAGAACCCTGGTAACAACGTCTCTGTTGTTGAACAGTACAGGTGCCATGGGGCCACCAGATCAGAAGTGGACCTATATAAGAGTTTTGCTGCTTTGTCTGCATGTAATTCTTATTTAAGTCTTACAGAAGTTGGTGTCTCAACCACAGGAAGATGCTAACTAAGGGAAAGAAACCTGAGCCCAAAGAAGAGGCGAAGGATCCCCCTCAGGTCCCATCAGCCCCTGCTAGAGCAGAGACCCCCAGACTGCTGAGAGCAGCCCTGGAGATGACAGAGAGATCCTCTGGACTGAAAGGAGTTCTGGCTAAAGTCAAAGAAAAGAGCAACAAGTCCAGTATCTCATTACAGGTAAACATACACAAAATCTGAACAAACCAAGGAATAAACATACACATGAAGCAGTGACATGTGGCTGAGGGTGTCCTTTATATTAGGTCAGTTTCCTCTCTTCACTTGTCTTCCAGCCCTCCATCTCCTCCTCCCTCCCTCCTCCATCTCCCACCTCAAGCTCTGGACCTGACAGAGACATGGACACACCATCACCCATGTCTGCCAGCTCCACAATGTTTCGCTCTGCTTCCCATTGGCGCAACAATGGCAACTCTGTGATGCCTCACTCTGCTTCACAGTGTCATGGCAACGCAGACGGAATGCCCACCATGGACCAAAGAGAGGAGGGTTTCAGTGAGGCTGAAGGGAACAAGGGTCCGAAGAGGAAGGAAAAGAAGTTGTGATAACTCTATAAAGACAAAGCAAGGAGGAGAACACGAAGAGACAAAAAGTGGTCGTTGTGAGGACTGGATGACAATCCCGAAGAGGAGAGGGGACATTGGAGTGATCAAAGGGGAATAAAGGAACTTTCCCTGAACCATGCTGTGTATATTTGCTATAAATTGACAGAATGATGGCATGAAAGAGAGAGGAGGTGTTGTGAATGAACATGTACAAAAACTGTCATGCCCTGATCTACTAAATTGTGTGGGACGGCTTCATTGCAAAAAATATAACAGTAATACTGTATTCCACTCTGACCCATGATGCACTGTCTCCATTATGCTGTGCAGCTGTACTGGACTTAAAAAGCTCTTTTATTTTGTCACTTTTGAGTCAGATATCTACATTACAAGCATGACATCTTGTGGGTGTCCATGTTTTTTTCAAAGTGGACCAGTGGAAAGTATAAGTCATGATTCTCTTTTCATTTTGCTTTGCAGTCATTCATTGTTGTTAATCTCATTATGAGACTATCTAATGTAGGAACAAGCCATTCCTCACCTAGTCACATTTTCAGAATTCAAGCACATTTCCATTATCTACACTGAGTTTACATGACTGAATTCAATGTAGTTATGAGAATGAGTGAATTCTGTGTTGGGTGGCATAGTTAAGCCATAGCAGTTAGTTAGCTTTAAAAGTTATTTCTACAGAACTGAACTTCTTGTCTTTCTGAAACAAACAAAAATGTTTTTGCTGTTGTTGTCTGCTTACTGTTTACAGATTCTTTTGCCTTACATGGTTTGTCATTTACCTTTGTGTTGTGTTGGTGTGAGTAGCTTGCACTGCAGATGTTTTTGGTTTGAAAAACAGTACAAACCAAGTACAGCTGTTTTTAAGGTTGTAACAACATGATCATCTGTCCTTCACTGATAAGATATGGTACAATTTTGACAGGTCAGTGTAAAATCATCCCAGATTACTTTATATGAGTTTTCAATCCAGCTTTGACCATCACAACTTTAAGCATAGCAAGCCCAAACATCATCTAGCCTCTTATTACCTCAACACTGCATTTTACATACTAATAGATACTGGATATGTCATCCCAACCCGATCAATACATCACTAATTACTAACTCAAATATGTTAGCCATTAACACATGTAATACCATTGCTATACATGATTTACAGCTATAATTAACGTGGTTTATGTTCATGTTTTTGTTTTGTACAATAAATATATTTGTTGTCTGAAATTTAGGTGAATCACATTTTCATCGTCCCTTTGCAGTGTCATGACATGTGAATGCATTCTAACAATGCTACTGATAATGCTGAATGTTTAATTTGTACTTTAAGTGTGTATAGAACTCAATGAGGATGTAAGAATTAAATGTTTTGTATGGATAGTTTGATTATTGATACAGCCTCAGAAGATGGGCCCACAAACCAGCTAACCATACTGCCAGACAATCTGTAGAAAGGATTATCAATGTTTTTCCTTTGTGTGTGTGTGTGTGTGTGTGTGTGTGTGTGTGTGTGTGTGTGTGTGTGTGTGTGTGTAGTGGGAGGGGAGAGATGAGTGCTTACTATGGACTCTGAACAAATGAGAGTGTATAATAATGTCCTTCCAGTCGATTCTGTCACTGATGTAACCCTGTCCTTTGTGATTTTTGTTTAAATAAATAAATAAATAAATGACTGTTTTCAGCATGTTTCGAGCTTCATGTCTGTCCTGATATGACCATGTAGAGTCAGACAAACAACACAATAAACTGAAAACTGTAAACTACAAATGAAAACAGTAAAAAATGAACAGGAGGCAAAGGAAGCGGTGAATTCTCTTCACACCAGTTGCAGTTGGATTGAGGACACAGTGTGGTTACTGGTTTAACCAGGAAACCACAGCGCTGCTTCTTTCATTCTGCTGTGTATGGACAAGGCCCATGTTTAGCAGGTGCAGGTGCAGCGTTAGTATCTTCATATGAATCAGTTTGGAATGGCGCTCTTTCATTTATATTTCTTGCACATGTTCGTGCTCATTTCTGTTTGATGGACAAGGCCAACATGAACTTTACAGTGTTACACCAACCCTACCCCATTTATTTAGGTCAAGGCTTCAGTCGCTCAGTCATAACATCACTACTACGGTGGGTGGAAACCTCATTTCCCACAATGCCCCTTCCCGTGACGTCATTTGTTATCTCTGCAGTCAGCTGATCCCACTGAAGTCAGACTGTCGACGGAAACGTACAGACTGTGGGACAGCGAAAAGTAGCTTAGTGAGAGGACAGCGGGCTGCAGAGCTCTTCATTGACTTCTGTTCACAACACTTGATTGATTACTTTAATAAGAATGATCCGATTTCAACGGCTTCTCATCACTTAGAAGCTTAACAGCAAACGTTACCAACTAACGCAACAGCTTTTTAACTTGTGCAGCCAGCGGGCTGATGGCTGGCTAGCTAGTTGATTCATTTGTGATGGTCTGGGATCCTTCATCGTAACCAAGTCGGAGCTGAGATGGAAGACTGCGATGGGGAGGACTTCGTAGAAACACCTGAGCTGCCTCTGGAGGTGAGTTAATGGAACGGTGATGTCAGAAAAAGATAAAAGATGAACCTTGCACAGATGTGTTTGACAGAAACACCCCGTTTCACATTCATCCAGTGACACACGCACACTGGAGCTGCCAGCATAGTCACAGTGAGCACGTGCTGTCACATTCTGTTCTTGTCAGAGGACATCATGTCATTCAGTTATACAGTCTGCTGTCATTTGAGTCATTAAGTGCTGTCATGAAGCCCTGGGGTGGATTTTTCCCTTCCGGGATCAATAAACTTTCACCTGATGCTGTTTTTCTGTCTCTTGCTGTAGATCATAGTTTACATCCTGAGCTTTCTTCACGCTTCAGACAGGAAGGAAGCCTCGATGGTCTGCCGCAGCTGGTATACTGCCAGTCAGGACCTGCGCTTTCAGGTGATTTGCTTCAGAGCAGAGACATTTGAATAACAAGTTCTTCAGAGGGTGTAGTAGACTCAGTGTCAAATGATGGAAAGAAAAACTTGGGAAGGAACTGCAGGAGTGTCTAAGTTGAAGGGCAGAGTTAACCCTCATTTGTCACTTGTCTGTCTCTCTCGGAGCAGAAGGAAGTCACCTTCTGCTTCCCGGCTTCAGCCTCGTCCCTGGAGCTGATCAGAGGTCTGGGCAGAAAGTCACGCTGCAGTCTGATCATCAGCCAGCTCGATGGGTTCAGTATGTCCAGATCACTGCTTCTGGAGGTGCAGTATGCTGTTACCACTAAAAACACTTCACTTGTCCACACGATTGCGGACAGATTCTCTTTTCATAGCTTGAGATGAAAGCTAGAAGATTAGTATTGACAAGATGACTGTGGAGGAATTATATATAATTATATATATTATTTATTATAAATAAATAAACAATCAGATTTTGTGACTGTCCAAGCTTCAACTCATTTTACTGAAGAACACCTGACTGACTCCCACTAAGAGCTCAAGTAAATCCCTCTTTAGGGGACATATGAGGCCAAACTAAAAGCAGAAGTGGAGGGGTGAAATATATAACTGGGGAGTTTTTCTGACGTTGGTGTTGACAAATGTTGTTACTGTACTAAAACTCTTGTTTTTGTCATAGAAATTATATTGCTGCTGTCACGTGAAGACCTAGTCAGTCTGATTGGTTTAGTTTTGTGTTACACTTCAAATGATCACACGCTTCTTTGTTGATTCAGAGAATTCTCCCACCTCAAGGGTTTCTAAAAGCCTTTTGAAAAAACTTGTTCAGCAAACCAAGTTTTGTGGATTGCCATCAGGCAAGACGTTTCTCCTTCCTGAAAGGCTAACGCTGTAGTATAAACCAGGAACAGACAGTGCTTTTTAAAAATACATTGGCTTGATTATTTGCATGGTATCACTCTTATCATTTTAATTCCCTGCCATACTCACCATGGTCCAAAGTTCAGAGTAGCTGCAGGGGTTACCTTAGAATTCATTTAATTGCTGCTTATCACAATTTTGTGTTGCTATTTGCATGTGGATATGCAAGCATGAAATTTACTTTTAAAGATTTTCTGTACTAGCAAGTTAGAAAACCTCAACCCTTGCTGGGAACGATAATGAGAGGGCCAAATCTATTCTACCAGTGTTTATACAGACTTAGATTGCCAGTGTTAGAGTTTGATTATTTTTGGACATTTGGTGGTGCTATAACCATCACAAATTGTCCTTATGTCATTTATGGAGACAGCATCAAGTGAATTAATCAGCAGTGCCCACTCTCTCTCTGTCCTCCTGCTACATTTGCTTCCCCATTGCTTCATTATTTCCTTTATTTCAACCTGTTTCATCATCTTCATCTTTGTTCTCTTGGAATTTCGTCACTTTTCTGTTTTTGTCTTTCTCCCTCCTCAGGTGGGCCTGTGCTTGGGCTCTAAGTTGGAGAGCTTGGCCCTGCCTGGTAGCAGTATAACAGAGGCCTCTCTGCTGGCCCTCCTCCCTCGACTAACCTCCCTCCGCAGGCTGGACCTCAGGGGCCTGGACAGCCTCTTCATGTCTGGGGCTTTCCTCTCCAGGGAGGAGCACAGACAACAGGTGTTTTTTCACTGTTAAGTAATAGTGGGATTACAGGCTGAGATTTGCTTTGCTTTGTTTCAATAAGACCTGAGTTGATCATCCTGTTGTGGTCAACATGTTGACCACCTGAAAATCTGTTCCTCTTGCACAGTCTTTTATGTTTACCTTTAAGTAGGTGTTTGGACACAGGAGGTGAAGTAATGTAAAATATTGACAATAAAATTAAAGTCATATTGGCCACTGAAATCTTGTAAATTTTGTACAGATGTACTCCCCAGGAAATAATGGCAGTAACTATACTAACTAAACTTTAGTTGTAAGTTGTTTTTTTTTTTTTTTTTTTAACCATATTAGAAATAAACATTCCATAGAAATGTTTGGTTTTCAGTGAAAAGAGCATGGAATATTGATTACTATAAAACTGAGCATGAAACCAAACCATGGTGCACTATCTAACTGCACTCTGGGTGTGTCATCCTGAAGATGGTGTCACGCTGACTTCACCCTAAAAAGAGCTATATCAATTGAAAGCTAGTACTACATCAGAGGCAGTGCTTAACATTGGGTGTTTTACGTTTCACACCTGTGCCTGTCAATTAATTGATATCGCAGGTAATCCGTGAAATATAGGTTGCATCGAAGAAAGAACTGACATAATGTTATGGACAGGCTCTTGCTCTTGCCAAGCTAGGCTGGTGGAGTAAGTGTCTCCCTTTGTGAGCTTTGAGATAAGTTGCACTTTTCATAGAAGCCTGTTTTAGGGTCTTCATTTAGGTTTGTTTGAATTAAGGATCGAATTGTTTAAAACAAAACAGACATTCACTTGTGAAAATTAATATTCGGTTGTGAAACAAGCAGCACTACCGCCGTGGCTGTTCTTTCATGGGCCACGGTGTCTATTGATTTTCCAGCCTAGTTTAGATAAAACCATGTTCACATGCGCATGATGAATGCATTGATGGCTGCGTTCCCATGGAAACAGCCAGCAGCAGTGCTGATTCAGCGGATTGTGAACTGTAGTTTCTGGGAAACACACCGACCTCTTTGGCTATTGTAGCTACTGTATGTCTCTGGGCCTAGGCAGAGCGGATGCCCCTCCACAGACACCAAGCTTAGAAAAGCTAGCCAGGACTAACGTTACTTGGTTTCAGTGGCTGCACGTTGTGGTTTGTTTTGAGAGCAGAACAGGGATCATTGTGACTGCAGGTCCACCAAATGGCCTGGCGGACAGTCCAATTCCGCCACGGGCAGGCCCAGGTCCAGTCCACTGATGAATGAGGCAAAGAAGTGCTTGGGGAGGGAGAAGCCCAGCAACAGCGAACCCTGCAGACACAAGGCCTGTCTGGTCTGCCAAGCTCAGAGACAGTCCGGCAGCGAAGATTAGCTTTGAAAGAGGGGTGACCCTGAGAGGAGCAGCAACAGACCAGGCAGGAGAGACTATGACAGCCCAGTAGGTCTGTGTTCACTGTACCAGCACTGCCGCTGGCTGTTTGTTTTACAAACCAACTGCAAGAAACCATAGTTGGTGGTGATTCTGGAACATTAGAAAGAAGGTTTTGATGAATGTTTGTTCCTGCCTGTGGTGGAGGTGGTGGCAGACTTTCCCACCAACCTCCCTCAGCGGAGTGGATACTCCATCTAGACGTGTTCGAGGAAATATGGCACAGCAGAGGTGGACCTGTTTGCCTCAGAGTCCTCAACCCCCCATCCCCTCTGGTTTTCCTTGAGGGTGACAATGTTGGGACAGGATGCCCTGGGGCACCCATGACCAGATTGGCTCCTCTATGCCTCCCAACTACATCCACTGACAGCAGTTATGCAACAAGGCAAGCACAACAACATCCAAGCCTAGAATGCCTGCAGCTGTGGGTATGACCCCTGAGAGGCTCCACCCACTCCTAGGGACCTGCTGCCAGGCGGTAATCCAAACCATAATGGACTCACGGACACCCTCTACCAGGGCACTTTATGCTAACACGTGGAAGAATTCTTTTGGAGTGCTGTAGAGATCACAAAGAGGTTCCCAAAAGTTCCTCTGGACCAATGATATTGTGGTTTTTGCAGTCTTCAGTCAGTCAATCTTGCTGTGATTTCAGCTATGAGTGGATAACTAGACCGTGTGGTCTCACACTCCGGTGGCCCAGTTTCTTAAGGGAGCCCAGCAGCGAAACCTCTCACAGACTTCTGCTGGAAGCCCTTCCTCCACCCCACCTTTGAGCCTCTGGAGTGGTCAGCAAAGGTTACTTTTGTTTTGGCAATGGCAGCACTATGTGTGGGTGAGTTGTTTGTCAGTGAGTACAGCTGGAACTCGTGTGGCCCAGGAGTGGAACTCTGGCCTAACCCATCATTCTTTCCCACAAAGATTGGCTTTGACCCACTTTAATCAGGTCATTGAACTGGCACAAGGTGAGAAGGGTAATTGAATTGCTCTGCCCAATGAGGGCCTTGAGGCATTTTATTATTGAATTGAATTGAACTGATAATATTAGTGTCTGCTATGGGGGTCATAGGAACTGGCATGCCCTGTCCAAGCAGAAGTTGATTTCCAAGGCAATTGAGGAGGCATACAGGTCAAGAGCCCTACCTTTGCCTCTGCACTGCACCAGTAATGTATCCACCTCCTGGGCAGCACTACACTCACTGTGAGGCATCCACTTCAGGGGGTGCCTCACAGTGAGATTTGCGCTGTGTCCACTTGGGACGCACCTTGCACCTTTGTCCATTTTTACAGGGTCAATGTCACTCCTCCTCTTGGAGTCGCAGCAGCTGCCTTTCAGTAACCCTCAGGCTGTTCCTCGTAAAGTGGAATTCTTCACGGCTATGTTGATAATTGTCATCCAGTGTTAAGCACTGCCTCTGACGGTCAGGAAGAATGATATAGAACAAGATTTACCTCTGTAACTGTGGTTCTATGAGTTGTGTATGAGAGTTCTATGTCGCTCGGAATCTTGGTGAGATGATTCTGTAGGGACATATTTCATGATGATGTGAGCTTATATATGCCACGTCCTGCGTCATCCCAGGGCACATGTGACTTTGTTAATATCAAATACTCAATGTGCGCCAGTGTGAGATGGATAACATCTTTTGTTAAGTTCTGCCTTTGGCATTCTTCCAGAATTGATAGAACCACAGTTACAAGCCTAACTCTTGTTTGTGAGGTAGAATGGCTAGCCTTATCTAAAATTAGATATATGTAATAATTTCTCGTGAACATGCAAAACCTGACCCCATATGAAATGGAGCATTAACATCTCCCCTATATTTGTAGTCCTCTGGGGAGAAGAGAGCATTTGCAGTGATTATAAATGTAATCATGAGGGTGACTGATGCATTCTGCATCAGTATTTCTGCAGGTGAATGTAACCTTTCATACTAATTCCCCACATTCTTTGTTGTCATTTTGTTTGCACAGTTTTATTGTCTTACACTTGCAGTAATGGTACAATTTCAGGTCAAACTTCATTTTCTTGTTCCAGGTCAGGTCAGCTCTGTCTGGTTTGGAGGAGCTGGATCTGTCTGACCTGCGTTATCTCTCTGATCTCACCTTCAATCGGCTCACTGGCTGTACCCCACGCCTCCGCCGCCTCTCACTGGCTGGCTGCCATATTGCTTTCGAGTTCGACCCATATAGAGGGTGCCCAGTGGGAGCTGTTGAGGATTCGTCAGCATTGCTGTCACTGAGGAACTTGCGGAGGTTGTTAACAGAGCAGAAATGCACCCTTGTAGCTCTGGACCTCAGCAGAACCTCCATCACCCCTGAGTCACTACGTGTTATTGCACAGGTCAGGATACCTTCTGTCGCTGCATCGTCTTTATTGCTTGAATAGCCAGGAATAATTCTTCACCAATTAAACTGCTCAAATCATACCTCAGTACCTATCTGGTGGTTTATGCAGACAATAATGTACTTGTATACTCGTTAAAATTTCATTTATGATTTAGAATCTTTTCATGATTTTAGCATGCTCTTGAACTCCTTTGAAAGTTACGATTAAATAAAAAACTGTTTGTCCTTACAGAAGACATATATTGTAGGATTTTGAGTTTTTTTCCCTTGATGTTCTGTTCCAGGTTCAGGATTTGGTCTTAGAGGAACTGTTTCTGCATGGGTGTAAGGAGCTGACTGACTACTCAGTGGAGGTTTTGGTGAAGCATCAGCCAAGTCTTCTGAGACTGGATATTAGTGCCTGCACTGAGCTGACCAGCAGGTCTGTAGAGGCTGTAGCACAGGGCCTGAAGACACTGACACATCTCTCCTTGTCCCGCAACTGGAGAATCACTGAAAAAGGTGCCCATAATCTATTATTGTTTTTGTGTGTATATTCTTGCTATAGACTTAAAAAAACAAAACTGAAAGTCTAACATCTTGTTTAGGAGACATTAAAAGCTTCAGTGTTCATTACACACTTCCCAACACTTCAGAGCTGAATTAACATCTAGTCTTAAGAGCCTAATCAGGCTGTAATGGGGCTATAATGCCAGTGGGTTTATTTAAAACTGCATGCTCCATCCTGTTGGGAGGATAAATGTGCTCAGAAAATGTTCCCACACTCAACCTGTTCAATTATGAAATATTGTAATGTAAAATTGACATTTTTCCTGATGGTGGCACTTAACAGAAGCTACAAAGTGATTATTTTTTGTCATCCACAGGTCTTGCTGAACTTCTGTCTGTGCCGTCCCTGAGGAGTCTGGATCTGTCTGAGTGTCTGCACGTCAGCGGAACAGAGATAGTGAAAGGCCTAACAGGAACCCGTGCTTCCAGAGCACAACTGGAGACACTCAGCCTCAAGAGCTGCACCTACATTAGGGTCAGTACATTATGTGTTTGTTCATACATTGAACTGTGTCTGTGTGAACAATGCATGGGGAAAAACACCTAGCTTCTTCCTCCTCTCTCTTCAGGATCTCGCAGTTTTCTCTCTCACTCATCTTCTTGCGGACACTCTCCGCGAGCTTGACTTGACGTCATGTGTCAATGTGACTGACCTGTCTGTGCGCTCTATAGCCACATACCTGCAGAGGCTGGTAGTTCTGCGGCTCGGCTGGTGTAAAGAAGTTACAGACTGGGGGCTGCTGGGAATGGTGGAAACAACCACATGTGAGCCTGACCAGGAAACGGTGAGATCCACTGACACATTGAGGGTGTAAGAAAACTGGGGGATAGGTTTCCTTACACTATAGAAGTTACAGTAACTGTATTTTTAGTAAAACGTGCCATAGTTGTTGCATTAATGTACTTATGCAACAGGGAGACAAGGGTCCCAGGTTTACCCGGACCTTCGGCAACATGGGCTTCTTCAAGCCTCCTCGTTTGCCATTTGAGGAGAGACCTAAGCTGGTGACACAGACTGACTTGGAGCAGTTCAAACAGCAGGCTGGAGCTTCACTTTTAGCTCTTAACAGGCTGCAGGAGCTGGACCTCTCTGCCTGCCCCAAACTCACTGACAGCAGCATCATACAGGTGGGAGGCTGAGGAGAGGCAAATGTTTCAGTTTGTGGCAGGGATAGAGAATATTTCCAAAAAACTGAAGTCAGGAGTCAGCACTATTTCTCCTCTCCACAGGTTGTGCGTTACCCAGACCTCCATCGTCTCTCACTCTCCATGCTGCCAGAGATCACTGATGCCAGCTTGACGTCGGTTGCCTGGCACTGCCGCAGCCTCACCAGCTTGGCCCTCAGCCACTGCCCGGGAATCAGTGACAGTGGAGTGGCACAGGCTGCACCGCATCTACACAGGCTGCAGCATCTCTACCTCTCGTGCTGTAATAACATCACTGACACGTGAGTGCCAAACAAACATGTGTACTGCATCTGTACCCCCAGATAAAGGATGGACTCTAAATCTCTTGACCTTTGAACCCCCCACAGATCCTTGTTCCTGCTGGTGCAGCACTGTAAACGTCTGCGAACACTCGACATCTCAAGGTGCAAAAACATCTCCCTTACAACTGTGGACCTCCTTCAAAATCAGCTGCCCTTTTTGGAAAATGTCCACTACAAATTCATTGGTGGGGCTGAGCTCACCCTTCCACTCTGACTGACTGCAGCTGGACCTTTCCAGGAACAAAACCTGCTGACCAAAGCCTGCTCCATGAGTTGAACTTTTGCATGTCAGCAATTTGCACAAGAACTGAGGGAAATGTTGTCGGTTCACACTGGGAGCTGCTGTCAAACAATTCACCTATACATCATCCTGTTCTGTAAGTGATTTTAAAAAAGTTTTTGGTATGGGGCAGGTACCAGGTACGAAAATAATGTGGAAGTACTTGTTTGTATGGTCAACATTCCCAATGTTCCTTGGATTCAAATAATCAGACATCCTGAAACCTGCAACACACAGCTGCAACAGTAAGAGGAAAATATTGTCACAGCATCTCATTATAATGAGAATGTGAATTGTTAGGGGTAAAAAAAAAACAGTCAAACAGCATGTCAGAAAATATTTGTTGCTGGTTGAGCAGAAATCATTTGTTCAAGACTGAAAGATAATTCTTAACCGTATAATAATGTAATTACATATTGATATTATATATTACAGTTTTGAACTAATGTGGCTCAAATTGAAAGATAAGATGCACATTAATTCTTACATTTAGTCGACCAATGAGAGAAATGACATTCCAATTTTCTATTGTTTTGAGCACTGTAATTTTCACGCCAAAGCTGAGGTGAATGATGGCATGGCATGATATTTTCCATATTTTTTTTTTGGACCTCATCCTTTAGAGGATGTCTGCAGTGTGCCTGCCTCTGTTTGCTGCATTAAAAGAGTCCTTAGCAGTTTTAATTAATTAAAGGTTCTTTGAAAACTACCCGTGTTATCAGGAGATGTGATAAGCATGTAGTCAAACTGAGTCTAAAATTAGAAGGAATTTATTGAAAGGGAGTAATATTCCACAAATAGCAGACAAATCATGTGAAAACATGTTTTTTTGAATGAAAATCTTGAGCAATGACATCTGCTGTTATTACTGGATACTACAATTTTACCATAACAGTACAAACTGTAGTGTCGAACTAACTTGAATTCATCTCCCCTTTTGTTGTCTTTGTCAACCACTGTAGCCTAATTAAAGAAGTATCCCTTCATACTTGTATGTACATTGTTGAATGATTTTGTACTGTTGTAACAGTGTTTGGGTCACTGTGATAGAGGGAAGCTTATACACTGCAAAGATGAAAAATCACAGACAAAGTATGTTGATTTTATAAATAAACCAAAGTTTGGCCACTACGCTACAGGAAGCACACACACACAAGCTTGTTTTTTTTCCTCTCAGGATAAATCAAACTGTTTATTCATGTGAAGTCACCCAAAGCACATGACTCAAAGTGAACATCATCACAGAGGGCTGTGTGTGAGGGAAGCACTGCAGAGGACAGTCGTGACTGTGCTGAAATAAAGTAACCTGATGCCAAGAAAGGCAGACAGCACTCAAACACACTGTGTTATACTGCAGACCTGACAGTTCTTGACTTGCTGCTTTGAGTGTCGCCGCTGACTGCTTGGTGAGCGAGAGTTGCCTCATTCATAGTATTATAAAGTACCTTGTATAAAATTCATTCAGGATTGGATATAAGACAGTTTAGAAAAAGATCACTGATTGCTGGTTGGATATAAAACTTGTTAAGTTTTTTTCCATGATCAACCTTGATTATGGATTTAAGGAACAAGTGCCTATGAATTAAAAACCAAAAGAGAAAAAAAAAGTCAGTTTGGTACCTAATGCACATCTACAGCACAGAGCCTTCAGAGCATCTCCACTCTACAGTAATCATGTTGAGCCACTGAGGTCTATACAAAGGCAAATACCTGAAGGTGTATTTAAGCAAAATGCTGAACACTGAAAACATACATCTTTCATATGTTTGAAATGAGTCCGACATGTACCACATCTTGAGAAAGCACTCTGTCCTAGTTAATGCCCAGTAAGAAAGCAATTAAACAACCAGCATTTTGAGACAGAGATCAAAGCCTTTATAGCTTCAACCAGGAATAAATGCATCACACAAAGTTTTAGATATATAAAATGATTACAAAACAAAATGAAAGTACCATTACTTGATTGGCTGTATTGTATAAGAAGAGCCTCATTGTTCTGAGTCTCTGTTGTTTTTGGAACTGTGTTGAGGCTTCAGACAGCTGTGAAGGAGGAACCATGAATGCAGAGATGGACTGAAAAAGGTGAGCAGTGATAATAAGCTGCATTAGTACAGTCAATAGCCATCTAATAGCAGTGCACACTCACAACCACTACTGCAGTTTAAAGGACCAGTGTGTGGGATTTAGTGGCATCTAGTGGTGACGTTGCAGATTGCAACCAAGTAAATACCTCACCCTCCCCGACAGTGGCTACTAAAAACACAAAAGGCCCTCTGTGGAGCCAGTGTTTGGTTTGCCTGTACAGGGCTACTGCAGAAACATGGCGGACTCTGAGGAAGAGGACCCACTCTCTGTAGATATAAAGAGCTCAATCTAAGGTCACAAAAACACAATGATTATTATTTTCACGTGATGATACACTCATGAAAACAAACTTGTTAATAAAATATTCCATTTCTGCCATATTCTGCCAACGCATCTGCCTAAATCTTCCACACTGGTCCATTTTGCAGGTTAATTTCTCCTCTTCATGGTTTCACTTGGATGTCGAAGACCACAGAAGAAGAATCTAATGTCAGGGTTATACATTTGCATTATAAGGATAAGTGCATGGATGCGCAGGTCAGCTCTCACCACACACGCCTCGTTTTTCAGACACACACACACACACACACACACACACACACACACACACACACACACACACACATATTTACACATTCACGCATCCTAGTTGTGCTCCAGTCAATCCACACACTCTACTGCTCAGTCTGGCTGAAGTCGTAGCAGAAGTTGTAGTTGCTCGGTGGTTTAGGGATGACTGGCGCACTGTCAGGGATGGGAACATTCTCAAGGTCCAGGAGGCGGAGCTTAATCTCCATAGAGAGGAGGATCTCCAGCTCGCTGCGCATGGACTCACTACTCATCTCCCGGCCCAGGAGAACACTCAATCCATCTGTCCACAGGCAAAACTGACAGAGAGAGAGGAAGCTTGTCAGCACAGTTTACATTCTCACTGTTCGTTCTAATACACACAGAGAAGAAGAAAGTATGATGAAGAAGAAAATGTGAAGAGGAAAACTGGAACGGGTTGGGGACAAGTTCAATGCAAGACTCACATCAGTTCTGGAGGGGGCGATGAAGTTCAGGCTGTACTCTTCTACATCATACGTGATGCTAAATGCCAGGTCCAGCACCTCCTGAAGCACATATACAAACGCAGTGAGCTGTCAATCAGCAGGTGAACATGAGCACATGAACAGAAGACACAGAGTGCTGCTGACCTTGTTCTGTTTGCCTTTGTTCTCCTTCATGTGAGGGCAGTCTTTTCCCGTCAGCAAGCCTTTGATATCTGCTACTGGAACTGAGGGAGGGGAAGGATAATGAGGAGTAACGAACAGAGGAGATAAAGTTCATTTCATTCAAACAAAGAAAACACAGCTCCGACTCATTTTCATGAGCAATTTTTACAAAAAAATACAGACAAGCTGTAAATCTTTCCATTTCCAGTGACTCTGCCCAGCATCAACTCACTCTTCTCTTGCAGTGTTTCGATTGGTGGATTGTCCGTGTCCTCCTCCACATCGCCGTAGTGAAGCATCTTGTGATTGGGCGACAAGCGGCAGTACCAGAGTTTATCTGAGAAAATCAGACAGAGTTAAGCCAAACAAGACGCAGTCTGCTGTTTTTAAGAGTGTGTGAGTGTGTGAGTGTGTGTGTGTGTGTGTGTGAGTGTGTGTGTGTGTGTGTGTGTGTGTGTGTGTGTGTGTGTGTGTGTGTGTGTGTGTGTGTGTACGTGCTGTTTCACCCTGTCTGCGTCGGCTGCTGATCTTCCTGAACATTGTTCCTTGACACAGCCTGTTGAGCCTCTGCTGGCGGATCAACTCGAGCAGCTCTGGCTTCAGGCGCTCTTTGAGCTCGCTGAAAACAGAAACACACACTCAACAAAATGTTTCTTCACACGGTCACAGCATCACCCTTGTTTTGCAGACATGGCTGTAAACTCACAACCAAGAAGTAAAGACATAAAAAAACTGAAAACAAGACATAAAAGGCAAAATAAAACAAGTCACTGTTGCCAGGACAATGACCAACATTCATAATACAGCTTTGTCTTTATCATTAATGTGGTGGAAAGTCAATGAGGATTCACAGTGCGGGTGGCAGACAATAACCTCAACCTGCATAGACGACCCCTTAATGTGGCAGCAACACACTGCTACACTCAGTGTTTAGTGACAAACAGCAGCATCATGAACGACAGTATGGCTGCTGAGCTTGTCAGCTGGTTCCATAGGGGTGGAAACTATCTGCAGTCATCAATAGAGCAGCTGATCAGGCTGTGCTACGGACACGCTGTGGCTTCTCTTTTTTCACATTTTAAAACGTCAATGACAAGAATCTCAACCTGTTAGTTAGTGATTTTTCTGTTGGAACATGGTGCCAAAAAAAGCTGCTGTAAGAAACTGAAACAACCAACCATCCACATGAATAACCAACCCCTGAACCACGTGCCCATCACAAGGCCAATGAAAGCGAGATGTACAGGAGCTCACTTCTACACAGCAGAAACATCCATTCCAACTACTCATCTGGTATTTCCACATTTCCACCACAAAACAGTTAGTACCAAGAATGTTTTGTTGTCTGGAGATCATTCTTTGAAGTGATCGGATTTTCTATGCCATGCCTCAAGTACTGATTTTGAAGACTCAGTATGAATCTATAGGCTGTAGAGAGGGACACCTTCTGCCATGGAACTGAATCGAAGGACTCCAATATTGCAATAAGAGGGTGCACATGTAAGCTGCAGCATCACGCTACTCACAGTACGGGCGGAGCAAGAGTCTCCTCTTGGTGCAGCCGCTCTGTCTGCCGCAGTTTGAGGATCTCGCTGTAGTTGAGAGCATTAACTTTGTTCTTGAAGAGCTCCAGGGAGGTCGGCTTACTGGACAGAGTCCTGGTGATCTGCTCCCTCACCACCTGCATCACCTGGGGATGGAGACATGGACACAGACACTTTAGTCTGGTTGACTTGTATTCACATACACAGCTCTCCCATACTAACACTTCAACTTCACATTATGAGTGAAGTTATGGCATTAAATTGCACTCAGCAACAGAAAGGAGCCATGTATAAATTCAGACACCATTTCTCTTCTATTTTATTGTCTCATCTCTTTTTAGTGAGCAGCTCTTGTGTTACACATCACATCATATACAAGTTTCATTTATCCAAGCAGCAGAGAAAGACACAGACAGAGATGTTAAAAAGTCCAACATAATGTCTTCCAAATACTGCTCCCATGAACATCATGCTCACATTTGCATCCATTCATGTGTTTTCCTGCCTACTTCTATGATCAGTTTAAACTTAACTCCCTCCAGGTCCACACTGTTAAACCACATAAGCTTGTACCTTCCTCCCCTCCTCGCTGACCCACACAGTGTACTCTTCACCAACCCATTATCTGTGACATCCACCCAGCTCCCTAACACCAACTGTGCTAAATTAGTACAATCAATGATGACAAACTGGCCGGTTATTTCACTGAGCACTTATGGGATTCATCCCTATTGATGGTTGTTAAGAAAAATCAAACAGACATTTAACTTAAAAGCTAGTTTGTGAACAAATCCGTCCAGATTGAACTGCTGCAGCACTAACTCAGCGCTTGCTATAATTGTGTGTGTGCATGTGTGTGTATTCTGCATGACTTGTTAAACTGAAGCTCACAAAGAGGGACAGGGGGTGACCCCGGCTACCCTGAAACAAGCTCAGGGCAGTTGATCAAACGGGTCACTTCCATGTGTGTAAAATCTATAGCTCCCTTCAGTATACTGTGTGTGCCTCAGTTGTAAATAGAGGAAAATCTATAGAAAAATCCATGGTGCTACAAGCCCAAAGCCAACTCCAGCACTATATGGCCTGCTCTTGTTTCTCTGACACACACTCTGCTGCCCTAGATCATTCTTCTAACACCTAATATGACTTGACTATGAACAATCAGTGAGAAGGGAGTCTAACTGTCTGGCTGCAGTGGAGGTGAAATCCACTGAAATCCAGACTGTCATTCCAGATTGTGTGAACATGCAGGGACACAAAACAAGCCGCGGGTTTCACACCTGCTCAAGCTCCCCAAGCCAAAATAACCTCACTGTCCAGAGACTTTCACGACACAGGCGTCAGACCGCCACTTCATCCTGTTATGTCATCTTAACCCTCTATAAATCATGTCGATCATGTCGTTGTGTCACCTTTTTTAGGAGTATTGCTGAAAAATCCACTTTTTGTCATTTGATATCAACTTAAGCTAATCAGCAACAAACAAATATCAAACTACTGAACTATTAACATTCCAACCAAGAAATAATACTAAAGCTGACCTTACCTCCATCTTTCTTCCTTCAAGCTGACTACTTGGACAAATATTTCAATCCCAACCTTGAATTCCACTCGTTGACAACAACCAGAGAAAAGTGACGGGATGAAGAGAGGTGAACGTGAGGGAGAGAGAGAGACAGAGATCACCTACATGACAGCAGAGGTGTAGGTCTGTGGGTGTTTTGTAAACAGACACTGACTCCCACACACACATGCAACCCCACCCACCCCCTACCCCACCCCTGTCCAGCCCTGCTGTTATTTAGCTGAACTGGCCAATAGGAGCAATGACTGGCAGCTGTCCCTGTTCCCTAAAACCCTGCTGCATGTGCATGTATGCTAAATGCGTCCTGTGTGTGTGCGCTTGTGGAGGATGACCGTTATCACGGGGGGTGAATGGGGCCACAAATACATTCACATGATTGGATGGAAGGAGTGTGTGTGTTTGTGAAGTAGTCTCACACATACTTTGATTTCAAGAGAAAACCTAAATTTGTGATATCGCGAATCCTTTTTTCCTCTGGGTTCCCTTCCTCACCGTTCTCGCCCGTCCAGCCTTTTCATTTTCTCCCTCTCGTATTGTTTCCAGAGATTTTAGGTTCCCTTTGTTATTATGTAATTACTGCTCGTGCCCCGAGCGCTTTGTTTTTGTCGTTTCCTTCTCCCTCTGTTTCTGCCGCCCACCACGCTTCTCTTTGTCCACCTAATGCCCCTTTGTCCTTGCCCCAAAGCACCCTGGGTAGGGGGCCGTGGGGGGGAACAAAAGGCTGGTCGGCTGGCCTGGCACTCAGGACACTGGTCCTATCCTGAGAGGTCAAAAGGTCACTGAGTTTTATGACTGTCAGGAGAGCACTTTGTCGTGTGATGTGGAAATGAGGCTCAGGACAGATGCTCTACCTCTCTGCTTTTCAGGACAGCTTGATTCTTAATAATTTCTCCCAGACAAGACCACACTGCTAAAGGCTTGGCTCAACCTATTACCAGAGTACAAATCCAACATTGTGGTTGCACGGTCGCTCTGTTTTCCTGAATGCAGGGTCAGCTCTATCTGTGGGGGTCGCGGATGGTTAGCATAAGAATGAACCTTTACAAATTCACAAAAGTACAAACTTCCACATTTTCACCACAAAAACTTTTTAAAAGCCTCCTTTATCTCCTTTAAGATAAACTGTGTATGTCTAGAGGAGCTTGTCCTTTAGCTAAACTTTGATTTATTTGAAGACCTTCACAGTTCATTAACAAAACTCTGGTTGAGCTTGATTTCTCTTGTTAAATGTTTAAACACCAGCAAAGGTGCATGAAAAATGAGAGAAATTTCACTCAGGGCTGCTGAGGCTCAGCTTTTATACATATGAATCCAAGTACTCAACGGGAAGCAAAGTGTTGCTTTGTCACAGGATCTGTTTGTAAGATGTGCTGTAAACAGGCCTGTGCTTGCCATGCTAAGCTTGGATCTGAAATACCCTGCGTCATCTTTCTACACAAACACAGCAGCAATCACCGCACCATTGACCCATGCTAGACCAGTGACCGTGGAAACTACAGGGCAGAAAATCATTCCCTTAGTAAAGCCATAGTCTTTCCCATCTCTGGAAAGACCTTGATGCAATGGTTGTCTTGTCACAAGGAAAAAAAAAATCCTAACTAGACACACTTAAAGCATTGAGTCATTTGGCTTTTAACACAGTATTCCTCCTGCAGGGTGTTTACTAGATTTTCCTGAGTGGACAATAGAACAGATATCGGGACACTGCTGCAGTACAACTGGGATGTAGTCAACCCTTTCAGAGCACTGACAGCATGAACTGAAATGTGCCCATACATATACAGGAGTTGAGATGGTGGTGGGGTCTAAAAGTGCAACTCTGGATCTTTTAATCATTTTCCTTAGTTGTGCCTATCTCATGATACCTAACATTTACACGTACTCCTTTAAGAAACAGTTTGTCATTTTTAGGAAATATGCTTTTTTTTTGCTTTCTTACTGTGAGTAAAATGAGGTGTTTAATGCCACTCTAATGTTTGCATGTTAAAATATGACGCTAGAGCACTCAGGTAGCTTAGCCTAGCACAAAGACTGGAAACAGGGAAGTGCCTAGCCTGGCTCTGTCCAAAGGTCACAGAGCTGCTGGCTCAAGCAGCATATTTATGGTACAGGTGTGAGAGTTGTATTGAGCTACTCATCAAACTCAAGAAACCAAACGAACGCATTTTCTAAAAAGGTTGAACTATTCCTTTAAAGTGAAAAGAAAGCTGGATTCATCAAAGTCCTCCTGCATGGCACAATAGCTCTTGCTAGGCCTTTGATGACAGGCATGCCATGCCATGCTATGCCATGCTATTGCACCTTGTCAAAGTCCTCCTGTGTGGCTCTCATCTCTTTCCAGGTCTTGTTGAGCAGCTGAATGCAGACACAGAAAAGCTCCTCCATCAACCGATCCTGACTGAAGAAGATGGGGTGGTAGTCAGATCCTGTCTCTGAGGCTGTTAACAGAGAAAGGGATGGAGAAGATGGAGGACAAAAGCAACACAATGCAGCATTAGCAGTTTTAGACTCGGCTTGATTAGCGGGTACAGACAGAGGGATGGTACTTAATAGACTGGAGGTCAACTTACGGGGCTCTCCGATACGAAGGATTTCACACAGGATGAGTGTGAGCTGGATGCTGCTCCTGGCAAATGGACACTCATGTTTGTCTTCCCTACTGCTGTTCTCCAGGACAAACTGGGAGAGGGAAACAATTCGACAACGTACTGTGAACAGTACAACTTCAACTGAGGATGATCAAGTGAAGCCTCGGTCATAGAGTTTACACAGAAAAATAGAACATGAAATTATTCAGTTCTGCAACAGTTACTTTACATGTGTCCTTTTTTTCATGTATTAGACATAGATGTATAAGCTACATGAATACCAGATCAGATGATCAGAATGTATCTTCATGTAGTTATTTTTCTATAAATATGGGACAGTTCATGTTAATGACGTACTGCTGAAGCACGTTGACAAGATGCTCGCTATGATATTGTCAAAGTCAAAAGAAACATTTTACGGTGCCATTAATATGACTTTAAAGGGAGAACTCTTCAGACTGAACAGCAGATAAATCACGCTCACCCTGCTGTAGGCATCAGGATAGCGGACAGCAAAATAAAACATGGTGTCCAAAGCCAGAAGACCAGGAGGCGTTCGCACCAAGTCCTGACCAGGGTTACTATTGTTCTGAAAGGAAATGACCAAAGACAACATGAACCACAGCAATATGAAGATAAACGTACAACAGAAAGGAGTATTTCTAACAGAGATGATAGTGAACAGAATAACTTTTGACTGCAGTCGCTTACCGAGAAGCCTAGCTTCTTGAACTCTTTGGCGCAGAGCGAGCGTCGTCTCTCGTGGCTCAGACTGTTCTCACTTTCCGTCTCAAACGCTGCCTGACGCAAACCATGAAGGATGTCTCTCTGCTCCTGGAGTGACAGAAGAAGAAGCAGATAAAGTAGATATACAAATGATTAATTAAACACCTAAATTGTAAAAAGGAAGGAAATCAGAAAAGTGTTCAGCAGCAGAGTCTGTCTGCCTCATCGTGTTATTGTTCACCTGGCTGTAACAGTCCAGAGGCGTCCTCATGCGAGGCTCCAGGTGATTCAAGGTAACTGATTGTAGGACATAGAGGTAGTGAGCCATCTCGTCCTGGACTGAGCCAGAACTGTGGATGATGTTCTGCAACAAAACACACAGTTTTCTTTAATAGGCCAGAGTATTTACTTCTATTCCTCTGTAACAGTGAGGTCTTCATTCATCATATCATCACTGAGTCAGAGCAAATGATGTGAAATGTAAATGTTAATAAGGTCAGTAAAGATCACTTACTTTATAAATGTACTGACGGAGATTCTTCTTATTCAGGAACGCAAACATATCCTGGAAAACAGAAGACAAGAAACAAGAGAACAAAGTGAGTGCAAGCAGAATGCGTCACTGTGGTGCAAAGACATGTTTCTAACATGGGGTGGTGATATAGTGCCACTAACTGATCAGTGCACTGAGTGCTGGCTTGGAGTGTTACTGTGTGAGACTTTGACCACTGTGACGAAGCCATCGCTTGCTGGTACATGGATCTCTAACCCCACCTCCTTTTGTTCAGGACTCATTTGCTGATAAGAAGGGTGGGTTTGTTGACCTACTGTAAAAGTGACAGAGCGTGTGTGTGTGTGTGTGTGTGTGTGTGTGTGTGTGTGTGTGTGTGTGTGTGTGTGAGTAACAAAGAGAGCCTGAGAGAAAGGAGGCGGAGGACTGAATGAAGGAACTGTGTCCGTACAATGAGAGAGGAGCAGGAGCAGAACAGAGGGAGAGAAAGCCTCAACTGTCTGCAGAAAAGCTGAGATGAGCAGACAAAGTGAGACAGATGGGTCATTTCCAGCTGTCTGTAAGAAGTGGCGCCTGCAGGATTCTGACTCCCATCTACAATAATGGCCTGCTGGTCCAAATGACCACCCTCCACCCCAAGTCACATGCACACCAGCCTCAGCTCCCATCAGTGCATGAATGCACTGCAGTGAAGATAACTGAAGAAGAAAAACATTGGCTAAGCTTAAGTATGCATGACGCATACCCATTTACAGCTGCAGGCACCTCTGTCTGGAAGAAACAGACAGGAGGGCCCTGAAACAAACTAAACACATACTTGTCTGCATTCTTAGATGTTTGAATAGCTTCAAAAAGAGGAAGATGAAAAGTGTGTTACAAAGTGAGAAACTGTCAGCAGCAGCACCTGTCTGTCTGCGTCCCCGGCTGTTTGTAGTAGTGCCATAAGTAGAGCCATGGCTTTAGTCTGTATCTGCTGGTTCGTCCTGAAGCAGGTCAGAGAGGACAAAGACAAGTGTGAGACAAACACACTATTTAAAAGTTCCACAGCGGCACATTCAGGAAGGACAGGAGGCTGACATTTAAGGATGTTTCATTTGTCAAATCAATAGATTATGTCTAGCTGGGACATTCTGGTATTGTCGGCACTAGTGGTTTAAATACTTCCTGTTACAGAGACAATGCGGTGACTTATCCTCCTCAGCCTACCTGCCCACAGAGATATCACTCTGTCAGGGTTTGTTTTGGCTTTCTCTTTCACTGAACATGAGTAGATCATCCTCTCCGTCATCTCAATTTTCACATTAGTTAAATTTATGTTTTAAAAAAGAACACATTTGAAGAAAAATATATTCTTCAAACAAATGTGGCAACACACACTTGGGGTATTCAACAAATGCATGAGTCTATCTGTTACTTACACCTGGAGGTGAGCGATGAGCCTCTCCATCGTGACTTCCTGTTTGACCTGCAGGAAGAGGCTGTGGCTGCTCAGCACCATGCTCTCCAGGATGTCCAAGGACACCTGCTGTATTGATGCATCAGTCGGCTTAGCGTTGACAAAGCTGGCAATCTGGAAGGAGAGGAAGAAGGAAGAGAAAGAGAGAAAGGAGGTGGGAGTCATAAACAGGACTAAAAAATAAAAACCCACAGACAAACTGACAGACAGGCAGAGAACAGCAGATACAGAACCTTCTTAATGAAGACAGATGAGAGGTTCTCCCAGGAAACTATCCCATGATCCATCAGTTCCATGAAGGCTGTCAGTGTGTGGGTCATGATCACATTACTCCTGAATGACACACACAGAAATATGTTATGCATATACACACATACACATACACACTGACAAACAGCATTCAGATGGACTGCTCGTACGGAATTCTTTCAGTAATTTGGTTACTGCTTTGAAGTGTAAATATTTATACTAATCCAGTCTAAAACATTTTCATCCTGTAACACAGGACAGATTTAGCTCACTGTATTACCCATACACGTGACAGGGAAGTTGATCAGTTATCTCTGATCATGTAAGCCGCTCAGAATAAATAAACTGCTGCTATGCTGCTACATGTGAGATCCACTTGACCCTCCAGTGCAACTGACATCTGTCTGAGGAACAGTATTCCATGCCAGGGAAGGAAAATGAGCAAGCACAGACACACACAAACAGTACTAACTCATTAGAGTCCTCTACTATCTTGACCAACAAGAGGTGTCCATCTCGACTGATAAACTCCTGAGCGAAGGTCACGTCTGTGGAAACGCCCGCCAGCTCCTTCAGCGAATCACAGCGCACACCCGCATCCGCACTCTGGATGCCTTTGTACAAGTCTTCTGCACAGCGGCCCTGTGTCAACCAGCATCAACAAAACACACAACTAGAAGTATGTTCACACACACCAGACTCAACAAGTTGCTCATTTTCTCATTATATTACATTTCTTTGAAACCAAGCTACTTGTAACTGTAAATGAAAAAGTGATGAGTCAGTGACAGAGTGAGAGACAGAGGATGGGAAAATGTGAGAGTAGGGAGGTGAAGGGGCAGCGTAGCTGGCTGATGCAGACTCACGGGTGCCTTGGTCAGACGCAGAATGCAGCCGTTCTTAATGTCCAGACGATTCTACAACACACAAACAAATAGACACAAATGAACACAAAGGAAAGGTATTTCAAAACTGTTGGAAGTAAAACACACTAACATATAGAGTGAACACACACACACACACACACACACACACATACACACACAGTTTTTATATAAAAGGTACAAAGACCTACACAAAGACACATAAACAGCACAGTGACCCTCACACAAACTCACATTTGGACAAACACATTCATCCATAAACTGCTATAAAGGCTATGGCTAGTAGTTAGTGCTGCCAGTCTACTTATAAACGAGAGAGACGGGAGTGTTTGATGGCATAAATATTTAGTGGTTGAGTCTATCTTGGAACATTTATAGGGTAAAACTGTTGTTTTGTGTGTGGGCTGCAGAAAGGTAACAAGCTCTGCAGCTCCTGGCCAAGAGGAGTTGTCTCTGAGGAGCAGCTGCCCTGGACTCTCCTCTCAGGCCACTGGCAAAATGTTTTGTGCTCATAAAGGGGGTGAGGGGTGCCTGCAGATGTATTTGAAAGTACATATACGTGACCAGTGGATACATTCAAAATGGATTCACATCTTTGTTGGTGAACTTGAACTTCTGGTCACCAAAATGGCAAAAGTTAGAATATTTGCTGCCCAAGACAGCACTCACATTTGAACTTTGGTCCACTTTGAAAAAGACAGAGGCCAACGTCTCAGACTGGCATACAAGTCACACATAAGACAAGCTCATTTGAGCTGTACGTATATGTGAATCCACAATGTCTCGTTACTGATCTGACAACATTTGAGAGTCAGCACTGGTGTCAAATCATACTGAAACACTGAGTTGAGGAATCAGAATCAGTATCGAGAGAGAACATGTTTTCAGGGATATTTCGGAACTCAGATTACTGTTGAAAGCAGGAAATAACCAAATTATTACACCGCATGCAATCAAGCCAAGTCAGCTCATCAAGAAGCTGCTGTTAAACTGAAACATCTGCATTCAACTACACACTCACTCACTTCAAAGTCTGAAAATTAGCATCTGTGTACCAACTGTTACAGTGCTAAAGGTAACAGCCTGCTGAGTGTTTCACACTCTAAACAGCCGCCAACTCATGACAGCAGTTATTTATTACAATAAATAAAGCGTCTTTCTCTGCATAACTGATGGATCTGTAATGACTTTTGCAGACCTGTCTTCAGCCCAAAGAGGGGGAGGGCCTTCAGTAGCAACCTTTTCATAAGGTCACTCAACACCAACAAGCTGAGTGTAGTTCCAGCTGCCTCTCTTTTTTTCTTTCTGTCTCCTTATACTTTGATTTTTCAGTCTGTCTCACACTCATTCTAAAGAGCAGTAATGACATAACGTGACCTGGGTTTCATCTTATAATAAGAAATTTCATGTACTGATTGACTCAAGGAAAATACTCACAAAAGCAGACAGAGGTCCCAAACTGCCGACAATGCTGTGATTCACCAATTCATTGCTGCACTTTTATATCTCAAGTAGAGATTTACTACATTCTTGTCCTAAACATAGAAACATCTCAATGGCTGACTCAGGTCTGTTGCTCAGTGTCTTCAAACCGCGCTCAGACATTGACCGGACCGATTCCCTGTTCGAGATAAGTACTTATTTTGACTTGTTCTTAGGTGTGACTCACTGATTCGGTGATGTACGTCTGTACTCCATCAGCATACTGCAGAGCGTAGTTGTCAGGGCCTGGGAGATTCCAGCTACACACACATACAAACTGATATTAACTATCACGGTAATACATACAGTTAAACGATGTCAAACATTCCAAAAATAGACGACATAGAGGCAGTCCATTATCATTGACTTACCCATCACACACCTCCTTTATTACAGCAGACAGGGGCTTTTTCTGCACAGAGACAAAGCAAAACAGCATGTAAGCCAGATCCATATACACACAAATATATATACACACACATTATACAAAACACACACCTGCTGCATACATGTGTGTTATATCAACAGGACTTAGCAGACTCTACTATCAAAGTATTTTCTCTGTCAGGGAGCTGTACACATGCTTCAGTAATAACATGCTGTTATGGGATCACGGTACCACAGCTATTCCTGCTGGCTGCAAACTTTGTTTGCTGAGAAGAGGAAATCCTAGAGCTCCCCAACGCTTTCTGGACAATGTTACCATCAGTGCCAAGAGCCTTCTTTGTACATAAATAGAAGCCAGACTACTTCCATGTCTGACTCTCAGCTATCCTGCTATTAGTGGTCAGCCTGGTGGTCAACCAATCAAAATGTCTTCGGGTTCTGTGGTAGACCCAGTGGCTGCTCTGTTATTAGTGGCAGTCAAGAAGGTCGACCAATCAGATGTGTTTAGTGGAGGCAACTGGGCTTGGATTGGTTGTGATCTGAAATAAACATATTTTGAGCAGAGCATGGGCATTCACATCCAAATCAACACCCCTGAAGGCTCAATGCTGTTGTGCTGCTGTACGGATGATTACAACAAAAAGTCTTGAAAATGGCTGGTTAAGGTATCAGGGCTTCAATCTGATTAAATCCAGTTAAATCCACTCTCTTAGTCAAACCTTCTCAAGGGGTGTTCAATATGTATATAGGCATACACCCCTGCTGTCTGGAATACAGTTTAAACTCATGTGGAGCTCCTCAAGGTTTATAAGACAGACATGGAAAACTTTCCCTTAATCACATAAGATATGATAAGATAATCCTTTATTAATCTCACAGCAGGGGAATTTGCAGTGTTACAGCAGCAGAGGGGATGGTGCAGTGGTAAAAAGAAAAAAGCAAGGAATGAGAAAATATATAAACAATACAATAAGGAAAACAGACAAGGGTTGAATTTAAAATTAACATTTCACATGAGAAATATTGATAGTGCACAGTCAAGAAAGCACTGTACTACACATACACATGCATAAATTGTCGGTTTGGGTTTGTATGGTCGACTCGCAGCAGGGTTGATTGTAAAGTCTGACAGCAACAGGAAGGATGGACCTGCGGTATCTCCCCTTCACACACTGCAAGTGAGGCAGCCCGGTGCTGTCAGACTGTCCAGCATGGGTGGGGTATGTTTTCTATCAGGATAGTTAAGCCATGATCCTCCTTTCACTGCAGAAATGAAAACTGAAGTGTGGAGGGTGAAGAGGAATGGAGCCCCTGTGCTGCAGAGAACCATGTCGCACTCACAGTCCTGTATCCTCACATACTGTGGTCGGTTGGTGAGGCAGTCCATGATCCACGCTCTGCGGTGACACTGCACCCTTTGCACTACAACTTGACCCTCAGAAGCATGGGATTTATGATATTGATGGATTAGAGAAATCAAAAAAACATGATTCTCACAGTGCTCCCAGCCTTTTGCAGGTGAGAGAGGGATCTATGTAAGACGAGGGTGGGAACCTCCAGCCGATTCCGGCCTGCCAGGCAATTCACGAATACAGAAATCTTGAGTGTCATTACAGAGTTGCAAGGACAAATGTACTTGGATAAAGTTAATGTTTGTGTCCAACAAAACTGCATTCTGACAGAGACAGTGTTATGCAGACAATTTTTGTGGAAGGTGAACGAATAGCTAAGAAACTGAAATCTTGTTCAAAAGGAGAGTTTGTGAAGGAGCGCCTTGTTGCTGCTGCAGAGCTGGAAAAACAGTCATGGACGTCAGTGATAGCAGGTGTCTGTGTGATTTGGCCTTCATGGTGGACATTACAAAGGACTCAGAACTGAACCTCAAGCTCCAGCAGCTTCTCAGCTCTCTGCTTTCAGATGTGAAATCATTTGCATCCAAATTAAAGCTGTGAGAAGTGCAACTGGAAAGAGGAAACACTGCATTTTCCTACTCTGCAAGAACAAAAGCTGCTACATCTGAATATGCTGAATATGACATGAAAAGTAAACAAAAGGAAGTGAACATATTTGCTGATAGTTATAAAAAACTGAAATGGCCCATGATAACAGTTTCCCATTCCTGATGTAGGAGGCAGATGACGGTGTCATCCACCCCAGTGCCAGGCAGGTAGACAAACTGTAGTGGGTCCACTGATGGCCTCACGAGGCAGAAGAGATGGACAAATAGTGCACAGGGGCTGTAGACAATGGGGGTTGCAGCAGGGAAGAATAGACAGGGGAGGTGCAGAAGACGAAATCTACTGAAGAAGAGGTGCCGATCATTCACCCTCTTTGGGTCCTCCACAGGCTGGGAGTCTGGTTTCTTGTAGCCAGAGAGGTTTTAATGCCCCTTATTGATACTGTTCTGCTCCAGCTAATCCTCCATTTTACCCCATACCTGTTTTTCCCTCTCTGATCCTCCTCCTCAGTCACCTCTGCACGTTCTTCAGCTCCTCTATATTAGCTGACCTAGAGACCCTCTTTCTCCCTTGGAGAGAGCCTTTATGTCAGGAGTAATCCAGGGTTTGTTTCTGGAAAACGCTGTACTGTCCTGGTGGGGATGTCATTCTCCACACAGACGTTGATATAGTCCGTTATACAGTGTGTGAGACTGTCAATGTCCTTCCCATGAGCATCACAAAGCACTTCCCACACAGTTGTATCAAAACAGTCCATCAAAGCCTCATCAGCCTTGTTGGACTATCTTTTTCTGTGAATGCCAGCTGACAGCCTGTGTATGAAATGGTTTGTACACAGGCAGAAGGTGAACCAGGGTGTGATCAGATCTTCCCTTTGGAGGGAGAGGTGATGAGTCAGTCCTGGCATGGTTACCCAGTCTCTTCCTCATCAGCTTGCAGGGAACATTGGGTCTCTCTCTGGGAAACACCACTGTGTCAAGGAGCACCATCTGACCCTGGTGTAAACGCTCAGGGTCCCCAGATGAGATTGTAAACAATGCAAATTAAGTAGAAATACCAGGGTTAACTCGACAAGTTTAATGTCCAGAACACATACGTGCCAGACGAGTTGAATTTGTGACCATGACCAGTTTTTTCTTGCCAGTCGCCAAGTGCCTGCTCATGAGGGAATTGTTGGGTCTGTGTAGATAAAAGAGCTCAGCCTGTACCAGCTCTGTGTGGAAAGTGTCCTGAGACAACTCCTGTTGTGACTGGGCGCTATACAGATTGAATTGAATTGAACTGAACTGAAATGAATTGAATTCAGAATTGTTTTGATGATGTTGTAGTGTCAGTTGACTGGCTAGCTAAAGGGCTAACTCAGCTAGCAGTGGTCAAAATAACTCTTATCCGTTATTATGAAAATTAGAACGTCAAAATAACAATTTAGGATGAATTGAGTTTAAATAATTTCTCAATTATTTTTCAACATGTTTCATTTTTACATTTTACACAGTTTATTCAGAAGTATTTTACAATTATTATCCATGTAAGAATGAGCACTGAGCTGGGTAAGGAAGAGGCAGCAGGGAGACAGAACATTTAGAAAGTGTTGAAAAGCTGACCTGAGGGTCTAACTATCAGTCAATGTCGTTTGTTACACTGGCAGTGACTTTGTAAAGAAACTTTAAATATTGTGTGCTGCAGAAGCTCTGTCAAACCACACAAGGAAGTGGGGATAATCAACTTCTGCAGGCACACACACCACAAGCCTTTCAAACATTTTATAGCACCAATATAATTTCACTCATCTTCCGGTTTTCAGCAACAGCAATTATCTCAGCATCTGAGTTGTAACGTTTGTGTTGATGTTTTTCTACGCACAGACACATTTTGTCTCTATTGTTCTCATGACAGAAACATTTGAAAGAAAAGTATGAGCGAGGCAAAGAGAGGGTGAAGCAAAAGAACCATTCAAATCAAAACATCCTTGAACCCAATTCGACCAACTTTTTTCTACTTTTTGTCGATGCCTCAGCTATTCCAATATAAAACCTTATGTGAATGTGTATCTATGTGGTTGCATATGATAGAATTTCAATGTGTGTACGTCCAAAAATGCCAAAGGCTGCTGAACTAAATTACAATCTGTCTGCAAAAATATATATCACCCAGTGTGCAGTGTATGCCAGTGGATGAACAGAGCCAGAGTCATCACTTTAATCTGACGGGTTCATAGAGCCTCTCAGTTACCACTGCTTCCCAGATTTTGAACCACTTCCAATAAAGTATTTACGGTTAGATTTAGATGGTTCATTTCGGCAGGCAGTGTTCAGACGTCAGGTGGCAGCTTGAGCAGCAGCAACCGTGATCAGCAAACAAAAATCTACACACACAAATAAGCGCGTGACAGAATGTAAAATGATTTTCAGCTTGATGTTAACTGATTGCTGTTTGTACACCCTCTTCCCTGGTTCAACACTACAAGAAGCACTCGACCTGTACGTACACTGCACACTACTACAGTGTGAGCGTGACATCTGTTGTAATGGAGACGTTGATACTGTCGCAAGCCAAGCACCAGCAACAGAAAGCAGGCCAACGCTGCATCTATCTCCACCTCTGTCCTCTCCTCTCTCCTGTGCCTCATCTTCTCGTAGCTTCGTCTTGTATGTGTGCAGCTTGCATTCTGGCACCTGGTTGCTACCTTTTTAGAAAGTCCCAACCTATCCTCCACACTATTATTCATAACAGACACAGATAAACACACTGCCACACAATTCCAGTGGGTCACAAGTAATGACTGAGAGGGACTACTTTTATATTAGTCTACACATCGGCTTTTCACAAAAACTTGCATAGTATACCTCTAAAGGTTAGAGACACGGTCACTGTAGCATTGGGTGCACCAGGGTCAGCAAATGAAACAGCCTGAGAGCAAATGCTGCCTGAAAACGCAGTGGTTCAGTGTCAGAGCAGCCAGCGCGAGCAAAGTCTCACAACAGGCAGATATATATATATGTGTGTGTGTGTGGGTGTGTGTGTGTGTATAATGATAGTAAGATGACATATTTTCAAATAGTACCAACCAGAGTAACAATGGCCTAATTCATCCACCTTAAGAGCACATGTCATTTGAAATGGAGGATATTTGAATGTGTGTGTGCACATTACCTGGTCCAGTTGTATGAGCTGGGGGTAGGCCCCAGGCATCTGGATGGCTATCTTCACTATGTCCTTCTGTTGTGGCATGTTGGCATCTCCAGACTCCACTCCCTATCTGTTCGTAATAAAAAAGAGAAGAAAGCGTCAAAACAAGGTACAGTGGAACTACAAATCCTAAGACTGAATTTTACACTGAAATGTTGTGGCTGGGCAAAAAATCCGAGCTCTAAACTGGTGAGTACTGATCTGACCATAAAACTGCAAAAACGTGGGCCTCGTCTATACTAGAAAGGTTCGGAAGCACTGGAGAATCATTCGGCTCAGGTCCATCGTTTGACAGCAGGGACAGAAGCTGTGTTGCTGTGTCAAACTGAACAATAATCAGTGATTTTAAACCACGATCAAGTGGAGAGAGAACTTTAATGAAGACGCGTTTCGGTCACCAGGTAAACCCTGATGGAGGTAGAACATTTCCTCCTGTCCCTGTCGACAAGACACTGAAGGTGAGCTTTTACAGTTAAGATTAAAACGCGATACGGTGAAAGTTAACAGCTGCCTGAAAGGAGAACTGCCCAGCCCAGTCGTACCATGAATGACTCAAGACACTCATCAACTATCACTTTCAGTATGAAGCATTCGGTATGACACTGTTCCTCTTTTACTGGGCGTTTATGGTGCACTGAATAAAGCTGAGAGGGCTAAATACTGCCTGTGCTCATACTGCGGGTTGTTCAGTCTTTCTTCTTCCCTTTCCGACACACTGATCATACACACTTCCTCCACAGTCTTCAGACAGCATTCCCAGAGGATACAGAAGAAGCTGTTGTTGCGCTTCCACCTCCTCCCCCTCTCCGTCCCTCTCTGTCCCTCTCCATCTCTACCTTACTCTCAGCACATGGAAACAACACAGCTGGATCCAAACTCTTCTGTGCACTCACAGTGAAAGAAAAGAGGTCGAGCTTGTGTCTGCTTGTGTTCGCTGTGATTAATAACCCCCACCCTCTGCTAAATCTCTTGGATAGTTCACATACCATCACTCCCATCTGAGACAGAAAGCTCTCACAGTTTATGGCAGGTTTCAAAGCATTACCCCTGTCAAAACAACCACACACCTTCACTGCCTTTTCACCTCACTTGGCCTGAGGCAGAGTCTTTCCTGATAAAGAACACCTTCAAAGCAAAGAAGAAAAATGGGGAGAGCCACCATACAGCACGATCGACTAAGGCTGGAGTCCTGCTCATTTCTTACAATAGCATGCAAACACAGTCACATCAGATCATTTACATGGGCCAGACAGCAAGGACGTAACATCAGTGTTGGTGCTGAAGGTCAACTTCCCTCCAACAATAAACAACAAGAGCTTGCAGCCTTAATCTTAAAGAGATTTGGTGGAATGCAGGTTTGTTCTCGGGCAGCTTATGAGGCAGCAAATTCAAGCCCAAGCTCCACATGTCGTGCTTTTGCAACAACAACCACCTGTGGGTTTTTAGATGAGCATCTGTCTAAGCTGTGTGATGATGGATATGAAACTGAGGTCATGTGTCCATCAGCTGAAACCCTAATTGTTGCTTTGGTTGCACTACAAGGAACGAAGGAGAGGAGGAGAGGAGGAGAGGTAGCTTTGTTTTGTCAACTCCTCACAGGTGGGTATTAATAGTGAAAGGAACACTGGAACCACTGGGCCTTCCACTGGGAAAGACAGGATTTATTTGATCTGTTTGACAAGCCAAACTGTGCCACTCTGACCCTGACAGTCAGTGTGCTTATAATTACTAAAACTTGCCGTTTGAAAGCTAATTCTATTGGTCAGTCCACCACTTGGATTGGCGTAAACTTTTGTAGACGTTCATAGCTGGCAGATAATAAATCCTCATGACTTACCTGCAGTGACATTTTAATTTGCACAAAACGTTGGTTAATGGCATGCTACTAATTAGTGAAGTGTTATCATGCTAACACTTTTTGTGCTTTCAGATGATTTATACAAATGTGATCATACCATAATCAATACTATAATCAAAAGTCTAGATCATTTCTTGACTCATACCACAGCACTATTAATATCAATCAATGTTCCATTTATTTCCTGCTGTGTTGTAGTGTATTGTAAGACACTCGTCTAATCACATAAGTGGTCAAATATAAATGTGCTTGGGCTTCCTGAATTGCAGACTAAACTGTAGCTGAGTGTATCTGCACCAGACACACCTTCCACTGAAAGAAATACTAACAATGTAGCCAGTCACACTCATGAACAAAGCATTTCCAGAGAGTTTGGTCTAGAAGCGCAATTCTCAAAGTCAGATCAGTCAGAAAAGAGAGTTAAAACAGTCTGTTAAGTCCAGAAGACTTCCACGACTTTGGGTTAACCACAGCTGATGACAAAGCACTATTAGTCTACATTCATCTTGACCTGTCCCAGCATGCTTCAGGCCTCATCCAACACTGCTCACAGCTCAGGATGCAGCACTGACATTCCCTTCGTTACAACAAGACGAAGCTCGTTTCCTCAACTGCGAAGCAAGACAAGCTTAGTAAGAGTTGGAACCTGTATTCTGACTCATCAAGCGTATTACACACTATTCTAAATCTGGTATGATGTCCTGTTGAAGAAGATATCAAAAACATGTGAGATAATTTCACTGAAGTGACTTTTCCTCCAGCGGCCGTCACATTTCCTCAGCCTGAACAGGCCTGTGTGCTACATACAGACCCTCTTCAAACAGAGTTCAGCACTTGTGAATACTGTCAAACCATCCCTGAGTTTGCTGCACACTTCAGCTGGCGAGTCTCAACAGAAAAGACGCTGATCAGAGAAATGTTGAAGCTATTCGATATTTCCCTTTCTGAACTTGGCAGAAGCGTGAGGGCAGGTTTTCACTTCTGTCCATAGAGGTTAACCAGAAGTGAGTGTCTCCGTTAGGGTCGGGCAGTATGGCCACGTCTTCTATCCCCGTATATGTCATTTTATGTGACTGTAACGGAATATATCAGGGTATAGTAACTGTTCTGTAAATTCAATTAAGAAATAGTTTAAAGTACCCACACTGTGCCACACTTCATCATGTTTGATTGTTTTCTTCTTTTATTTGGAACTTCTATACAAACAAAAACTGTCTCACATGAGACAACACTTGCTTTAAAAACAGAAGACTCAAAGCAGTAAAACTAACAGTCTTACAAAACAGAAGCTTTAAGGTTTCAAATGAGAACAACAGAGGTGCATTATCGCCATCAACTGTCTCATGAGAACCTGGTCAACAGTCCTGCTGAACCAATAACACTGCGAGGCAGCTGGATGCTACACTGTGCTGCTGCCCTGAATAAACTGCAGCAACACTACAGTCCTTTTCTCATATGAACTCCAGACAGTGTCCACAGAATCAGGTCCATCAGGCCTGGATAAAGCATACAGGAGGGGGGCTCATCCCTGGTGACTGTTTGATATCAGTACATCATATATTTGGACATACCTGCAATATTAACGAAAGAGTGAAAAACGATATGCAGGCAGTCAGACAAGAGTATGAAGCAGCTACACTCTGTGCAGTGTCATCAACATGGCCATCCACTTGCTGTAGCAGCGTAACACTGCAGACACTGTGAATGACAGTGTGTAAATACAGTATATTCCATCATACCGACCAACCCTAGTGTGAGTGTCTGTGCCTGTTTGTGATGTCCCTTGAATTAAGTGGAAGCAGTAACTGCACCTTCTGTACGTGTCTGTCTGCTCTTAAACAGAAGTGAAGGTTTTAGTGTACTATTCTCAGTGCACTGACTCCACCTCACTTCTAACTTATGATTTACACAGTTTATTTAAGGTTATCTATGATGTAATGTCAGTTCCATTCACTTCCCATTAATGTGACAATTGGGATGTTTAGCTGACACAACTGGTCAATTAGATGATCAACTTAAATAAATCCAGTGGCAACAATTTCAAACTTATAAATTACATATTGATAACCAGTTGGAATTGTTTTCATGTTATTGTCAGTAATGGGAAGTTACAGCAGAGGGAAAATACATCTGGGCATACATGTTATAGTGTACTGTAAACAAATCCATTGTTTCCCCTTCATGAAAGAATGCCCTCTGTCACACACATCTGCAAACCACACACTACAAAGAGGGGAGTGAATAAAAAACAACAGAGGTGTAAAGATGAAAATGTCCACCGTGTTCAGCAGCTGTCACTGTCTGTATTCTGTGATGAGCACTTTGCTCCATTAAGCTTCAACCCACAGACGCCCAGACCTTTTGTCAGCCTGCAGACCCCCTGAGAGTCTCAGACCCCCTGGACGCTGTTCCGTGGAAGTGTGTGTGTGTGTGTGTGTGTGTGTGTGTGTGTGTGTGTGAGAGAGAGAGAGAGAGAGAGAGAGAGAGAGAGGCACACAGTATATCTAAAATACAAGGCACACTTCAGGCTTCCTCTAGGATTTAGTGGATTCTGACTTTCTAACAAGAAAGATATACATATGTGAATTGTAAACAAGTCTGTAAACTATTTATTACAATAATGAAGTTCCGTTTTACACATGTTAATGTAACTTCAGTGTAGCTGAACAGTGTAAGCTACTTCACTGAAGTCATGTGCTGCTTGTTCACGGTTTAAGCTGTAATTACAAGTAAACGCACAGATGCAAATTCAGGTGAAACAGCACCTAAACTGTCAGTAACTTACCTCTTTAAATCTGATCTGAGTGCTGCCAGAGTTTTGTGCAAACATACAGTACAAGGTTGTGAAAGAAGTGTGAGTCAGCTGCAGAGCTTTTTCCCTGACTGCGTCCTACCTGGTTTGAAAAGACAAGTCGAGGGCTACTGTCCGGCAGGAACCGCCGCAGTCGGAGCCAGAAACATTTGCGACTGTCCCTTTTCCCCTGAGAAGGACCAAACTGAGTCCACAGAGGAGCCTGTTCTCACAGAAACATCTGGACTGTTCACAAACAGGACCGAACTCCTTCCAATAAATTCTCAGGAATGATTAGTTGGCTTAAAAGTTCCGGGTTGGTTGGAGTCGTTCACTCGACTGTTTGACTAAAGCTAGCTAGTTAGACAATTAGTTTCCGGTCAAGACCTTCAAAATAAACCTCTTCCTGTTCGCTGTGTTTTAATATCGGGTTAGGCATGAAAATAATATCAGTGACAAAGAGACTGTCGCTGTTTATTTATTTCATGGCATTTGATTCCATTCATAGGCATTCACTTAAGATTTTCCCCTCAGCTCTTTCGATGTGCTACTTTTAAGCTCGTCAATAATTGTATTCTTCCAGCGAGACAGCACTTTTACTTTGAAAGGAAAAGAATAAGAATTGTGGAAATGCTGCTGATGCTTGTCCTGAGCTAGACCAGCTTTTCTTTCAAATTTTCAAGGAGTGGAAGATGAACTAATTCGAAGTTCCGGGTCGGGCACAGCTGATTACAGCCGCCCCCTGCTGTTCCTCCTGTTTGCACCACTTGTGCCATCCTGTCCCCAGTCTTCACTGATTTTGACCACGCGGGCGTCTGGGAGCCCAACGCAGCGCTACGTCTGTCTTCTTTACAGAGACCGACAAATGTATGTCTTTGAAGGCGATGCCTTTAACACAGTAAACAGACGGTTTTGAGCTGACTGGAAACGAGGGGAAGAGAAAAAGAATGTAACAGTAGTCTCCAGCTGGAGTCAGACCGGAGGAGTTACTACAGTCAAGAGACCGTGTCACTAATATGCTGTGATGTAGTATTTATTTTCTGAGTGTGTATATGCATGTATATGTATGTGTGTGTATATATATATATATAAACCCCCTGACACACAAAAACGCGACACCTTATACTAGAAACCGAGACCAGACAATACACCAAGAATACCAAGTGTTTATTTTGTTTCATTTGATGCAACTACAGCTTAGAAATATCGAGTCTGTTAAAAAGTCTGCAGGGCACGCACGCTCGCGCGCACACTCTCTCACACACACACTCTCTCTCTCTCTCTCACACACACACACACACACACACGAACTCCCTGGGTGCTCTATGAAGGATTAGGCAAACTCACAACACTGTCCAAACACAATGACTGACTGAGGATCTGTCCACAGTGATGTAAAGTGCAACAATGAGACAGGAAGCTTTGATAAAGCTGACGGGTTTGTGGATAAATTCCTTTAACTATGAGGTTTAGCCAATTTTAGCCCAAATTAGTAGCAGTAATAATATATCAGGTATAAAAAAATAAAAGCTATTCTATACAAGCGGTAGAGAGGGAAACAGACAATACACACAGTTCACACATACACATCATCCAGAGCAAAACAGCACATTATTATACAAAAAGAAGAAAGCGCTGTAGAAATATGGATATTGTTGATCTTGTACTTTAACAGTCTGATTCGTAACAACTCATCCTGACCTGCTACTCACCAGTCCCAGCACAGACAGAGGGGTTAGGAGGTGAAAAATGACATTTAAAGTGATCGGCAGTAATTCATTTACCAGAAACAGACAGAAAACTGTGAAAAAAAACCCTGCTGAATAGGGATCTGTGCCAAATATACAAAAACAAGCAAAAAGAGGAGCATTTTTCATGGCATGGTGACTATTTTCATTCCAGAAGTAAAAATACACATATGTCCTTTTACATACAAATGAACTCAATACAATGGTATTCATATACATACATTATAATTGAAAGACAATCGTCACAGAGGTTATTTTGGAGGGTGGGGAAAAAAAAGCTATTCCTTTGATGTACACCACTTAAAATATATATATATATATATCATTAGAGCCAATAAAAATGTCCAAGGTCCAAAAGTCCAGAGGCAAATTGAGACTCACAGCAAGCCTACGTTTATAATCAAACACCTCAGTGTAGAAGTGCCAGGTAAAGAAGGTAGACATAATGAGGAGCTTAGAGGAGAAGCACCTTACTGACCTAAAACGTGTCCATGTAAAATGGCAGCGCTCTAAAACTTCCCCCAATCAATTACATTGTTTTGGTGCTTGGCTTGTTATGTCACAAAGATTATGGGTTTCAGTAACTCAACATTAAGATCCTCTTTCTCTAACTGCACACAAAAACACTTCCAACACTGAAATGTTTAATTACAACAAACTCCTATTCTTCAAAACGAAGCTCTCCATACATACAGTATGATGATTTGAGTATGGTACCTTTGTTTATTTGCAAACTATTGCTCTGCCTGTGTTACAACTGTAGTTCAGTAATACACCATAGTTTTGTGTGCTGGTAATACAAAATATATATTCTCTATGTACATGAGGACAGTGCATATTTAACCAGGTGTGTTTGGACTCAAGCCATGCGTGAGCAGCTGCCGAGTGATAAAGGCTGTGCTCTGTTAGTCTGCCATGACTCTTTACCTGATAGGAATAGGTTTTCTCTTTTTTTCTTTCCAGGAGACATCTGACTCAAGTTAAGAGAGTGTTGAATGCAAAATTCAAGCACACAGACACACAAGCACACTCATGTAACGTATGCCCACACACGTTCCCTCACAAGCACACGGGAAAGCTGATACACAAACATAGTGCTTTATCATACATAACAATCCAAAAATATAATTATTTCTCTTGTTCTCACTATGTTTCCTTTGAAAAGCAGTAAGTAAAATGTTTTGTTCTCGTCTGTATTTCACCACAGGCCTGTACATTGAGCCGCTGTCTGACTGAGCTCAGCTTGAGCTCATCATATCAGTGCAGAGGTGTCCTTGAACGTTCATCAGATCATACTGGCTTTCCTGCACCTCTTCTCACCTTCACTGTCAATGAGGGGGGGGATCTTGGAGAAAATGAAGGTAGATTGAGCAGGTTTAGGGAAGCTGCTTCCCAATTTCACAACAATCTCAGGGGTCAGAGGTTGAGAATAGGGACGTCAAAGAGGTCACACAGGCCTTCTGTCTCATCCAGATTGTATATGTAGTCGTGGTCACTGGGTGGAGGGGAGAGGCGGAGGAGAGGCGAGAACACTGGAGGAGACACAGAGAGAGAGAGATGAGAAGTGCAGGACGCTAAAGAGAGGCCACAAGTCAAAGTGCTGAAATGTGTTCAACAGTGTCTGTTGCACACATTACACACAATCAATTCACGCTTCTGTAAACAAACTCACCTTCTGATGACATCAAATCCTCCAACAGGTCTCCACTCATCATCTCTGTCAAAGAAATGAAAAAGAAGTGAGAGACATTCACAAAACCTTCAGTCTGCAGGACACTGAAAAAGTGGGATTTAAGGAGAAATATATGCTATTTGTGTAATACTTGAGAGGAGTTTACCTTTTGTTGGATCAAACATGTCAGAGAGCTCTTTGGGAAAGTCCAGCACTAGAGGGAAATCACAGCAAACATTTAAGCTGTACAGTCACTACTTTACACCTAAAGGGCAAGTATGTAGGATTAAGGGGGATCTATAGACAGAAATCGAATACAATATTCATCATTATGTTTTCATTAGTCTGTAATCACTGGAAAATAGAACCATTCTGTTTTTTTATTTACCTTACAATGAGCTCTCCATGTTGCGTTGCCATGTTTCTACAGTAACCACGCAGGCACAAACCAAACACTGGCTCTACAGAGGGCCTTTCTCAAGGGTGGGGTTAAGTGAGGGGTATTAAGTTGGTTGCAATCTGTAACCTGACTGCTAGATTCCACTAAATCCTATATACTGGTCAATTAAGTGTATGATCTGAGTATTGAAATTTTCCTTTTACTCTGTCTCATGGTCCTGAATGGAAAAGGGGGGGGGGGGGGGGGGTGTCAGCTACACACAAAACTCACATTCAGAGGGATCCGACTTAATTGGTTCAAACACTGCAGGGGCAGAAGAGGACGCAGTTCCATCCAATGAGGCAGACGACTGTAGTTGCTGAGTGACTGTAGCAGGTGTGTCTGTTGTTGGGGTGAGTGGCGTGGTGGTCGTCACTTCTGAAATAAGGGTGAGGAGACAAAATAACGTTGGTTCTTGGTCAGGGATGTGCATGATTAGGTGACTAGTCGATTAATGTTGCTACCCTCACTACTTGGCATCAGAAATACTGGTTGCTTCAGTGTATTATTATTTTATCAATGTGCACATTTAAATGGCAGGATAATGTGTTCATAATGCATGGCAGGGTTTCCCTTATCCAGAAATGACTGTTTTTTTTACTGGGAAAATCTCTTGAAGTCTAACATATTTAAATCTCTTCTGTCATCACATTCAGTGAAAGAAATCCCCCAGTTAGATGTGAAAATATTCTCCCCGCTGCCTCTCTGATGCTGATGATCTCAATCATCTCCCTGTATGGTGAATCAAGGGTTTATTTCAACCAACTAGAGTTTGTGGTCATTGTTGGAACAGTACAAAGACAAACCACGACAGTTTTGATGAGTTTCATTTTCTGTTGACTTTGAATGATGGGGTTTTTATGGTGATTAAATGACTGTTTCTGTAAATGGAGTCTGGTGGCTTTGGAGAGAATGATAATGGCTATTTCTAGTTAAACAAAAGGGATCTTCGTCTTTAATGTAAAGGTCTATCTCTGTAGGGCTCCTTTCCATAATGTTGGCCGACACATAGAATAACAATTTGAGTCTGTCAGTGGCAAAAACACTTTCAGTTGATGAACATTGACGGTGCGCGAACACCCGTACAGATTACATTGCAGCTGATGCACAGCCCAAAGTGCCACAAATTTAAGCAGCATTTAAAATGCAATTTAGTTACTGAAAAATGTGGTTAACTGTTTAAAATGGCTTTTATAATATACACAATATTGTTTTCAGCAATGTTTAACCTTAAAAATTGAATCATGCTCAATTTTAACTGTTTTCTGAGTGTTCAAAGTTCTAAGCTCCATTTAATCAGGAGGGAAATTATTTGTTATGAATATCCCTATTCTCTGCATTACATTACAGCACCTCACAAATGGCAATAAAAAGGAAAAATTCAGTTCATTTTGTGAATTGTTTTTAGACAGTAGGGAAGTCCAAGTTTTGTACATAAAAACATTTGTTGGGGGGTTTTAACGGTTCCTGTATTTGTGCTGAACCGTCACGGTACTGGGACAGGGTCCACCCAGAAACTTTTAGCCATATGTCATTAGCAACATGTGCTGGTGCACACAAATGAAATGCCAGAAGGCCTGTCTGCATCCTTTAAAATTAGGTTGTTTTTTTTTTGGAACCACTCAGGGTCCCAATCATTGGTATGTTGTCCCTCTCTACCTGTCACTGATGCTGTTTGGTTGGCTGCTGTAGCTGACGTTGTGGCAGGACCAGGTTTTGTAGAAGCCGCTAGAGCTGGTTTGGGGATCTGGAGGGTGGAAAGAAAAGAAGAGGAAAGTCATAGCATTGCATGATGAAAAATCTTTGCATGATAAATCATTTTTTAATGACGATTAAGCATTTATCTATTTCAAACAACACAACTGTCATATGAATGGAGAAAAACTGTGAAAAATATTGCTGCCTTGGGATCAATGCCAATGAACACCCAGTCTACTGCTTTAAAAAGATCAACACATAAATAGAAGTAATTGCAGAGAGAAAGCTGAAAGAACTGTGTGGACCTGGGAGGCAGCAGTGGGTGGCTGAGAGGTAGGCGTCGGTGCTGAGAGGCTTTGAAGGACATCATCTGGAGGAGGGACGGGCAAGACAACAGGAGAGGCACTGGACGGGTCCTTGTTGACCAACAAAACCTCGATAGGACCAGATGAACTCTTGAGACGGATCTGGTATTTCCTCTGTCCATTGAGGACCTGGAAAAGAAGACATACACCCAGTCTGAGACCTGAGACATATACTAGCTGAACAAACGCAGCATACAAAATGCACAAACCACACACATACTGTAACTTACAGCTTCTGGTATGGGGACCTCTAGTTGTGTCCCAATGGGAGCACGGATTGCTAGGAGTGTGTCACCTGAGGACAAAAGACAGGCAGGTGATGAGTGATGGAAACTGTATTTGAGACCCTCAATGTGAGTGTGGCAGACAAAGAAAAATGTCTGTTAAGACTGAGCACCTGAAACAATTACCTTTGAAAGCTCCACAGAGGTCTTCATGTTTTACATATGCCATAGTATTCATGTGTTAAGGGTCCAATTCCAATGACAATCATGTTTACCACTTAAACGAGTAAACATCATCAGCAAAAGCAATTTCATCCTCAGGATGGCTGGTTAACCAAGGGCATGATGCTTTACTGACTACTTTTAATTTATTAATTAGGGTACTCCAAGATATGTAGTATTGCACTTCCATAAAATGGGACTCCAAAGAAACTAGAGGCAGCAGAGAATGAGATATCTTGACTTTCAGAGGAAGCCGTGGCCTAAAGGTCCCCTCTTTCAACACTCCACAACTGACCTTGAGCAAGGCACTTATGCTTTTAGAGGCTAAGTAATACTGACCTTTATGTAGAAACTCAGGGGAGTGGCCCTTTAAGTGACCAGGACAGACAATATGAGCTATGTGGCGGACAGAGCTGGCAGAATCTGTGGGGATGCATGCCCAGGATTATCCCCTATGAGATGGCAGATGGTGTTGAGATTGGATATGTTTCATTGTTCTGTCAATGTGTCTCCTGTTGCTCTGTGTCATCGAGATCCACAAACACAACACCTAAGCACTGACCATGCACAGGCGACTACTTTTTGAGAGTGTGTGAGTTAAAATTTTAAGTGGTTGCAATCGTGCGAGATGCAATCTGGGAGAAATGTTGCCCTGCAGAGCCAGAGAGCCCTCGCAGATCTAGATGCAGCAGTTCCAGAGGTGAACTCTCACTTTCTCAATGCTTATACCTAACGAGGTACCAGCTAATTGGAGTTAACTTGGAGTGAACTTAATGTTATTAAGCTAACTTTAGCTGGGGAAGCTTCATTGCATCACATGTTATGTCTCATCGACCACGTGAGCACACCTTGCAAGAATGCTAGCAGCCAAGCTGTTGAAGATCTTTTTCCCATCCTAAAATTACTAAGCCAAATGAAGAACATTGGGAAATTATATTATGGAAAGTCCTCAGACAGAAGACGTGCCAGGCGTGTTGGATAACAACTGCTCAACAACAACCAGGGGATTGTGCTCCTTTGAAAACAGGGTCGATTTGGAAACTGCGTTGACTCACATTTTGTGTGGTCTCACATTCTGTGTTTCATGCGCTTGCTCACTCTGGTCTTAGGAGCCCAAGTAGCATATTTGATCTGCTGCTGATGTGTTTTGACTTTTAAACTGTTGTGGTCTGGGTGGACTAATGTGCCATTACAGGACAACCCATTTCATGTGCAGTTTCTGGGTGTTCTGTCTGTCAAGTTTGGCTTTGCCCATCCTGGTCACAACGTTATACTGGACTCATTGCCTACTGTATGCTGTGTTTTTCAGGTGGTATGTATTATCAACTCAAGGCATGACGAGTGTGACACATAATGTGCCATGCTTCATAGTAGTTACCGTTCTCGTCGGTTGGTCTCGTGAAAAAACAAGTCAGTGCAATCATCTAACCCATAGTAGCTTAATGTGTGGTATTTGTAGCTGTTGGGATGGTGTGTTCTATTGTATATGAAATTGAAATATTGACATTGATTTGAGCCCCACTGTAGAAAAAAAAAAAAAACACTACTGCCTGTACAGTGCTCGTTACCTTCGATGACTAATGACAGCCTGTCTTGTCCTTTGTAACAATCTGGTTACCAGCTATAACTTAGCTGACTGGCTTCAGCAAGAATTCTTGAATTTTATCAATGGTAATGATATAGTGGAATAGATTTTATTCATTCACTGTTATGTCTGGATGAAAAACTTCTTGAGTTAGACTTCAGTGGCAGGATTTTCTTTCACCATCTTTCACAAATGCTGATAATGTATATCTAATTTTCTAATTGCATAATTTGCCATTTTTAACACATAAAACAAGCAGATATTTTACTTTTCATGCGTGCCGTGTGTCTTTGGTCTATAGTCGATCATGTTATTTAACAAAAAAGCAGAACATGGTATATGGTAATATTACTGTGTTGTTCAATTTTAAGGGAAGAAACTGGTGACATGCGTACGTCTAAAATGGAAGGGCGCGACCAAATCATGTGTTGGTGCAACCAACAGTGGAAAAGTGAGTTTGGAGCCCTAAGCACCAATGAGAAAAAAAAACTTTTTAGGAACAGTCATCATTAGTGACTCAGAATGCAACTGAGCAAATTCAAAACTGATGGGCTGAGCAGAAAAACTATTTCTATTTGTAACATACACAAACACAGTGAGCAGTAAAGGATATGGGCTGTTGTTGGAGTCGTCTGTGACATTCTTAATGCTTTGTTGGACCCAGACTCTCTGCTGGTCCAGCTCGTGTTCCCTGAGAGCCAGGTCATCCAGCTCGGCCTTCAGATCGATCAGCTTATCGGCTATCTCTCTGGTATTACAGCCTGGACCTACACCCCTAAAACATAAAGGCATGGTCATGGACAGACAGCAGGCAAACAAAACTTCACACACTCATGAGCAAACATGCTGTTTCTCCTTACCATGCTTTATCATTTATACAGCCATTGATCAGTCTGCCTCATATGAGAGCTTAGACAAAACAGGTGTATCAGGACTACAGCTGCATTCACAGGTAACATATTTCATGACAGATGTTGTGATTACCACACAACTTGAAATAATGCTTTCTTTATTCTTATATCACACTGTTACATTTATTAATAAAGCGGTTCAAGTCCCACAACATTATGTTCTGTTTAGTAGTGATGAATAGCATTGAACAGTATTCTGAATAGTACTAAACACACCTGCCCAAAAATCATCCAAACCTTTTCAGCCACCTAAATAGGGCTGTTTTGACAGGCCAGATACACAGCTGCATCTCATAGAATGCAGAATATCATGGAAAAGGTCAATATTTTTTGTCAGTTATTTCAGAAAGTGAAAACTGCATATACTATAGACTCATTACATTAGGGTCTACAGCTAAAAAATAGAAACAATGTATCTCAAAATATTAGACCATTTCATTTCAAGTATGAGTAAATCACTGTTTCTGCAGTATAAATACCCTGAATCTTTCAGTCAGGTTCAGTACACACTACTGCAATCATGGGGAAGACTGCCGACAGTTGTCCAGAAGACACTCATTGACACCCTCCACAAGGAAGGTAAGCCACAGAAGATCACTGCTGAAAGGGCAGGCTGTTCAGAGAGTGCTGTATCAAAGCATATTCATGGAAAGTTGACTGGAAGGGTGAAGTGTGGTAGGAAAATGTGCAGAAGCAACAGGGATGACCGCAGCCTTGAGAAGATTGTTGAGCAAAGACGATTCAAGAATGTGAGGGAGCTTCACAAAGAGTGGACTGAGGCTGGAGCCACCACACACAGACGTGTCCTTGAAATGGGCTACAAGTGTTGCATACCTAGTGTCAAGCCACTCCTGAATCAGAGATGACGTCAGAAGCATCTTACTTGGACTATCTTACTGCTCAGTGGTCTGAAGTCTTCTTTTTAGATTAAAGTAAATTTTGTATTCCATTTGGAAATCAAGGACCTAGAGTCTGGAGGAAGAGTGGAGAGGCATAGAATCCAAGTTGCCTGAAGTCCAGTGTGAAGTGTCCACAGTCAGTGATGATTTGGTGCCATGTAATCTGCTGCTGTTGTTCCACTGTGTTTTGTCAAGTGCAAAGTCAACATAGCCATGTACCAGGACGCTTTAGAGCACTTCATGCTTCCGTCTGCTGACAAGCTTTATGGAGATCCTGATTTCCTTTTCCAGCAGGACTTGGCACCTGCCCACAGTGCCAAAACTACTCAGAACTGGTTTGCTGACCATGGCATTACTGTGCTTGATAGGCTGGCTAACTCGCCTGACCTGAACCCTATAGAGAATTTATGGGGTACTGTCAAGGGGAAGATGAAAGACGCCAGACCCCACAATACAGACGAGCTAAAGGCCCCTATCAAAGCAACCCAGACTTCCATAACACCTCAGCAGTGCCACAGGCTGATCGCCCCCATGCCACACCACATTGATGCAGTACTTTGTGCAAAAAGGAGCTCTGACCAAGTATTGAGTGCATAAATCAACATACTTTTCAGAAGTTTGACTTTATTATTTTGTAAATCCTATTTTTTGAGATGCACCTGTATGTGTGCACAGCAGAAGATGTCCCTTATTAATTTCAAGAATATTGCGGGTGAGGAGCTGTTTATGTTCAGTGCCAGTGCTCTTGTAACGTATTTAATATTCAACAAGTTTGTGAGACAGTTATGTTTTTCGTGATCCACTTGAATCAGAAACACTCATCAACAGAGTCTATGAAAGACAGACGTAGTCCTCTACATGCTGTCCCTGTATTTACAACACAGCTGACATTGGTGGAAGGTGGGAAATTGATTTCCCTGAATATCGATCTATGCTTCTATTCACACAAGACCCCACGTAGGAAATGTTTCTGAACATTTCAGGAACAGACTGCCTGTGTGAAAGGTGTTACTGTATCAAATACAGTATAAGTACAGTGATTTTGAGTACAGAGACAAAACAGCAAAGAAATGTCACTGCTTGTTCTAACACTCAGTCGCTGAAATGTAAATGCACAGCATTGAGTAGCATTTTCATATGTATTTATGACTCTCGTTATATACAGGTCTCAAGAAGGTTATGGCAGCACACCTGCTACAGTCAGGTGTTTTCTATTATTCAGACAATTTTGTTATCGTGTCAATTAGGGTACAGCGCAGCACAGCAAGCCAGCAGCTGCACTGAATGCACTGTATGATGGATAGGAGTCACAAAAAAGTTTTCTGTCAGTCAGTAATTAATGTCATTATTGTTTGTTTGTTTGTCTTTTTTCATGTCTGGTGGCTGGAGTGCTCTTGTTCAATATTGGAAAAATCGTAACAATGTTCACTCCATGAGTCACTTGTACAAAAAAAAAAAAAAAAACATGGGGAAATTGGTTTCATAACCAGATAATAAGTGAAATCTTCCAGGACATGTGGACAGAGACCAATTGCAAACTCTGCACACAATGTCACTTTCATTGATTGAAAACAAAATATAGGTCAAGATGAAATGAGCGAATAAACGAACAACATGGTATAGGAGCCTGTTTAATTTTTTATTTTGTAATGTGTAGGCATGTAGATCTTTTAACAGACATGTTTATGTTGAAAATATATAGTTGGATGTCTCTTGTTGTATTGGTTTTCCGTTTTATGGACATTTTGCACAAAAACAGATATTATATATCAAAACCTGTGTTTAAAAAAACAACACAAAAGTCTTCATCTACTCCCACCATCTGAAGAAGTGAAGTCGCAGCAGATTAACTAACAACAACAACAACCGGAAAACTATTTGGCTTTATTTGCAGGCTAATCATTCCTACATAATTTTACTTTAGACTGCTTTGAGGGCCAAAACAAAGCAGGATTCACTTCAAACTGAAGCTCAAGGATGGATCAATACCAACTTCAAAATCTGAACCTTCAAGTTTTGCCATTTTTATGATGCTTTATTGTTTACTTTGCTGGTTATTCTGTTGAAATTGGAGTTAGCATGTGCCACAGCTAATGTGGCTAATAGCATCTACTGATGACCCACATACTGTATTCAATATTGAGGGACTGTCAAGAGAACGTTAAGCCTCATTTGAAGCCAATTAACAAACCAGAGAAGCCAATTAACAAACCAGAGTCGTAGGTTGGATGTGGGAAAGCCCTCTGCTGCATGCTGCATCAGTATGTGTGTCTGTTGCGACTGTATGTTAATTTAGTTGATAGACATGGCCCATATTGTACTTACATAATATATTAATAAATGTTGTCCAGTTACCTAATCCTCCCGCTTCTCCAACTCACAGAATGAATCACATTTACTAATTAAACTACATTATGGGGCAGATTACTCTGTCCAAAATAAATGGAGGCCTAAACCTCATTTTCATTCCTATTTGGAGCCAATAAACACATCTGTTGCTTTCATCATTTTTTCTTTCTTGAGATATTTTTCCTTACATTGCCAATAGAGTGAAAGTAGATGTTTTGAGTGAAGTACCTATTTAGATTTTTCTATACTGTAATATAATACTGTTACCAAAAATGAAAATAATGCCGTGTTGAAATCTAAGGTCATATTGTAGTATTGTTTCAGATACACATGTCAGGTCAGGACAAAACTCAAAGATATAAATGAATACAAAACGCAGTAAATTATTTTAGAGAACACATTTGGTACTTATTTAGTTTAGTTTTTTTTTTCTTAAATCAAGAGAGAGACTTTCCATCTTTGGGGAATAAAAACAAAAAAACTGCGGACTTACTTCCACTGGATGCTGTTCTTGGACTTCTTCTCTATCAGTCCAATTCCCTCCAACACATTAGTGATATCGTAGATTCGTCGTTTCTGCCGCACTGCCAAGGTGTCTGCTGCCTGAATGACAGGACAAAAGCATTGAAAAATATAAAAGAGATCACTGGTATCAGGTAGGTTCATAGCTAAAAAAGAGACAAAGAGAGACTACAGTATCTGTGCTGTTTAATGCGCTGCACCCAAAAACCATGAAGTTTTACCACCCATCATATGACAGTGTCACTTAAACTTCCTTCCCCTCCCAAACTCCTTCTGTTTAACTAATATACTAATGATAACCATATGGCTGGTACTGATAAGCTTAGCTTTTGTCACCAGGCCCTGTGGGTGCAATGGTGTCACAGACCTGCTGAATGGCAGCTAATAAACCATAAGGCTTTTGTTGAAACAGTTCATATGACATAATTTCATTATTCACTAACGCAAAACATTCAAGATGTGTTATGACAGATAAATTACAATTACAATCAATTGCCAACGATTTAAGATAGCACGTGAATAGGAGAAAAAGCCACAGAAAATATTCTTTTTCTGTCAAGGAGACAATGCTTCATTGATTCACTGTTTAAAGTCTAATGATTTCATTATTCACAAAAGCTGTGTGTTTTTAATGGACAGGTGAGAATGAAAGAGAAACTACCTCTGGGTATTTTAGTTTTAGTCTAGAGCAAAGTGTCAACATGAGTGTCAGTGGCTATGAAGACACCATCGACTCACTGAGGTCTCTGTGAAATGGAAACTGTTCTATTATACAAACTCATGCTTGGCTGGTCAAGCTGTCTTTTGGTTCATTGGTTTTGGTTGCGAAAAAACATCCATGGCAGCAAATGTTTCCATTTATACTTCAGCTCTGAAAAGTATATTGACGTGTTTTGATAAGTCAACTTTAAGGTATGTAAGTTAAAGGCTTATTAAGGTTAGTAGCACTGTGTAAAAACTGTGCAAAGTTAAATTTACTCACAACACCTTTAACTTCGTATAAGCAAACGCCAACTATTTATTCAAGCAAATTAGTATGTGACTGATACCAACAGGCTGCTCATCAAATTGTTTTCTGAGAGTGTTCCTATTAAATCTGAACAGCTCATCAAGAGGATGAAGGCCTAAACTGTGGTGAACACAGCTAACGTTAGTTAATATACGTATAATTGAAAAGCTAATGCTAAAAGCACATGCTGTTTGAGTTGCAACTGCAAGCTAGCTCAGTTAATGCATACCGTTAAGTGACAAAGACATTATCAGAAAAAGGTTGTTCATGTGTGAAGATGCAATAGTGTTAGCTCAGAAGGGAACGACAAAAGCTGACCCACTTTTCCAACTTTGAATCTGCAGGGGGCAGAGTCTGAAAAGTTGACCAGTTTTCTCAAAGTTCAGCTTCTAACCTTACTTTGCTCCCCTTTCAGGAATGCCAAAATAACATGACACGGGGTTTAAGCCGAGGTTTAAAAGTAACCGAAGTGTTTTAAAAACTACATACCCACATGAGCTATAACCATTCAAATTAGCTTGTCACACGGCTAGGCTAGGCTAACAGGCAGGCTAGCGAAAGTGCATGTAACCTAACGACAGCGGGCAGGCTCAAAATGACAAGCGCTAGCTAACAACAAAGACTCCGGGCTGCATGCTCACCGCTTTCAAATCCAGCACTCCATCCTTTGCCTCTTGTAGTAAAGTCACAAACTTAGTCGTGAGCAGTCCTAGGCTCTTTTCGTGCCTACTGGGGGTCTGTGGCTGCAGCGAGTCGCCCACAGCACCCAGTTCGCCTCTATTACCGGCCGCCTCCAGCTCCATCATCGCTCGGGACCAGCTCCGTACTTCCCCTGCCTCCCCGACCAAACCTAGCCAGCGAGCCCAGGAAAGCTCGCCCCAAAGTCGCAGTAAGATAAACAGAAGGCCAGGAAAGTGTGTACCAGATAACAGGTGTTTAATGAGCTAGTCCGACCTGGTTTGCCCAAAATTTGTTCACTAAACTGGTCTACACAGACTGAGTTATAGCAATTCAATGGGCGAGCACACGGTGGAGAGAGCCGTTGGCCACGCGAGGTATGACGGGACGGTTCAATCGTCGGAGGGAGCGTCTGCAAATACTCACATCGATTGAAAGGCCTGTTTCAAAACAGAGTTTGTTTATAAAAACGTATGAAGTCAATAAATACTTTCTTACCCACAAATTTTTTTGAATCATGATCAAACGTTAATAATCTACAAGGAAAGTGAGTTGTTCTTTCTTTAGGGGTATAAAAAGATGTTTTTTTCCGGATATATCTACGAGTGCCACTTTCACACAATCCCTTACATACTCAAACTTGAAGAAAACACGCGTTCCCGAAAGTGCACGCGTACACGCACACCATTCACACGCGCGGGCGGACAGGAACGTTCTCCAGACATTTCCAATAAAAAAAAAAAAAAAAACATTTGAAAACCCTAAGCATTGAGTTTAGAGTCTTTGTGCTAGACTGAATATAATTTTCACACAATATTGACTGGATCCAAAAGTCATAGTTTCATTTTTTTCTTCCATATTTATATGGAGCTATATGTACTACACTAAGTATACATTAGCATTTGATGTTTATTGTCCGTGACAACCGCAGATGAAAGCCCTTGTAGAGGCATTTATTTTATTTCATTTTATTATTATTGTGCATGTTTACAGTCTATTAGGTAGTCAGTTATCTGAGAGACTGTGGCTTATCACTAAAACATCAAGCATCTAGTGCACAGCCCATGTGTAAACTTACTTCAGTCTCTTCCAGTTGCTGTTTGTAGAATTATTAGATTATATAATGTCAAGACAAATAAATAAATCTAAATAAAAATAATATGAGGCAAATAAAATGTTTCATCTATGTAGTATAAACTTTAAAAGATAAGATGAGGTAACACCTTATTTATCCTACATGCCAGGGAAATTCACCTGTTACAGTGAAAGAATAAAAAAGTGAGGTAAAAACAGAAAAGTAGAACAATAAAAAGATACAAAATAAAATCAACAATAGATAAAAAAAAAGATACAGTATAAAATTCAACTACAGAAGGAAGAATATTGCCAAAGGGTGTTAGCAGGTGTAACTTAAATCAAACGGAAAGCAGAGAATTGAAGAGACACATATGAGGAAAAGCAACTTGACTAACTCCCTGCTCACTACAGGCCCTCAAAAGGAGCCTAATAGAATTGAATATGAGTGTATTAGTTTAATTCTCAAAGATTCAATTTAATTGCTTTGGCAAACATAGATCCCTTTTCCTGTGTTTTCTCATTTGATTCCTATTTCATCAGTGTTTCCTTATGATTAATTAATTATGATTAATGATTTTGTGTTTGTGTGTGGTATATTAAGTCATGATCATTCATAAACCATCGCCAAACAATCCTCTGAGGCCAGCAGGGGGAGGCAGCGCGCAGGGGAAAATGCCCCCGTAAATTATGCTTTGGGATGAGTAGATTCGTGCCTCTGTAAATCTGCTTTGTACGTGAAAGAAAAAAAATGCAACCCTATATAAATATATATATGTATATATATGGAGGGTTGCACTTCTTTCATTGCAGTTCTGCTCACAAACGGAAACAGAACCAGCAGCTGAGCCTCAGTGTGACGAAAGTGCGCTTACCGATACACTGCTACACTCTGCTGCAGCTGACAGACGCAAATTGAAGAACCATCTCCGCTACAGGAAGCACCACATTTAATGTATGTATTCATACTCAGGTAAATCTGCCTCTTATAACAAATGTATGTTCACCATATAAAAGAGAATAGCGGCGCCGAGTTCGACACGTCCACGGCAGAGTGTCTCTCCGTGACTGGTTTAAGCTGCGGACCTAAACGTTAGCGGCTCTCCAGGCTAACATGGAGCTAATCCTGCATGTTTACTGACAGGGTTCACATCTCTGACACTGCCTGCAATCATATCAAACATACTGATTTTAGTGATTGCAATTGCTTTACCTTTGCTAGTTATGTTTCAGTTCAGTGGTAATGAAGAAGTCTTGCTTCTGCTTTATGGGAACGTTGTTTTCCCTTTGGTTGGTTAACATTGATTATTACACACATTTTTTTTTATTACACATTGAAAAAAAAAACCCGTACAGCTCAACATGGACAAAAAGACAAAGAAAACAAAAGACTGAACCATATGTGAAGATATGACAGAGAAAGGTGATGGTAGACATGTCAGATGATGATAGACTTATGATTTTTACTATTGTTATTATTATGAGACCCTCAAATTTAAAGTATAATACATTTATGTTTTATTGTCGCCTTCGTTGTATTTTTCAGCCGCAGCCATGAAGAAAAACAAATGCAAAGCTAATGCTACAGCTGAGAAGGAGTTTGTGTTTGAGTTCAAGGCAGGAAAACACAACTGTGTGCTCAAAGTCCCGCTGCAGTTTCCTGTGCAGGAGAACATCAGTGACCTTCACGGCCGCCTGATGCTGCTGCATAAAATACCCTGCTACATAGAAAATGGTGAGTTCGCCTCTCTTGGTGAATTACAGACAATCCATTTCGGGACAGGTTACAGAACTCCTGTGTTCGTGGTGTTGTGCCACTTGCAGGTGATGTTGACTTTGTCAAATGAAGTTCTGATGTTCTTTTCCCTTTTGCATTTCTGAATGTTATTGATGGCTTCATGAAGGACAGCAGTACAGACACCAGGCAAATTCAGTCCTTTCTGATCCTTTTACGTCCCGCTGAGGCCTTTGTTTTCATTCTTAGCTGCCAGCTAACGATAGCTTTCCTAATGTCAATCTTGCTGCCAATGCTAACATTAAGAGGCAGGCACTAAAGGCTAGGTTGGGCCTTGTGAAGTCTATTCCTTTGTTCCACTCATGGGTCAATGATGTCATGTGATGGAGGTCATGTTTTTGCTTTCATCCATTCCATGGACTTGTGTTGAGCTGCAGTCGTGAGGCTCTCTGGTTTGGCTTACTGGACAGCAGCATTACTTGGCTAGCATGGAAGCTGAAAATGAGAAACTCCTCAGCTCGATCTAAAATAACTAAAAGACAGACTGAACCTGTTTGGCATTTGTACTGTTTTCCTTCACAAGACCATCAACAAAATCCTCAATATGTCTTGAAGTGACTTGTGACAATGTCTAAGTAGATAAAACTGTGTGAAACACGTTGCTGAAGCACGTCTTCTTCAGTTCATTAAACAGTCATAATGACTTAAATTGTATAAATATTCAGCCTTAAAGGTCATTAACATTTGAACTGATGGGTAAAACAAACCAATTCCACACAGCTGGATAAGAAACATCAGATTCTGTTTGTTTGAGATGAGTCTATTCAAATAATTAGTCTCTGCATGCCTTCTTGGGAACAAGATGGTATTGTCAGCATGCACACTGTGGGTTTGAAACCTAAACGGGTGGAATTGATCCAGCCCATTCATTGTGCAGTGCACTACTTGGCTTGCACAGGAATGACAACATTTTTGAAATGACGGGCTTTTGCTGTGTGTGTATCTCACTCCCCGCAGAGTTAAAAAACTCGCTTTTCGCCTTCATTGAGAAGGAGACCATCCTGGATTTTGACAGAGAGGCCGAGCTGGCCCTGCAGAGACTTACAACAGGAGCCGTAGACGTGAATCAGCTCACCAGCGCATGGACCAGGTCTTATCTGGAGGTGATGACACATGTGTCAGCATGTTATTGTGCCTGAAAACTGACATCAGGGTTTTTAATAGCTGTTTTAGAGCTCATGCACTCTTATCAATATAATCAATGGTGGCCTTCGACAGATAAAGTGTCTTGATGTGTTTTTGGATTCATTTGAATTGATATACATTTTTACATTTGTGACTGAGAAGGTGGCCGTGCTGCCTGTTGTGATGAGCTGCTGCTCATAACTTGTTTGTATGCAGTTACTCTGGCTTTACACAAAGTCGTGCCTGTTTTGCACTCAAGTACAGTGATTATGATTTTAATGGTAAGATATCTTTACGTTGGAGGTTGGAGTTTTTTTTTTTTTTGGTGCCCCTGTGACTATTCAGTGACCTGACATGGTACCTAAACATCTCTGCACTTCCCCTCATGTTTGCCACCTGGATGAATATTTAAACTTCAGTACAGCATGTGTGAATCTATGCACAATTGCTAAAGAACTTTGTTTCTTTAGAATAATATTTACAGTGCGTTTTATTCTTGGCAGGTGTTGTCAGAAAGTCCATTTCAGACACTGGCTGCTCAACGCACCCTGACTGCACTGTCTATCCACTGCTCCACGTGCCTGTAGTCACACAGCAGAGTTTCAGAAGTGTCCTCAGTGCCCTGTCTAACTGTGGGGGAGTCATGGATCGTTGAAGTAATTTAGATGGTAGAGCATGTACCGTTTATCGAGTCCTTACCACAGTGGCCTGGGTTTGATTGCAGTTCAAGGTTATCCCCTCCCCTAGCTGTCACAAGCAGCTCAAAAAATCATCTTAAAAAAAAAGTAATTTAAACAGAAGTGCAAATTAATTTCCTGACAAATGTCATTGCATAAGCCTGCGTGCTGTGTTCACTGTCTCTGCACTGCACGTGGTTGCACTTTGTTTCCTCACAGAGATCCAATATGTGCTGGTGGTTGCACACATCACATTATGTGTCCATACAAAACAAACAGTCTAGTGACACACTGGAGTTTTTAAATGACTTTAGGTATGGTCCTCTCACACATTTCTTTGAAAGTGAATGTCTCTTATTTCCTCAGTAAGCTCAGTAAGATCATTTGGTTTTAGGAGTCTCGACTCTCTGCCATCACGTGCCCAGACTTTTATAAAAAGACAAGGGCTCGTGTTGTCAAGGCCCTCTGACCCACTGCACTCACACATTTAGGACTGGCTACCCGTTAACTTTTTACTGCCATCACACAGAAATACACATGGAAGCCTTCCAGTGTCCAGTGTTTGTGGCCTGAGGATTCCTGACCCTGTATAAATAGAGGAGTTTCAGATTCTGATTAATGCTCTGCTGCTTTTCTAATTATGGGTGGAGTACATCAACTGCCCTGGTTTATTAAGCAGAGCAAGCCATTTGAAATGTGTGGATATTGCATTTTGCCTTCCTCTTTTGTCTTCCTCTTTTGTCTTCCTCTGAGCCCAGAAAATTAAATTTGTACACTTTGTGCTGAAAATCAGCATCTCACTGGTCCACTCTGCATGTACAGCACACCGCCACACACAAGTGATTAGTTTCAAACAGTGAAACAACCCTGGAATGTGGAGCATAAAGCACGGTGTACTTTGCCTTTGTGTGACCATTTGCAATTGCCACTTTGAAATAGTTCTTTTCTTCTTCTGTCGCTGCTTCAGACTACGCTGGAGCATGCTCGGCCTGAAGAGCCCAGCTGGGATGAGGATTTTGCCGATGTTTACCATGAGCTGATTCACTCCCCGGCCTCAGATACCCTTCTCAACCTGGAGCACAACTACTTTGTTAGCATCTCTGAGCTCATCAGTGAGAGAGACATGGAGATTAAGAAACTGCAGGAGAGGTTGGTGTTAGGGATTATTGCTTGGAAGCGGGATCCTTGGATTTCCCGCACGTACTGTATTTTCCCCGTCTTTCTTTGTAAATTCATGTGGTGCATGGCTAAAGCTGTATTCTTTTTTGTGCTTACGAATCCTAAAAAGTTTATTTTATTTGGTTTGGACCCAGATAAGAAATCATATATTGTGTTGTGTGTTAGCTGTGGTCTGGTTCTTGTTCACACACACATTTTAGGGGGATAGTTACTGTGTGGTCCTCATTTTTATTTGGGTTCTGCAGAAATAGAATATGACATAAGCTCAGTACCCTCCCGTTCGAGTCTTTTTAACTTTTTGATGTGTCAGGGGAAATTCCTGTACTCACATGCTGTGTAGATAGCTATGCAGGTGGGAATATCAATTTGTTTGTGATCACATTTAAAATCATGAAATCTGTTGGTCTGTTTTGCTTTCACACCACAAATGCTCCCCACTCGAGCCCCACTGGAAGGGGACTGGGGCCAACCATTCAGATGGTCTCAGTACAGATGTTTCATCCGCATCAGTTTGATTGACAGCTTCAAGACTAGCCCAAAACAAACCAAACCAAATGGGCAAAAGCACAGGACTTTTTTGGAATCAACCAAAGCAATTAGGTGTGAAAGCACCCAGAAAACCCAGAGAACACCAACACATTAACTCATTTATTCAACACTGGAGCCATTCTATTGTATTCTCACATTACCTCACCTCTCAGTGCCGTCAGGGCCTTGACACTGGAACTTTTTCTTTTTTTTCTCTTTAAAGATACTTCCTTGTACTTGCTGATCTCCACGTTGTTTACTCATGATGTGGAATCACTGGGTATCAGTTTACACTGAAAGCTAAATAGAAAACCCTCCCACCTTGTTACAGCAAATCAGTTATTATCTTTCTTTGTCTTAAGCCATCCAACCTACAGTTTTCTTAATTGTTGTTATTCAGTCACCTGTCATGAATATAGAAGACTGAAATAACATGTCTCGGCTTTTATGTTGTCGTAGAGATCATGATGCATTTCCCAGTCAGCCTAATCAAATCATTAAATATGTTTGTGTCTGGCAGGCAAGCTGCTGAAATGGACAAGGTGATGCATGAACTGGGGAATACTTTGAGTGACCAGGATGTAAATGCAGTCGCCTCTCAACACTTTGATGCACAGCAGGTAAAAAGAAGTTGGGTCGATCTGTTAGCAGCTGGTGTACCTTGATCCCAGTACAAAGTCATCATTTCACCACAGACCTTTCAGAGAATTGATTTAATGAATTTTCCGTTTACTGGTTCAAATTTGCCCCAGCCTGATGAAAATATGTTGTCGTCATATTAAATACCCTGTATAATAAGGTGCTGGAGAACAAGTGGGCCAGTGAGCTGAAGCAAGTTACCGGCATTCAGAAGCAGGAGTATCAGGAATGGGTCATCAAACTGCACCAGGACCTGCAGAAATCCAGCAACAGCAGCATAATTAAGTGAGTTTGTCTGCACGTGTTTGTGCAAACACTCAGACTAACACTCTGTTAATATGTTGTATTTTTATGTACGCTGAAGCACAATCTTTGTGTACACACATCTGGGATCTGTAGGCCTACTTAACACACACATGCTCCTGAACAGGCGCTTTCAGCTCTGTAACTTTTACTTTTTTCAAATCTCAGGGTAAAACTGAAAGAACTGAGCCATGACAGTGACCGCTGCAGTCAGGCGCTTTGCTGCTTACTCTTGCTCAGTAGAAAACAAAAAGCTGCAGTGCAGGCATGGATGAATGCAATGTGCAGATGCAGCAGCTTAGAGTGACACTGTTAAAAGACAATAACAGAGCGGCTCTTCATGATCTGTGTTCACTCACAGTGAGCCATTGATGCAGTCCATTGATATCACGATTAGGCATGGAAATAGAGTTAATGGTAAACTTTAAAGCTACAATGGAACCTCTGAATCTTGACTAGAGGTCAAACTGACCCTTAACTAACAGGATCTCAGTTCTAATCCAAAACATGACATGTCTGCTGGCCCTTTGAAGCACAGGCTCCATTTGCATTGGAACTGAAATGATTACAAGAGGTCAAAAACCCATCTTAGTTTGACTGATACTCAGCTGTGCAGTGTCAGTTATGACCAGAATCATGGGATAAGAACAGCAAAACAACAGTGTGGTCCTGAAGAGTGGTGCTTAATACTCACGTCCTACACCCTTTGCATATATTGGATATTCATCAAAACACAGATACCACCAGACCCTCTGTGCGAGGAGCTGATCAGACAATGTGCTGACCCTGCATCAGTTTATCTTAATGATGAATATCATTATATTACTGTACGTGGGAGGAACTTGATACTTCTACATCAGCACTTTGAGTACTTTGTGAATATGCATTTTTAAAGCTGAAACCCATAAAGGAAACCTAACGTAGAAACAGAATTCAGGTTGATTCTTTGATATTTGTTCTTATTTTTTTGTAATTGAATTGCTGATACAAAACATGGAAACTTTGTATATATGTGGACAAAAACTATTATTAGTATTATTATTTTGTTGTTGTTGTTATAAGTGAGACTTGTATAATCATATTGTGTACTAAATAATTTCCAGTTTTATTGTATTTATTGTCCAAGAAGTAGCCCCAAACAGCTGATGCTGAATGGGTGGCTTGTTCTGGCCAGTATAAACATTGATTCATATTGGGATGAAACGCTTCAGGTTCTGTCAGTTCTTTCCTTCAGTCAAACATGCGTCTGCCATTTACTGTTTATGATGAATATCTTTACTGACGGCTTTGTTTGCATGGTTGATTTTCAGTGAGGAGATTAAGGTGCAGTCCAGCCAGTTGTCAGAGCTTGCAGATTCTGGGGCCAGGATGTTTGAGGAGCAGCCTCAGCTGGAGGAGAGTTTCACCATTCACTTAGGTACTTGACTTACAACGTGTTGGTGCATGGTTTATAAAGTATTGGTGCAGAGGTTTGTGTCAGCTGGCCTGTCAGACTAAAGCAGATGTGAACTGCAGTATAATGTGGAATCATTTTCTGGTTCAAGTGTATTTGTGCTCTAACTCATCCATTGTTTTTACATTTTATCCTTGGTGTTTTATTCTTTATGCTGGCCCATTATTGAGTGTTTTATTGCAGCGTTTATGTGATTGTTGTTAAGCACGTTGCATATACTGTATGTGTATGCAGACACACATTCATATACTCACATTTCTTTCAGGAGCACAGCTGAAGACGATGCACAACCTGCGGCTGGTCCGGGCCGACGTGCTGGACTTCTGTAAGCACCGGCGGCACGGCAGCGGTGGAGCGAAGCTACGGCGGCTGCAGACGGCCCTTTCGCTCTACTCCTCCTCACTCTGTGGTCTGGTGTTGTTGGTCGACAACAGGGTCAACTCATACAGTGGCATCAAGAGAGGTCAGGGGACATGTTTTGGTGATCCTCATCAATATGTTTACATTTGCCACAGTAATTCAGTGCTTTATTACATTTTAGCACCAGTGAATGGTAACATTTTTATTTTGGTCCTACTCATGACTCTCACTACTGTGACAATAGCATTATTCTTATACGCCCCTTCAAATGATTTGTTTAAAGACCAGGCACTCCATTCACCTTTAAGCCTGGATCCTTTTTTTTTTTTTTAGAGTGGTAGTAGAGTGTGGAGACACAATTACAGAGATAAGCTCTGGTTAACTTGAACCTTTCATGCATCATTTCATTCCTGACCTATTTCTTGTTGACCCCGCAGACTTTGCAACGGTGGCGAAGGAGTGTACAGACTTCCACTTTCCCTGTCTGGAGGAGCAGCTGGATGAGGTGCAGCAGGTGGTGCTCTATGCCAGAGCTCAGCGGAGCAGCAAGCAGAAAGAACAGCCTGGTTAGACTTTTGGTCACTGCTTGGGTCTCACTGTTAGCACAGCTGTGATGTAGACAGAACATTCAAAGAAGGCCAGACAGAGAGAGGCCAGGCCAGTGACGTGGACACACACGTCACTGAAGAAAACTGATCATTCGAGACAGCCGGGGTGCCTTTTTTTAGCCAGCTATGCACTATAAAATGCTTAACTTACATTTATATTCATGGCGAGTGCCACAGAGACAGAGAAGTGTTCCTCCAAGTCTCAGAGTATACTCACTTTGAGGTTGATCTCTAATTTATCTGATTTGAAGCTAAGAAAGAGAAGAAAGAGCATCTTTATAAAACACAGAGGAATGAACTGAAGGGGAGTATAATTACAGATATGACTGGAACAGTGCTGCAGTACAGATATGTTACACTTCAAAGATTCTCACAGAATTGGAGAATGTCAGTGATGGCAGCAGTGAGAGGGGGATTAAATAGTCAGGAAGTAGAAGACACTTTACATGGCTGCTGTTTTGACAGGAACAGCGTCGACGTCCTCATCACAGCACAGGTTGAGTGACTCATAAAGTAGAGCTGGATCAGAAATACTCTTTCTTGCTTCTAAGCCTTTCAAGGAGAGCCCAGCTGCGATTGCCATGAAGCGTCCTGAGGAGATGTATCGATCAGTCTTTCTGCTCACTGATTTTCATTGTTATTTCTGATTCTGTCCCTGCAGAGATCCCAAGGAATGGAGGAGATGATAAGAGCAAAAATGTTGAAAGAAATCCATCTAATATCTTACCAGGTGATGGATCAGTATATATTTTCAGATTAGCAGAGCAAGAAATCACTGATTTATTCATCATTTTAGACGACACTAGTTCTGCACAGCACTTTAAACTTTTTTCTGCACTGCATTGCTGCGTCTCCTCTTCAAGGTGAATTTTACATCTCGCGGCACTCCAACCTGTCAGAGGTCCATGTTGTCTTCCACCTGTGTGTGGATGACAACGTGCGTTCAGGGAACATCACGGCCCGTGACCCGGCCATCATGGGCTTGAGAAACATCCTGAAGGTCTGCTGCACACATGACGTCACCACTGTCACTGTACCTCTACTGCTGGTCCACGACATGTCAGAGGTACGAGCCGCTGAGACTGCTGTGAACACTTGTATGTATGGATGACATTTTCATACGTCAGACTCCACACACAACACACACTTTGTTAGCATTATGATAATGTAGTCCTGTGTTCCTAAAGTGAATAATTAAGCCCAAATTTAAAATTCAGTTGGGTGTTTGTTCAAACATTGTTCAGGTTTGTAGCACCAGCAAACATACAGTGAGTTTGGTCCCACACACAAACCATATAGTGCTATGTGCAGTTCCACAGCATTGGAAGAGGTTGAGGAGGTTTCTCCAAAATCAGATTTGGCTACAGAACACCAGCCTAGGAGCTGATATGGATTCAGTGTTGCTCAGATTCAGCTCTTCAACTGTCTTCATTAACCCTGTTATCATAATCCTCTGTCTTTGGATCTTGTTTTTTTGTGTTAAGCCTCAGTAGTTTGTGATTGTCTGTTGTCAAAGGTGGAAAAAAATCTGCTTGCCACGCAGGTTTCCATGGTCCGAACTGATGACAGGGTCATAATTCCTTCCCTTTCGTTCTGCCTCCACTTGTTTATGCATTGCGTCCTCAGCTGCAGTCTGGCCTGTCAGCCACTGGCTGTGAGTTCAGCCTACAACTTCACTTTTCACAGGTTTGAAACCAGGAGAGCAAAGGACAGAGTCATGAACTCCTTTGTGTACTTAGGACCTCAGTGTGTACATCAGCAGTGTGTACTTGCACAGTAGGAAAGAGTAACAGGGAAAGCTTTCAGTGACTGATGAACTGAGCCTGAATCAAGCAGACTTATGGCCACAATAAGGACTTTTCTTTTATATCTGGAAACTGGAAAATCTTTTTAATAATTTGGTCTGCTGATGATGGAATTGGGATTTTCTTTTAACCTGAGTAGTGGCTCCTTCTTAGTTCTTCAATAGCAAAGATGAAAACCCATACAATGCAAAGTAAAGCGTCTGTCTGGAGTGGACCCGTGCCACAACATGCCCAGTGCACTTTCTTCTCATGTCTAATCAGGAGTCTTTGTTTACATAACCAAGACTGAAAACTTTTGAAGCTGCGGGAACCAGAGGAACTTTAATTGATAGCTTCTGGTTTCTCATCAAGACTTTCCATCTGTCATCTCCTTCTCTGTCTTGTTTGCCATGTCGTGAAGATGTTTGCCTGTTTGTACAAGCCTATTCTTGTATTTTGGCATTTAATCAACTGACATACTGCAGCTTGTCTAGATAAACTGCAGACTCTAATCATAATACAATGAGGCTGTGCCTCTTATTGTCATTTTTTTTCCTTGAGCATTTACAGTGTGAGAAAAAAGGAACACAGGTATTTTTCAGTAACACTGTAATACATTTTAAAACGTTTGCAGAGAGGAAATTAGTTCCAGTTTGTACACAATGACTCACAATTTCATAATTGTTATATTCATTTTTCTGGCTGTAAGAAACGTCTCCCCTTGCCTCAGTTGCTACCAGCCTCAGTCATAATGAGACACTCAAGTATAATATCCTATTGTTAATGCGCCAAAGACCCATTGCTCAAGCCTCTGCAGTTTATCTGGAGACGCAGTTGACACGGGCCTGAACATGGGCCAATGTGTGGGAGAGACTACCTGTCTGACACTCACTGAAAGCAGTTTGACTGCAGAGATGACTGCCTGCTGAGGTCAGTGTGTGCAGCCAGCAGCCTGCAGCCAAACCACTCAAGACTGAAGGCACACGAAAAGGGACATATGTCATAAATGCAGTCAGCGTTTGCAGGGGCATTACTACAGTTGGACTTGCCAATCATGCACAAGTAGATAAGCAATGTATCACACTTTTAACTGTCAATATACACAGAGAACACAGCTCGACACACAAAGCACGAACATAGATACGTGTGATGTGATACAGTCATTATTGATTATGCACAGAATAAGGTTTTAAAAGCACAAGAAAGACATTTAAATTAGTGAATAGCTTCTATTTAAGAAGCAGAGAAGAAAATAAATGGAGGATGAGGTTCACCACTACAGAGGCAAACCTCTGACCCATAAATAAAAAAGAAGTAAATAAACAAATAGAAGTAATAGAAATAATGATGATTACCATACCTTATTTCCTGGTCTAATTAAGCAGATCTACAACCTTTCCACAACTGCCCCAGTCTGTAGTTTCCCTTGTCCCAACTTGCACCTACACGTATACCTACATGCTGCTGCATCACATTCAAAATAGCTTATATTCACAACAGTCAATGCAGTTGATGAGGTGAAACATTAGATATATTGTCTTTGTGTTAAGTATTGCCCTCTTCCAGTAAAGCAGAATGGATCTTTATGCCAACAAACTAACACGTATTATCATGTTATACTCTGAGCTGCTTTTGCTGCACGTTTTTTTAAAAACAAACAAACTAAAAAAGATTGTTGTCATCTCTGGTCTCTCTGCAGGAAATGACCATACCGTGGTGTCTTAAGAGAGCAGAGCTGGTTTTCAAATGCGTCAAAGGTAAGGAGAATTCTTTTAAGTGATACAAGTATTTTGAACTATCCCACACACACTGACAGCGGTAAAAGAGCAGTTTACATTTCACCTTGTTGTGCCCATTTTGCTGTTTATTGCTGTGTTCTTTATATCTTCATAGATAACTACTCAAATATGAACAACATGACTTGATGAGATGAAGTATTTCCAACTGAAGTTTGACAGTGGAGACCTGTCAAACGTTTACAGCTCAGGGCTTTTTAAAACATGACACACGAGGTCTTGTTTTCATTCAGTCAAAGAGCTTCTTTTTTGAGCTGAAATCCATCTTTCAAGAGGAAAAACGTATCTTTGTTTTCACTGACATTATTGTAAATTTGCCATAATACAGAATTGGTCAAAAATGTAATCTGTTGAGGCACAATGCTTACTGCCTCTTGATTGGTACAACAGTTGCTGTCTTGCTTGAGAGAAAGACAATGCAGGTTTAGGGAAGGTAGATACAGAAAGTAATGGCATGATAAAACAAAGTAATGCCTGTTGTGTTGTTTAAAAAGATGATTTTTGTTCAATGTGAATTACTGTCCATCTGTTTTATTTGCAGGCTTCATGATGGAGATGGCTTCGTGGGATGGAGGTATATCACGCACAGTCCAGTTTCTGGTGCCAAAGGTGAGAGATAAATGTACTGCCTGTATTTTTGGTTTGGTAATGGCTTGCCATCAAATCTCGATGTTAAATGAACAGGAATGTATGTTAAAGGCTTCATGTGTACACAGCATCACAAACCGCACACCTGGTCTGAACAGCATGCCATGACTCATAGAATACAGAGGTTTAGCTTCTCTTGACCAGTATTTACACTGCTGTGATAAATGAAAGCTCATCCATATCATTGTATGGTGAGCAGCAGGATTAACGTGGATCTTTCCAGCGCTGAGGCATTATCTTGAATTTACTTGGATATTCAGGTCCAACTTTACATCTTTATGAATAATTTAAATAAGTTACGAGTAAAAGAGGAAAAACATTCAGATTCAGCTCAAGTAATTGTGACCTCAGTGCTGTATGATACATAACTTATATCATATTGGGCTTAGCTGGGTGTTGTATGCCTATAGCTTTTGGGATTTTCAGGAAGGCAGTAGAGCCTATAGCATGATCCCATGTTGACAGATTAAGATGGTAAAAGCAGTAGCATCAAAGGACTGACTGCACTGGCTTCCTGTCAGCTACATGCTCAGACACCATTTAAAATAGCTCTTCTTGTTTTTTATGCCTCAAACAGATGTGCTGGCTAAATATACGCCTTGTCCTTGTGTGTAGTTGAATGATGCATGTGTGACTGTGTTTCTGCTTAAAGATTAATACTTAACATTCTTATTTGACGGGTGGCGATGCTTAGAGGGACACGGTATGTTCCCCTGTTAAAGTCCCAGCTGCCGGAACTCGCATCACTTGAGCGCCTTGACTTCTGTTCCCTCAGGAAAAAAAAAGACCCTGAGATGTAGAACTCAGGGGCACCACAGGGGCTGCTAACACTTGGCTGGAAGCAAACAGTCTAGACGTATTTTTGTTTGCATGGGCACAATTTCAGCTGTGTTTAAAAAGAGGTTTCATTGGTTTTTTTCTGTTGTTGCAGTGTGTGGACTGAAAATGTGCGTGTTCTTTCTGTCCCTTGTCACTAATCCGGGTTGCCTTTGTGTCTCTTTTGTATTGACAGAGTATCTCAGAGGAGATGTTCTACCAGTTGAGCAACATGCTGCCTCAGATCTTCCGTGTCTCCTCCACCCTAACGCTAACCTCAAAGCACTGAGGGACTGCGAATGCACCACATTGCATCCTCAAGACTTCAGGACCACCACAGACATTTCATTGTATTTCTTGTTTTTTTTATTCAGGACCTGTAGGGCGTGGAGATGTGATACAGGAGAGCATAAGTCCCATTCATTTCAGTGGGGTCAACATGTGGTGGCATTAAAGCAGTTATAGTGAAGGTGCAAAAAAAGTATTTTAAATGAGACAAGACGTTTTTAAGCAGTTGGTGAGCCTTGTTAGTTTTGCACCTTCCAAAGCTTCACGCGCAGCAAAGACTTCCCTCTGAAAGAGCTCTGAATTCCGTGGCTCACCAAAGCAGCTGCTGAAATGATCGTTTCAAGCCTCCAGGATGCGGTTCTGGTGACAGAGTTTTATGACATCATGACATCAACCGTCAGTGCTGCAAGTGTTCAAGTGTTCCAGTTTTCCTTTAAAGCCATGTGTCATGTGCAACTTTCTGCATGTTCCAGCTACAGCACAACAGAGAATCTGGTGAAGGTGAAGCTGTTTGAACTCGCTGGTACTGAGAGAAAATGCCATAAACACAGCAGATAAAGACAATGTCAAAACACAACATTGTTTCTCCAAGTGCTGAATCTGGATGGAACCAGCACTGGCATTCGTGACATAACAAACCCTATTAACATTTATCAACAGCACAGTTAGCAACCACAATAAATGTGACTTTTGTAGAATTCTCACCACACATTAGCTAATAGATTCATATATTAACAGTGTGTTGATTATAAAAAAAAATACCACAGATATCAGCTTTAAATGTATTTCGTTTTGTTTTGATGTGTTTGAGTATGAGACATCATGTTTCATCTGTTGAATGCTCACAGATTCATCTCGATGTAGAGTGTAGTCAGACAGGTCAGCCATCATGAGATTATCGGTCTAAATCAGTGGGCCATTGGCTTCATGTTTGAGGACTGATTTGTCCAGAAGGAAGTGACATAATCTGTCCTCTTCTAGTCCTAAAGACGAATGGCGTTGCTACTGTGTTGAGCAGCATGCAGGTGTTTTTATGCTGCATTGCAGTGAGATACAGTGAGGATGACTCCTGGTGTGAATGTGCGTTCGCTTGTGGTCCCTTCCCTCTACCTCTGTAGCAGCAGATGGCACTGTTCTGAGAGACAAAGCGGTGGAAGGGGTGACTGTACACACTCTTACTAAAAGGGATCAAGTTTAAATGACTGTCCACTGCCTGTTGAAATTAATGGGGAACTGCTCTGAAAAGTTCAGCCTCATTAGTAAATGTTTCTCATATACATTCTGTATATTTACTGTTTACATTTTTATGTTTTAATAAAAAAAGTAACACATGCACCACACTGATTTGATGTAAATTCTTCATGAAAGCATTTATAAGCTCATGACAGTTTCCCATTTTGGTTGATTGAAGTTTTTCTCCCCCTCTGCCCACAGTGATGCATTTGGTTCAGGGTTTTATTCAGTGTTGATGGGTTATCCAAAGGCACATAATCTCTGAAGTTAATAATCCATGTCATTCATTGGAATTACATTCCTGCACATGTAATGGTGGCCTGTAAGCTATTTCAGATAGACCAAAATCAGTTCAGCTTGTCAGATAGTTTGCTACAGCCACGTTCAGTTGTGGTATTAGGATGATTAAAAGAGTTAAGAGTGTGGCAATCAAAGCAAGTTTCCTTCTTTCAAGATAAACAAGATGGCTTGCGGCCTTGAGAGACTTATTAGATTTCTTAGTAGTTTCGTGTTGAAACCTGCAACTGTTTATATCACACTGCCATGCTGAGAACCCACAAAATTGTAAGAATATGCATTGCTGAGTGTTTGGCATTCTTGGGATTGGTCTCAGTGACTGCAGTGTTGAGTTTCCTTGGCTGGAGGAGGGTGTCGATTTGGCAAGACAGTCCACCTCGCCCTCCTCTCTCAGATCTGTACATAGGCTTGAAAAATGAGCATGGTAACATTCACAAACGACATGAAAAGTGTTCATTCATATAAAGGTTTTTCCTTAAAGGACAGCACACAAGGTTATGTGTGGAAGACAAGTACCATGAGGCGCCTGTTACAAGCTGTTTTGACAGTTGTGAGACTGGAGGTCCTGTTCAGTCAAACCGGCGTGGGCTGAAGCGTTCATTGGATGAGGATGTCCAGGCACTCATAGGCACAGAAAAATGACCAGGGAAATGTCACCTACATGCACATGATGGTCCATAAATCACACTGTCTTGAAGGGAACATTATTTCAAGTCAGGTCAAGTGGAAAGTCAGCAAAAGAAACTTTAGTTTACATTCATCTGATTGATCTGTATGGACCAACTGAGGAAACCATAGTTATTAATAAACGAAGAACACACACACATATATTTACTGTTTCATTCCATCTTTTAGAGTAAGTGGAAGCTTTGTCCTTCCATGGGATGAAGTTAAATTTTCTGTGCCTTGTTTTACTAATACAGAGTAGAATTATTCAGTGATCACTGAGTTCCACACCTGATTTCACTTGCCTGGGAATTAAAACATTCCTCACGAATGGCATGTTGGCACTTGCTGGACAGCAACAATTAAAGGATAGTTTGAATGAAGAAAAAAACATTGTGGTTGATAATGACTTGACTAAAAGGAGACACAGGAAACGCTGCAGGTACAGTCATGACGCTTAAGGTTACAAAGATAACATGAATGCAGAATATGATGTGAGCCCTAATGGAAAGCAAGTTATTCTGAAACATAAAGCTAACAAATAAAGGAATAGCAATGCTTTAAAAGAATCCACAACTTTTGACAGTCTCCTCACTTGTCAAACCATAGTTGTTACAAGCATATTCACTTACCAACTTTTAAGATAATTAAGAGCCTAATTGATGCACTGTTACATGACTTGATGATGTGGAAAGTTGTAATATTTCTGTGCAGGCCTTTCTTTAACTCTGATAATGGTCAGAAGATGTCTGGCTATGCTATGTGCAATGAGCCAAGGTCATGATGATTAAATAAGCAAACTAAGCTGGGAAGAGTGGTGACTGTTGAGAGCACAAATGTATGTGTACAAGTATGTAAATGTAAAGAGAAGACAACGAAGCGTTAGCAAAGTTCGTTTAAATGGTAGTCACAATAAAAATAACAGTAATATTTGAAAAAGCATGACTGCGTGAAAATACATTTGTTGATCTGTTTATTTATTAATCCGTGTACAGACGTTGTCTTCTCACGTCACAGGTACTGCTACCGGAACTTGATGTTTTGGGGGTTTTTTTTGCTCTCATAAAAAGAATCACTGTGTGTCACTTAACTTTCATAAGACATTTTGAAAATAACTTTACAACATGTGCATAGTTGTTTAATCTGTATACTTCTTAAATTACATATAGCATTATGTTTGGGATATTTGTTTCGTATGGAGTATTTAATTTTTCATTCTGTTAAAAGTGCCACTTGCGAGTGTTTTCGGACCGTTTACTTCGAAATTTTAGACCGGAAGTTGTAGCTCCTAGAAGTCATTGGTCCTAGCTTGACGGCGGTTGTCACAGCTGGGTATCTGGCTCTCTACAAGTTGAGCAACAGCGGTACGTCGGGAGCGAGCAACTTGCTGTATGGATTTCCCGGAGCTACACATAACTTCAGGTGAAATTTACACTTAAGAGTGTCCTTGACTGGAATAATATCTTTATTCTACTAACACCGCACTTATTTCGCCTTGTTTCTTAGACAGAAATCGAACGCGGTACTTTGTAACTTAACGGTCTTCGTGTGGGTTAAAACTTGTTCATTGCATGTGGCTGCTTCACAGCGGCTGACCGCGTAGAAAGCCCAGACAACGGGTTTACATTTCGACCCAACCGTCGGCGTGTATCGCCGCTTGTGAGCCTATTTCATATGACGCCAGAAACCGTGATGAAGCTGAGCTGGGAATGGAAGTGTTTGGTTGTGTTTGGTGTGAGTCCGCGGCTGGAAGGTGTGTGATTAGCCATGGTCCAGCAGCCGCAGCAGCAGCATGGTGCTTTCTGGAAGTTTTTCCACTGAGCGTCGGTGACTGCAGCTTCACCACCGGGCTCCCTGCTCGCTGATGTGCTGCCAAGTGCCATGGTGGCAATAACTTTACAGCCTTTCCCACCGATATAACCCTCTCTGTCCACACGAAAGCCTTGGTCTAATTCGCTGGAAACATTTTGCTGTGTTGGCGAGCACCCCGCTGTTTTGACACATGGATTTATGGGGGATGAGGCGTTTAAGGACACCCTGTTTGAAAAATTGCTCCCAGACTCTGATTGATTGAAACAACGCCTTCAGTGATCCCGTTGATTGTTGTTGTTTTTGTGGTGTTTTGGAGCAGGAGAGCCAGCTTAGGTCAGAAGTGCTGATGCAGCTGTAAACACTATTCTTGGCAAATGAACAGCATGATGAACTGTACTGAGTTTAGGAAAGCTTAATGAGAAGACAGTCTTTGCTGTGAGCCTTCACAAACCGAGCAGCGCTAAAGCAGTAGCTGGTGAGGATGAAGACTGAGTCATGACTGCTCCTGGAATATTTCCAAGTAGTTTTGGAAACTCTTAAGTTCCTTCTTACACTGATTACTCACAGACGGAGTATCTACCTGTTGTAATATTCTGTGGAAACAAACACCAGAAATGTTATTCACCAACTGTTCATGAGTGACTCAGTCATTTTAAACTCACACCTTAATCCTGTAATAAGAAATAAATGTAAAGATTTTTTAAAAGTCTGCTACTAATTGCTTGTTATTGCCTCTACATTATCGAGTTTGTAAATGATGTGTGATGTCTCATTTTTATTAAACGCATGGCATCTTATTTGATGGGATGATTTGACTTGCTAATAGTTAGAATATGAAAGGAATGTCTGGAAAAGACAACACTACACTACATTGCTTTTGTTATTTGCACTCCACTGTGGACAAGAGGGGACATTTCAGCATTATGGATCCTCCATGTTTACTTCTCGTCCCGCTTTCTGAAGTCTCTTTCTAAATGTGATTTCTTTATCTAGACAATACAATGTGAGGAATGTAAACTACATTTTCTGCTAAGTAAACTCCTCCAGCAAAGCTGAAGTTAAAAGCTAAAAGTTTCCATGTTGTGTGTGTGTGTGAGTGTGTGTGAGTGTGAGAGAGAGAGTGACAGAGAGAATGTGGTTCTTTGGCTTCTACTGGAACCTTTAAGATTCAAAAACCACATTAAGAGGGAAGAGGATCAAAAGGTTAAATGGCTCTAACCCATGACAGAGGGACTTTTATTGTCACCATGACCGTGACTCTGCCATTACACAAAGACGTCTGTCCTCTCTCCATGGACCACTCAAGTGTGTTATTCATCCTGCCCTGGAAAATAGACTATTCTCTTTAGTCCTGTTGGCCCCGGCAGTTCCTTTCTTCACATCTCTACCCTTGACAGTATTTACTTTGACTTACGACAATCCTAAAACTAACTTTTCCTTTCATAATTATGCAGCCTGTAATTGTGTCCTCTGCTCACATGTGTAAAACTAGTGTTTGTGCGAGATCCCTTGGGTGCACTGCTTTAACATTATCCAAACTCATGAATACTGATGATCGGTGACTAAACAGTCATTATGATCAAACTGGCAGTGCTGATCTGAGAGCAGCCACATTCTCAGTACTCACTACTTTCTATGTGTTGCCCCAGGAGGGGTTTGCGCAGCTCTCTGTGGAACTCATCTGCTTCACAGTGATAGAAATGCTTCTTCACCCAGGATGCTGTGGCTAGACCAGCTGGCTGTTCTCTAACTGCTTTCTGACAGTCTAATATACCCCCAAGCCAAGCTCAGGATAATCACCCACCCCGTTGAGGACACCAAGCTACTTAGGCAGACTGAAGACTTTGCAGTTTTAATCAGTCGTAGGCTGTTTATCTCCAGCCTGGAGAGCTCTCTGTGCTTTCCATGTGTACCTGGATTCTCAATGAATTACACTCAGCTTCTGCATATGCTTTTTTGAAGACAGGTGGTGGATTATGTGGTGGGTGTGACTGATTTTTTTTTTTTTTTTTTTTTTTTTTGTGTTAAGCTACGTCTTCCTAATGGGGAGGGCACAAAGAGCATTTGCTGGCCGGCTTTTTTTTTTTTTTCTTTTCTGGAGGGGGGTCTTTCTCCTCAGCTCTGTGTCCTCTTCAAAGCACCATGTGCTGCTTTTGCTCTAGTATCATGTGTAGCCGTGAACAGTCACAGGTATGCAATGTATACAATGGTTGTCCCCCACATCAGAGAAGTGCAGCAGACACTCACTTCAGTGGGAAAGCACTGCTTTCTGGCTCTCAGGGTGATCCTGCTTCTTTCAATTGATTTCAGGTAGTCAAGTTGTGGTGCTTTCATGGTCTAAACAGTTTTTTTGTAGTTGTTCTGTATGTATGGGAGATTTAGCATAGTTGTCGCAGTGCCTCTATTTGATGCATTATAAAAATTAATATTTCGTTTTTGGATGTTCTGTTTGTAGGAAATTAGATGAAACCCTGTCTGGACGATTGCCTTGGGGTTCTGTATAATTTGAGCTGTTGGCGTCATATTGACAGAATCCATGCTTGCTGCCTCCACTTCTTTGTCTCTGTATGAACTCCACTTCTTTGTCTCTGCATGAACTCGGCTTCTTTGTCTCTGTATGAACTCCGCTGTAGCAAGAGTTCATCGTTCTGATCTGCACGGTGTGTTTTGTTGTAATCTTTAGGCAAACATTCAAACCATTTGGGCCTTGTACATTTACTGCTGAAGTGAATATGTCCCTCAAGTGCTAATCATTGTAAAAACATTGAGCTCATTTGTTGAAACGGGAGGGGGGAAAGAAATGGTAATGGTGAAAGAAAGTTGAGGGAAGGGGGGCTTTTTCATTCTGTATGTTTTTCCCCCAGAGGAAAACAACCACCTATCAAAAGCAGCACCAAACCTGCTCCCAGACCGGGAAAATAAAGTGCTGGAATGACCATTATTAAGAGCACCATAACTCACTAACAGCGAGGAAAACGGCTGAATATTAAGCAACCTGTCTAGTTCTTGGATGTCTCATTGACAGGAAGCAGAGGAGTGCAAAAGTTTTTCTCAGCTAACTGCAGGCTGTGGGGTCAAAGTCCAAACAGTTTCCCTGTAATAGTGCTCTGCAGCCAGCTGGACCAGAGAGAAAAGGCTGCTTACAGGCTCCCCTAATGGGCCGAAGCTAAAAGAAAAGATGTCAGCCATCCGACCACCAAGGAATGTCACCTCCGTGCCATTGGTATTATTCAGCGTTTTCTTTGTTTTTGACATTATGTCCACTCACAGTGGTTGCTGGGAATCTTACCAGCCAGTTGCTTTTTGTTTCGTGGAGGATTTTGCTTTAAGAGGGATATGACTGAAGCTTAAGTTAAGCCATTTGTTCCATGTTGATTTCATTCATCATTTGTGAAATATCTGATCTGTTTGTGTTTTAAATATGGAACAACACCTCTCCCTGTGGCATCATGAAAACGAGACTCACACAATAAAGTCCTCTGACAGCACGGCTGAGCTTCTGTCAGGACCAGAGTCTTTTTGGACCATGGCTAACTTTTAATTGGTGTGAGAGAGTGACACATATTCAGTTTGGGCATCTAGGTTGTCTGTGTCATTTGAATGTCTGGTCTGATGAAAGACATGAATATTCCTATCTTCTCTTGGTTTTGCTTTGAAATCGCTCCGTGCCAGAGTGTGTGGGTGCATTGGCACTGCTTCACTTCTCCAGTGGCTTGCTTGGCCAACTGCTTTTCTCTTTAATCCTAATTTGCTGCTCTGTATTTTTGTCATTCAAACTTAAATGCACTGTAACACAATGGGTGAAGTACTCCAACTGTGCAGTGGTTTCTAAAAACAGAATCATTTAGTAAATTATGGGAACATATAAATGGGTTTCACTTGGTTTTGCTGGCAGAGGTAACGGTCCACTGATGCATATCTTTCTCCTGTCATTGTGAAGCACGAGAATAAATGATGGAAGGATGCTTTATGCCTCCATGTGCACTCAGACAATTCCATTAAAAGCATGTAAGAATCAGTATCTAAAATGTTTCCAGAGAGAATCTGAAGAAAATGTTTGTCTGCTCTATTCATGCAGTTCTGACCACTGAACCTCTGACTGATCTCAGAACTCACCAGAACTCCAGCTCTGTTTCATCGCTCCAGTTGATCTTTCCTTTTCCTCTCATCTCCATACATTTATAGATTGGCGCCATAAATCCTCAGGAGCTTGAACATTTCAGCTTGCACGGCTGTGCCTTCACCTCATTTTGTGTTGCACGGGTGAACTGGTTACTGTTTGTGTTCACTCAGGTCTTTCACATTGAGTTCTTGTGGAATTGAAAAAAATCATCTTGCATTCTGTCTGAATACATGAGTATAGGTCTCTCCTGGGCCTTTTGCCTCTTTAAACCCTCATATCACCAGTGTGTTGGCTCCACCTTACATAGAACCAGGACTACCTGTGGACTGCAGAGAGTATAGTTGCCACTGTGTCCCTTTAAAGCAGAACTCTCACCTATTTTACACATCAATTTGTGTTTGTAGGCCATGTATAGTACTCCTGCATGTGTGAAAAAGGTTGTGTTAAGCCTATTTTGGCTCCTGAGGGAGTTGAGCAAATGCTGATAAATTGTGTAAAGTGATGTCATAAGACTATAAGTTTGAAAATGGAGTTAGAAAGAAGTAAGCTTTGTTTCTTCCTTGGCCTATACTAGCCACCAGTAGCATAACACACCTGAATCCCTGACCAACCAGGTTGCATTGTGGGTAATGTGGGTACCAGGTTTTAACAAGGAAGAAGCAGATGTGGAATAAAACGATGATTTGTCTTCTATTTTGATCCAAGTTTTTGAAATGACTGCCTGTTCTCTTCATATCAGCACCTTTCCTCTGGTTAATTGAGGTGCTGTTGAATGTAAGCCTGGATCCTCCCTTGTCAATTTTGTTGGAGTGTGTTTGACTAAGACCAAGTTGCTCATAGTTAACATGGCAGCACTCCCTTTTTGGCAACAAAACAACAGACCTAACAGTCAGTTGAAGCGTTGGTTTGCATTGTTTCACTCTCACAGCCCCTCTGCTAGCCTAATTCAATTTGCTGATGGAACTTATTTCTGCCCACATGGTTCAAGTTGAAGGCAAAACAGCCTCCGGTCCAGCAGCTCTCATGAAAAGGTGGGGAACAGATTGCAAATGAGCCTATCGCTTTTCCATAATTCCCCATAAATGAGAAGCACTACTTTGAGAGTTTGTAATGACTGCGAGTTGAAGTCCAGATGAGACAAGTACCAGCACTGGAACAGGAATAACACACACTCGTCCTTAGACATTTTCTCACAGTGATAAGGACTCAGCCAGATGTTTGCAATACATATTCACACCCAGTCCTCTTTCACTCTCTCTGCAAGTCAGAGACGCCCCAGAGAGTGTGTAAAGTGGCCAATCAAAAAAGAGCAAACTTTCATGAGCCAAATTATGAATGGCGCTGCCACCTCCTGATAGCTTCTTACTGAAACTACCAGAAAACATGCAGCCAATGGCATAGTGAAGGTTTCCAACTTGATTTAGCTGTCTTTGAAGTTTGGCTCTGTGAATGGGGAAAATGGCACATTATGAGACACCACCGTGCTCTCTTTCATGTAGTAAGCTGAAAGGGATGCTATTGAGTGTTTGAGGGAGTCCTTTGATATGTGAGATGCTCTGTGCCTTGTGAAAGGATCAAGCTTATGATTTGAGTCAATATGTGTGTTAGTGCTTTGATGCTTGCTCCTGCTAGTTCAGTGTTTTGTCAGAAATGTTTCGTACAGCAGGCTTAGGGGATCAGCCATGATGGGTCCCTGATGGTCCCTATAGCTCACTTATGAGTGAAAAGGCACCATGCATGTGTGTAGGCCCACACAGACTGAGGCGTTAATAGAACTGCTGTTCCACCCGAGCTGACGGTGAACAATATCCCATTTGTGAACTTGTTTTGGTAGTTTGACATTGAATGTCCCATCCAGGGTTTAGAGGACATGAAGGAAAGGAATGATTTGTCTTGATTACATGGTCCTTTTGTTAGCAAGCTTTTCATCTTGTAGAGCTGATGATTGACATTTCTTATTTTCCCACAAGGCCCAGAGTAGCCTTCCGCCTTTTAGTCAGTAGTTATGGGTTGGGCACACAAAGATAGTAATGTTATGAAACCCTTTTGTGTAATTGTGTCTTTAGGCTGCTGTTTTTAGGAAAGTCTACATTAAATATGATTACAACCTTACTACAGAGCACTTTGAATGACTTTGATTTTGGGCTTGATGTTTATTAAAATGATTTCAATTTGTGTGTGCTCAAGGTTAAGCATATGTGAAGGGTCATTTTGTGTGTGTGTGTGTGTGTGTGTGTGTGTGTGTGTAGGTTCATGTCTTTCTGTGTATGCTACTAGTTAGAGGGGGAGAGAGAAGCTTTTTTCCTTCTCTTCCATCTTTACCATCTGGTTTGTGTAGCATTTGACTGAGGTGTTAATCATTGGGCTTCGGGGCCACTCCTGCTCTGACAACAGCTGGAAAAGGGAGATGGATCGGTTGATGTCCATCTGTCCTTATGTCTGTCAGTTCTCTATGCACTACTGTATTAACTGTGTCCATGCAGCTGGAAGGATTATGACCTTGGCGTTTCTAGTTTCTTGAAAAACAGCTGTAAGGGCCTCCCTGGCACTATTTCCTCCCTCTTTCAGTCCCCAGCTTCCTCTGAGTCACCCAATGTTTCTATGCTGCTATTTTAAGTATTTTGAAAAATTAAGCATGGGTACAATACAAATACAATACTTTACCCTTGTATTGTAAGTCCATGCCATCCAACAGGACAAAGGTATTTTCCATCATTTGGACAGTGTGGACCACATGCAGAAGGCTCAGTACGTCAAGAGTTCTGTAACTTGAGAAAACACGGTACACCTTCTTGTTTTTTACCGAATAGGGTTTCAAAAAGATCCATCAGAAAATATGGCAAGTGTAAATATTCATAATATCACAGTTTATGTAAATATAAAATTCACTGTAGTAGCTACAAGATGTCACTGATGGGTGTTAGCAACTGTAACATGGCCTCTTTTGATGCATGTCTTCTTTCTGCTAACACCTGGGGGGAAACTGTACAAATGAGAGTTCCTCCTAATGTTTCTAATGCAACAGATTATGTTCCTCAATGGACACTTAGAAGCATCTCTGTCTAACCTCAATGAGTGATTCCTGTTTGTTCTAAACAGCCCAAGTGTGTTTCTGTAAGGACATCCCTTTTCTTAGTGGCTTAACATATGTCCTCCTTTTCAAGACGAAGAAGAACAGATGAGACCAGCATGAGACAATTCTATTTTTCTATGAAAGCAATATACTTCTCTTGCTGTTACTGATGTTAGGGTTCAGCTTTTAGTCCATCAAATGGATCAAGATGGAAGTAAAGCAAGATGATGTAATGAATGATGCGATTTTTTTTTTTATTGATATGTAAACGGCTCATATAAATGTTGCCAGGAAAAGAAAACCATAGCTTTTTTCACATGGTGTGTTCTGGTTTTTGCCTGTTGGTTTGATTTGGTCCAAAAGTGGTGGTACTTCATCTCCTGTGGCAGACTTTACATTACATTAAAGGCAGAGTAAAATGACATTTGTTCCAGGAAAGGCTATTTTCATGGTCTGTGTAGTGTTGTAGACATTGTCGTTAGTAAGAAATTTAAACAAAATTATACATTTGCAACAGAATTGTATCAAGAGTTATTGGACAGAGCAAAGGTTTTTTGCGCCTGTGTTGTGGACTTGTTTTTTTTTTTATGTTGTTAATATGTTAATAAAGCATGTGATAGTACCAGTGGTGATATTACCAGGGTTTGGGGAAAACCCTGCATGTCTTGCCAGCACATGTCAAAATGTTCTGAAAGGTATACTATGCAGGATTTCCCCCCCAAAAAACAATAGATAGACTCATACAAAAGTAGTCCCTCTCAGTCCTCTCTTATGACCCATTGGAAGTGTGTGGTGGTGCATTTGTCTGTAGAGACCCTGCCCTCTGCATTTTCATGTTTTCTTCTTGTTTTGTTGTGTTTGTGGGCTGCAACATTTGGGCAGTGGCTGTGGAGCCCCCAGCCAATAACTGTGTGCAGGTGAAGTCGGGACTTCATAAAAAGGTAGCGACCAGGTCCGAGACCATAAGCAGGATGCATTCATGAGGAAGCTACAAAAATGGGGGACACAGTGCAGGAAAAACGCCAGTATAGCAAGACGACTCGCCAAGCAGACAAGACTCATTCCAAAATGGAAGTGAGTCTGGGGTTGGTTTTCAACCACAGGCGAACTGAAGTAAACTTGTTGCTTTGAGCTCATCTTCTCTTCTCAGCCACAAACACAAACCTGTAAAACAGTCTTGTGCAAACGGGGATTGATCCTGAAGGGGGTCTAACAGCTTTATGGATTGATTCATAGTTGCATTTTCATTATTTATGACACTGTGACAGTTCTGTGGCAGTGTGCAACAGATGGCCCTGTGTAACTAAAACGCTGATGATTCTTAAACCTTACGGGACCATGTAGAAGAGTCTTATACCATCTATGTTCTGTCCTACTATAGATAACTCCTGAAGAATGTGAACTGTCTGGTGCTTTTAGATGGTCATTGGAGTAGTGCTAATCCTCAGGGCACTACGTGTGAAAAGCTGTTATGTATGTATAGAAGCTCTGTGTTTAAGCATCAGCGTCACGTATTTACTTAAAGGTTAATTTGCCATGGAACTGCACAATGAGTGATTGATCGTTTCCATCCTTCGTGCTATGTATAATGTGGGTGACATTTAGACTTTATTGGGACCCTGCTGCTATGCCAAGAGTAGTGGCCATGGAGTTCTATTTCTGACATACTGTTTTGGTTTCCTGGTTTATCAAAGTAGGGAGCAGTGTGTCGTAGCTTATTATGGGCATGCTGGGTTTGGCCAGCTCTGGAGAGGCAGGGTTTGTTGAGAAGGCTACCATGGAATTAAAACCTTCTTTGCCTGCCCAGAGTGCTTCTACATCTTTAGCCAAAGTTGTAGTCAAGCACACACCCCATGTAAATAATAGAAACATCATAGCTGGGTGTGAGCCAGTTGGGGAAAGTAAATGTCTGGTATGTGTGGAACTTGTGTGGGGGGGGTTCCGCTGTATACCTCACTATTCTTACTTCTATATGGTTCTCTTGGACCCAATTTTTGCATTTCTATTCCTAGTTAATAATTAGACTGCTAGGGGTGTGTGTGTATTTAAGACATGCATGTTTGTAGTTGGGGTGGGTAATTGCACAATAATGAGAAAATATACCTCTGCCAGCTATTTTAAAGAAAGGCATTGTTAGTTTTGTGTGTGTTTGTTGTGCTCCAGATTTATGTGAACAAAAGATTAGTGAGTGGTAAGTTTGCTAAGTAAGTCAGGACACTCTGACTGTGACTGTGTCAGGTCCAAGCTGAGTGAGTGAGGCTCAGGATTTTCAGAATTCTCTTAATTCCAGGCAAGCTGCTCCTGTTGCAGAGTGGAAGTGCTGCCAGCAGCCATTCTCTGCTCTATGTCTTCCTATTGATCTGTCTCTGGGCTCCAGAAAGGGAGATTCCTTAAAGCCGTAGTCTAATGATATTACTCAACACCCCCCACCCCCACCCACCACTAACCACCCTCCCCATTTTAGATCTCTCTCCACTCTACTTTTTTTTTTCTTCCTCTCACTGTTATCTAATTAAAAGCTTTTCTATAGAGGGCTGGTCTTGGCCTCCAGGCGTGGGGTACAGACATGGCAGCCGGCCGGGGGTGGACTGATAGTGTGAATGTGCATGCGTGTGTGTGTGCGCTTGTGTGCATGTGTGAATGTGTGCATATGTGCAAGCAAGCAATTGTCTGTGCATGTGTGCATGTACGTGTCTACTCAAATAGGCTTATTGCTGGCTGAGCTGGTGAACCAGGAAAAGGGTTAAAGCAGTCCATGGACAAGCGGTCATGCAGGAGTATGAGCTTAACTACGATTGGGCTGCAAGAAGGGGGGTAATGAGAGAGGGTGGAAGAGCTGCCCTGATGGGTAGCTGAACGTGGTACAGGGTCAGGGGTATAATATAGAACGTTTAGGGAGTAGTTATACATGGGAAGAAAGTGAGGGGAGTGGCCTCAGTATGGGGTTGTTAGATGATATCAATTCATTCTTTGTTTCCTAACTGCTTGTTGTGCTCTTATTGTACAGCAGAGGCGAGTGTGTCTCTGTACCATATTTCAGGTCAAGGTGTCAGCTTTGGTCTGAATGTTGTCTTTAAGACAACACCTTGAGGGTAAAACAGAAACAAGTAATATTTGGAGAGACAGAATGCGACAGGATTCCTGTAATGCTTTGGGATTTTCCCAATTCCCACCTTACAGGCTGAGGCACAGAAGGGAGGGAGGGAGAATAATGGGAGGGATGCAAAGGAGGTGGGCCAAATAAGAGAGGAGGGAACAGGGGACACAAAAAGCAGCAGGATAAAAAAAAGAGTCAGACTCTTGAGCATAGAGTTGAAGCAGGTGGTCAAAAGAGTTAGTGATGAGATATGCAGATATGCTGCAAGTGAGTGGAGTGTGTTGATCGGATAAAGAGTGTGAGTAACCTTTAAAATACATCAGATGCTCATTTTTCAGCAATGCAAGTCTGTAGATGGACCTTAGAGCTTCACTTCTTTGGCTGTGAGTATCATTTTGCCAAATAACTCCACTCCTTTGTGGCTTGTCATGTCATTTTGCTATTATCACATCTTCTCTAACATTATCTTCCCTCATTGTGGGAAAGGCCAGAGGTGTAAGTAGTTAACGCTCACGATACAATAAGCAGAATGAAGATGCACACTTTTCCTCCTGCATGTGGGATTTCAAGATGCTGTCATTCAGCCAAGCATGATGAATTTCCTCTGAATGTGATGAGCTCACTGTAGCGGATGAAATGAATCTATACCTCGCTATTGTGTGCGCTAATGGAAGTGAAAGGTCAGCTGTATCCTAAAAGTCTAATTTGAGCCATGTTTTTGACAAAGAAGTTATGATGTGACCTTTTTAATCATTTTTACTTTTAGATAGATTTGAAATACAAATACAATTTTTTAAAGAGGCCATACTAGTGTTGTTTTCAGGTTCAAACTTACATGTAAGGTGTCTGCTAGAATAATTCACATGGTTTGTTTAATGTTCAAAAAAACACATTTTTCTCATGCTGTCCACTGTTGCAGTACCGATATTCTCTCTGTATGAAACGCCCCATTTTAGCTCCAGTCCTCCTTCAGGTACCCTCTTGAAAAGTCCAGTCTGTTCTGAGCTCACCTTTGTCCAACATCGCTCACAGTCTGTGAGCAGCCACATTAGCCATGCAACAAGCTAGCGCCCAGTTAAACAGGCTGACTGACAAAATAGAAAATAAAACAACAGAAATCCTGACAAAATTAACAATTTTCATGTTTGAATTCGGTCACGGACAGCTATTATTGATCCCTCCTTGTTCTTGTGGCGTGACAGTTCCAAAGTAGTCTGGTGGAGTAACGGTAAAATGCAAACAGTTTTCTAGTTGATGTGAGTCATTTACATCATATTTTCTTCTCATTTACAATATTTACTATTTCCACCACTGCTTTGCACTGCCATGCAAAGCAGTGGTGGCCACACACGACAGTTTTCCAGTCGTTGTTGGGACGTAAAGTTTATCCGCTGCATCTGTCCTCACATGGTGACAGCTGATGAAGACTTGTGTTGAATCTTGGAGCCAACAACAGAGAAATTGGCTGCTTTGCTCGTAATGTTACCTTCCACGTCTTCACGTAACAACAGCAGGCAGTTCAGTTTGTTTTCTTGAGAGGAGAATAACTCGCTTTGGCATGGACCTAGTAACTTTGCCGACATTTTACATTCACAAAAAAGGTATATAACACACTAAAGGAAAGGGAAGAACCCACAAAGCACAATATGGTTATGTTTAAATAATGTTAAGAAGTTCATAAACATCTGCTGAGAGTAACTGAGCAACCTGATGTCACAAGTGGAGTTTGATTATGAAAGGGAACACAAAATGGCAGCATAAAGATGAAGTGATGATGATGAAGCTGTCTTCTTGAAAACTGAATCATCAAATGTCATTATATATTTTTCCTGCAGCTTGATTTCATGCTTGCATGTTAGAGCATAGTGTTGATCAGAAATAGCATCTTACAACAGTTAAGCGGTTTTGATTAAACCCAATTAAAATTTTGACTGCTCTATTAACTAAATGTAAACACACCTGATCATGGTTGAATGAAAACTCATTAGCGTTTGCATTCCCTCTTATTAGTCCTTTCACCTTGACACAATAGGTTCAGTGGCTGGAAAGCCCAGTCTGTGGGGAGGCATGTTATCAGCCACATTAGACTCACAAGAGGCTACACGGCTGAACTCTGCTGCTCTCCATTGTTATGCTATTTGCATGGACAGAGATAACAGTCACCTCCCTGAGCTGTAGCTGGCTTCATTCTCTGGTGTGGACAGAGGCACAGGCTTTCCTCAGTTCACCCTCAGACACACACACACACCCACACACCCTAATCCCATACCAGGGCAGGCCAACCTAGCCTGCATTCCTCTCATGTTCACCTGATAAGTGTGGTTTGTGTGATGTGTGTGATGTGTGTGATGTGTGTGTGTGTGTGTGTGTGTGTGTGTGTGTGTGTGTGTGTGTGTGTGTTAGTTAATCTGCCTGTGTGTCCCCCTCAGACAAGCACCAATACTTTTCTCCACTTTCTTTTCAAAGGTTGGTGTAGAGATGCTGTTTAAAACAATACTGAGATATTCATGTGTTGTGACTGAATGAAGTATTGAATTTGAATGATTTCATTGATAATAGATTTTCCCTTACAACATGCTAAAATGATAATAGAGACTCTGACAGATTATGCGATAGGAGTCATGATTGATTGCATTTCGTTTTCACTGAAAAAGAAAATGTGGGGTCCGTACCAAACAACCATGTTCCCTTATGTCTAGAGAATATGATTTGCAGGCTGTAGCCTTGCTGTGGCACCACAATGCTTCATTTTTAATGGTATGTTGTCTCATTTTACCCTTATCAAAAATGGCAGTTCCTGCGATTTGGATATTACACTTAGCCATACTGCCATTTTGATAGTATTTCCATTAATTGTTCAGTCCTACCAAAAACTCCAAATTGTATTCTCTTACTGATATAATTCTTGAAAACACTGATAGCATTGCTGTCTCAGGTGCCTCGAACTGTTAGTTTCTTGTCATGTTTTTGGTCTTTGAAACTTATCCTGAGTCATCGTCCTCATCAGGTGCAGAGATGGAAAGAGCTCTTCACATTTTGGCAATGTGTGTCATTAACCCCCCGAAATACGACAAGGTAGCCTTTCCTGCCCCATTATAACATGTATGTCCATCCATCGTATCTTGTCTCAGAAGGTCTACTTTTCATGTAGCTAGGCAGCACAGTACAGGAGGAGAACATTAGCAGCAGGCAGCTATGCTTTGCTTTGAGTTAGGTTGGTCACATGATTTGCGGTGAAAGGCAGGGTCAGGGGTCACAGTGACGGATGTGGGTTTAAGATTACTGGCGGGGGGGTGGGGTCAGCGTGGTCAGGGCTGCCTTTCAAGTGAGCAGAGGCTGAACACAAATCAAACATCGAACTTTTTCTTGAAGTAGGTTAAACAAGTTCCATGTTATTATTCAGTTGTCAGTAATAGAGGGAAACAGTGTGTCTGGAAAAAGAGTGCTAGAGGTCTGATGATGTCCTCATGGAACTACGTCCAACACCTGGTAGAAATGGACAAAACAGTGGCAGAGGGACTGATAGTGAAGTGAAGAATGGGAAAATATCTGTAAATTAGGAAAGGGTAGATTTTCATAAGAGAATTGAAATTCATAAGAAAAACGTGCTCTCTCTCATGCTGAAAATGTAATGTGCAAACAGGTTAAAATGATGGTTCCTTGCATATGAACTGGGTTGTATGAGAGTTGCAGTTTAAGTTTTGGCAGTTGAATTATCAGCTGAATTTGAAGAACTGAAAAGGTTTGAAGTGGTGATTGAAGAGCAAGTATTAAAAATGATTGATGTGTCCTTTGAAGTCTGTGTTCAGACAGAGTGTAAAGCTGTGTTTTAGAAGTGGCACAAATGCTTATAAAGTGATTAGATGCAGATTTCCCTGCGGTGGTACAAAATGAGTTTAAAATGTGTAAACTTGATAGAAGAATTTGCCAAAATCCTCAGATGTGAATCTTCTGGTGAGTTCTGAGTTCAATCAGAGGCTGAGCTGAATGGAAGCACTCACACACATGGTCAGCATCCATTGCTACCTAGCATACAGCGAACATACATACGTTTGCTGTTTGGGCAGATGCACATAAACAGTCCAGCGGTCAAATTTGCTCAAATGACTCCCTTCACTTTCCTCCTGAACACAGTTTAAACCGCTTGAAATGTGAACTATAAATGATAATGGTAAATATAAATTTTAGGTGGGGAGGGGGACTGAAAGAGGTAATAACAATGAAGACGTGTAGAAATTAATCTCAGGCATCCAGCTATAAAATGTCAAATGTCTGTGCACAGGCCTGTTTATTCAGGAGTATGTTGTTCCTCAGTTCTGACATCAGGTAGAACCCCTGGCATTTATCTCTGAGGTCATGTTGAGGACTGTCTACAGAAGGAACCTGTCTGAAGCCATCATTTAATGATGCCAGGCTCTTCCTATGACCTCCACAACAATGCCAAACTGCACCGTTCAGAAATGCTGAGCTAGTAATAATATGACGGCATTGTAAGCAGTGTTCATTTGGCGTTGCTCCATTTGAACTTGTTTGTGTTATTCAGAGAGCAGACAGAGAACAGTTTGATGGGAGTGAGCCAGGGAAGCAGTCAGCATAAAAGCTGGTGCTACTGTCCCTCCGTGGAGATGGCTCGGCCCCTTAATGTGCAGGAACTCAGAGGGAGGAAGGCCACAGCGCTGCAGCCATTCAGCTTGAGCCAAACACACAGCCCAGACCCTCCTGCAGTGGTTTCTGCATCCACAGCCTCAACTGTGTTTGTGGGTCTGATGTCATCTCAGAACAATTCCTTCCCCTCCAAACCCTGCTGTCTGCTGGGAGACCCAATGCCACACGCGCACACACACACACACACACACACACGCACACACACACACAAACACACACTTTCTCCATCCTAGCATCTATATGACCAGTGTGTTAAAAGACTTGGAAATAGACTTGATAACCTCACTATATCACATTACTCTCCCTGGCACAATGTATACAAAGCCTGTTTTGTATTGTAAGAATACCGCTCACAGTCATTAGGACCGATTTTTTTGGGGGGCCTGTAGCTGAATAGGGCTTGGTAATGGAGCAGTGGGAGAACTGACAAAAGCAGCCCCCACCATCACCACCCCACCCCCCCTCTCAGCAGCCTGGCTCATATTGTAGTGTTTAAACACGTAAGGTGACAAGGAGAGCTGTGTGGCTAACAGTGTGTACGTGTGTTTTTGTCTCTGAGACTATGGGAAGATGATGAAGGGCATGACTAGAATACTCTGTGGAGTCAGAGGTGTCATTAAGCCAGTGGTGGAATGACAGTGTGGACTGCCAGTATGCATGACTGTTTCTCCCTTCTGTCCCTGAAATGCAAACTTGAGTTCGTGAGAGCTCCATTCTGCTTTGCACCCATGCCACAAACATTGCATTGGCTCAGCAGCACCATATTTAAAACAAGCAAATGGATTTTATTTTTATGTTTGACTTTGAGGTGGATAAATGGCCGATAAATGCTTCTCTGCACTGCTTTCACGGTTTACCTCTGTCCGTGCTACAGTCATTACAGTCCTTCCAACCTTCTTCCTTGCCACTGTCCTAACTCTTTCCAACACCGCTTGGGTCAAGACTTGAGCAAGCATTCAATTTACAAAACCCTGGAATCTGACTTGGATTCGGGCAGGCATCCACATAAGCCGCGGCTGCTTGGGTGGACAAATCAGATTTCTCTATTCTTGCCACAGGGGGCCCTTATGTTTTCAGTGAGAAAGTCTGACAGAGAGTCAGCTGGGGCTGCAATAGAGAGCATTCACACTGGTTATGCCTTTATGGTTCTGAATCTCAGTCATGGGTAGATATGTCAAAAGGGTTCCTCTTAGAATGCAGGTCAGAGACGAAGCTGACCTCAGGGGTTGAGGAAGGGTAAGGAAGAAGGGAAGGGGGGAAGTGTACATATACACACAGAGAATATGTTGGTAGGGGGGTTGTAGTGGTAAGACAGGCCGTAAGGCAGAGGCTGGTCCTCTGATGGATGTTTTTCAGTGTGCCCAAGCTGGGTGGAAATGAGATCTGACGGGTGTGAAATGGTCCTCTCTCTCAGTGGCCAAGGCCCCTGCTAGGTCCAGCCTGCTAACACTGTCGCTTTGTTCTTCACATTCTCAAAGAGGCTGATTAACAAAGGACTCATAATGACTGAGCTGGGAATGTATGAAAGCTGTAGGAGCTCTGATGGCATCATTGATGACATTCAGTGAACATTTTTGATAACAATGATATAAAGAGGCTTCAGATGGCCTTGTAAGTCTGGGATGCCTGATGACAGTGGTGTTAAAGTAGGATGTTTAAGGACATGAAACTCCTGAGAGAGGTGGAAACTACTTGTAATGGCCAAAGGGTTTCTTGAGAAAACAGTATGTCATCTATTCATTCTCTTATCGGCTTGTTCAGTACTGTACTTAAACCTAACAGAAGAGACTTTTTTAACCCTGCAATGTACATTTCCTTGGAATGCTGTATGAATCTGATTAGATCACTTAACAAAGCTGAGCACATTACTGTGATGAACAGAGTCTTGTTGGAGATGATGACATCAGTTTTGTTTGCTGGGAGAGAACAGATGGGAAGCATTGGCAGAGAAATGTCACACCAAATGCAAATATAGCACCTTGTTGTTTCTGTATTTGCGGCTGTTCTGACTGTTCCTGCTCTTTCCCTCTGCTTCAAAAGTTCACACACCTCATCGGTGGATGATGACGGTAATATCTTGCTTATACTTTTTGTTTTTGCTTGCTAGGAAGCAGACAGATCTGTGCATGAATGTGCGCAGATTGGAGACAGTCTCATATATTAACTGAAGATTCGTTGCCTCAGTCTGTTTCACTACGTCTTAAATTTCAGTTTGACTGAAGAGGTTTTTTTTTTCTCTGTAGAATTAAAATCACAACTCATTCCTTCAAATAAATATCCATCATTTCGAGACTAGAATCACTTCAAAACCTCAAATGCAGGACTGATTTTCAGAGTGAACAGGTAGAGGATGAACACATGGTATCTTGACAATAAAGCATGTAATGGAGAATGTCAGCTATTATCAGTGGAAAAGTGATCCTTCAGGGCGTGATGTCAGTGCAGGACAGTCTGCAGAAGTGAACAAGGTTGTTGTAGTTCATGCTAACATTTGACTTCAACACAAGTGAGGACTGTGTTGTCACTTTCCCGGCGTCTGGCACAACATGACTCTGTAAAGCTCGCACGGCAAAGCATGCTATGTAATATCATTGCTCTCACATGAGACTTAATCTACCTCCTCTTAAACAGTCTCTTTCTAGTGACCCGTCTTCAGGTGCTAAAGACCAGTTGAATGATGGTAGTAATCTGCTGAACAGTCCTGGGAGGAGTACTCGTGTACGTGACTAAAACTGCAATTGGAGCTTAATAATGCAGATAATGACAGGGTCAGCCAAGGAAAGGCTGGATTTTAGATCCTCCCAATAATACTAGAGGTATTATGGAGAAGGGAAAGGGAGTCATGGTAAGAAGAGTCATGGGAAATTAGAACTCTGTTTTTAAAGGTTGACGTTCCAACCCTGTACTGCGCATGTTTTGACACTTAAAAAAGAAAGACAGGCGAGCAAAGCAGCAGCAGGAGGAGAAAGAATTCTCTTTGCAAATGGTTTGATGTGCCACGTTGCTCCAGCTGACTCATCTCCTCTGTCTGCCTGTTGTTGTTCCTGCTGTCCTGAAGCTGTTGCTGAGGAGCTCTGAGAATACATCAATATCATATCCTTTTGACGGTTGTTTCTGGGTCTGCATTCTGTTGTGAGAAAGTCATCACTCTGACATTCCCCTTGCAACCTGAGGCAACCAACAACCAGGTGTAGTAACCTGGGTGTGACCCGTCTAAGCTGACATGCCTTTAGCCCTCACTCACATTTTCTAAATGACATGCTGGATGACATGCTTTGCAGAGACTGTGTGAAAGCTCACGTTGCTAAATCTTTCTTTCCGTTTCTCACTGCTCTCCTTTCCTCTCCTCCTGCCCCTCAGATCCAGAATGCTGAGAAGAGGATGAATCCCACAGGTCATCTGAGACATTCACGTGTCTTTGCCGCTGTCCCTCCCCGACAGCCCTCTCGTCCCACCGGGGCACCATCTGCCTCCACACTCTCCCCCCATTGCCCCTGCCCGGGTCCCTCCCCCCTCCCCTGCCCCCAGTAGTGGCCATCCCAGAGGAGACGAAAGGCGAGCCAGCCCGTGTAAATATGCCTGGATGGAGGTCTCAGTGGCGTCTCGTCCTGCTGAACTCCCTGACCTGTGGCCTGGAGATCTGTGTGGCAGCTGGGATCACATACGTGCCCCCACTGCTGCTGGAGGCTGGAGTGGAGGAGCGTTACATGACTATGGTGCTAGGTAAGGTCTTGGTAAAAACTGACAGAGGGTGGATCTGGTTACCTAGTTTTAGTTCTGCCTCGTTCTTTCTCACACATATTAATAGTCTCATCATTTCCCCGTCTTCTCCTCTCTGACATGAAACACGAAAGGCGCTCGCACACTCTCAAGGATAGACGTCTTCATGTATACAATTGTCTCCTTTGTGGCTTGTTTACTGACCACATGAGTGATTGTTTTTTGTCCTAGTGTTTCAAACGATGTATTTGCATATCCCTTGAGTGCCATTTGTTCGGTTTGCAATACTTTGTGTGTTGTCATAGGGCTGAAAAGAAATGGGACTTAATTTGAATCAGTCTGAATGCTTTGTTTGCTGTGGTCACATTACAGCCGTAATACAAATGGAAAACGATTTCATTAGCTGCTTTTGACGTCATGAGAAATGTTGTAAATCAGAATTGGCCGTACCCTTCAAGGAATATATGCTTTGTAAATGAGTTTGTTACTAAAAGATGTGACCTTGTCCAGTGGAAGCGAAGTGTATGTGTTGCACACAGGCATGACTGTGCCACAGGGCCCCTGTCTTCTTTCCCATTCAGGTCATAAAGACATAATTGGGGCCGTTACACAAATCAGTGGCCACATCACCTGTTGTTTTGTGGAGGTGGTAATCGAGCACTAATTTAAAAGCAGCAGGAGGGCTAACTGCCGGAGGAAGAGCCACAATGACAGACTGACAGAGTGCCGCTCACTGCAGTTCATGGACTCCACATTATAAAACAAGAAGCAGCTATGAGTTCACTGACTGCTTGGTATTTGCTTTTTCTATTAAGATCACACAATCAATGTCATGATCTTAGTAAATAAAGGAATTATGAGATGTTCATTTTTGTTTGTTTTACAGGGCACATACATAAACATGTTCACCGAATAGATGATTGGTCCATGTTATATTCACAGCCGAAGCTAATTTGCAGTGCTTATCCTCCTGATTTTTATTTAAACATACATTGATCTTTGAGTTGTCCGACACATTACAGCTGCACAAAGCACAGTGCTTGACCACTGAGAAGCTCTGTTCTGTATCACAGCTTTCATATGGTGTACTGAAGTATTTTATGGAATGTCTTTAGAGCAGATCTGAACTGGAACTGGTGGAAAACATTGGCACAGGATTTGGACAACCGAACACTGAAATTCAAAAGCACTATAGCAGCACTTTAGAGGCATTTTTACACAACACCACTCCCTGGTAAAAGGTGCAGGAGGTTAGAATGATGAGCCATAAAGTCTGTGTTCCTCTGACATTCCACTTAAGATGAAAAGCACAGATAACAAGAAACAGGAAAATACAAAGCTTTTTTTTTGCTGGTTGAAAGATGGAGACAATTAGAGCTGCCAATAATATTTTGTTAATCTAGATTTTTATCATATATTCGAAAAAATCTCAATTCAATTAAGCTCAATTTTATTGTTTCCAGCATTTCAAAAAACAAACTCACTCCTCGTCTCAGACAAGGCCACTGCAATACAAAAGACAGAAGAATTTAACTAAGTTGACATTTGTGATGCAGCCATGCACTGAGAATAAAAGAGAAACTTAGCTCAAATATATGAAATATTCCAAAATAAACACACCACAGCAGCGTCTCTTTAACATAATGTCAGCTAATAAGTGTTCACTTAACCTGCCGTCTCCTGCAGATTTTGTTTGTGTTTGTTTGGACAAACACATGATTATAGGTTAATTTAAAAACACACGTAATGGACAGAAATACCTTCTGTCTGGTTTATCTCTGTGTTGTGATGGATCAAGCTTTATCAGCGGTGTTAGCTTTATTAAGCACTACCTTTTGAAGTAGTTTTATCAGGAGAGCTAGCTTTATCAAAACAGCTGATGTTATATCAGGAATGTTCACTTTATCAAGCAGAAGCTTAAAAATAGCTTTATCAAGGGCCTGGAAGAGGTGTTTAATGAGTATTATTGTTCACTTTTAACATGCGAACCGTTTTACTGATATCCGTTTTACGTCTGTCATATGGCATCATGTGTTTGGGTTGTCTGTCCATCTGTTCTGTCTCATGAAAGATATCTCAGGAACGCTTTCAGGAAATTTCTTCAAATTTGCCACAAATGTTCACTCGGGCTCAAGGATGAGCTTAATAGATTTTGATGGTCAAAGGTCACAGTGACCTCACAAAACCCATTTGGGCCATAACTCAACAATTGATTTGCTAATTATGATAAAGATGTGATCCAAAAGGTCAAAGGTCAGCTTCACTGTAATATCCTAACCTTGTGCATTCTTGCCATTATTCTATGACTTGACTCAGGAGCAGAAGGGCAGATTTGTGAAGCATTCACGCTTTATAATTTGTAGCTTCTTTGCAGCAGCATCCATATTTGAAGCATTGTAGTCCACCACTGGCTCATTGGTTCTGCTGACATTGAGCTGCAGGTGTTTGGTGTTGCACCATGTGATGAAGCTCTCCATCAGTCCTCTGTGCTCCTCTGTAGAAAAATGTAGCCAAAAAAATACACTGGACACATTTTACATACCTTCACAGTCTTCACTACATATGTTATATGAGTGTGGACAGACATGGATGTAAACTGCTGGTTGATGGAGGCATACCATCACAAGGTGATAATTCCAGTTTGCAATTAAGTGCACTATCACATCCAGGAATTGTGGGAAGAGCTGTGAAAAGTGGCCTGCTTTGCTCTGTGTGCAGTGCACTGTTTTGTGCGCGAGCGAACACACACCATGAACACTGGACGTTGAGCTGATGACTCAGTTCTGCCTGGACTGGACCTTTGGATCTTCAGTAGTCCGTAAGGATTAACTCAAAGTATTTGGAATCCTTCCTAATGTAAACATTAAGACAGAGAGGTATGTTTTTTGAGAACAGCCAGTCATGTTGGCGCTCACAAATCAGTGGCATGTGTGTACTGTACATACACACTTTTAGCATCACCCATATGGTATATATTTGTGATATGAATAGTTGCCTTTTCCTGTCAGGGTCAGCCCAAATGGTGTTCACATGGTCCTCACTGAAGGCGTCTCTTTGAGACATTGTCTTGTGACTATGATGATAGATACAGTTCCACCTAACCAAAGGCTCTGTGTGGATGACAGAAGTGACTATTCAAGTATAAAGATGGAACAATATACATTTGTGCTCCTCCATCTCTGTAACAGCTGCTGGTGATATGCAGAGAAAGGATTTTCAATGTTGGGTTCCTCTCAAACAGGCTCCACTGTAAGTCAATCTGGAAATGGCACTCAACCTAATTCTCATCTCCCAGTATTATAATGGAGTGCCTGAGTGTTATTTGAATGAAGATAGATATTGTGTCTTGGGAGACTTAAAGCTTATTTCCCCAAGCAGTAGTGTCAGGTTCTCAGATGGCTGCTTTCTATTTTATCTAATAGCCATTTGTTGGCTGCCTCATCCTCCAGTTGTTACTTTCTTTCTCTCGTTTCCTCTCTGTAGATGGAGAAGATACTGACGTGTCTATTGTTGTTATTTTAAGCATATTTAAGTGTTGGTGGTTTAATAAAGTAACAAAGCAAATCGTGCAATGTGATACGTTTTATGTTAGATAGGATCATATGTGATGTGTGTGGGCTAGGTTAGATGCCACTCTGGTGCGTGCGTGCGTGCGTGCGCGCACATCTGTTAACAGAGCTGGACAGCAGCATGCATTGTATTTTGAGGCTGTGTTTATGTGTAATATAGTATATTGCAGGGAGCACAGAGTGGGGGGAGAGTGATGTGTGAGATAGTAAGTCTTACAGCTGTAGATGGCGAGGATATGATGGCCTTCCACAGCTGCAGCAACGAGAATTGTGGTGCAGCTGGAGTGGCTGACTGCTTGCTGTAATCTCCTTGTCTGTCTGCCTGTCTCTGTCTGAGCTCGTCCATTTCCCCGCTTACCTGCCCGGTGTTTGGGTCTGTCTGCCTCTTGAAGTGTTTTGGAGTACACTTCAGACCCCAGAAACACAGATATTGTCTCCTCTTCTCTGTGTTTCAAGTTCCTGTCAAACTGTAGAAGGACTACAACTGGATCTTGGTGAAATTGTGTGCACCAGTCGTTCTTCTTTGCTGTGGAGTTTTTGACCCCTAGTGGCCCTGTAGAGCAATGTTTAGATGATTTGTTTGTATTTTATGTGTTAATAGCATGTGCATGAGGACAGACATGACATCACAATATGGCTGTCACAAAGTGCCTTGTAATGAGAAACATTGAATGTAAACAAATTGGTGCTCAGCTGTAATGAAAACTCCACAGGGTACCTTTACATGTCAAACTGTAGCCCCAAGATTGGGTCCATTTTAGATACTGTGTCTGAACAAAGTGTGTTCTAATTAGCCCGAGCCGACCACATGTGGAGGATGAGCTGAGGGTGGGTTCCCTTCAGGCAGCAGGCCATCTGCAGGAACCACCACCACAGTCAGACATGAGGGCAGAGGGGCACATGCAATTCACCCCCTGGTACAGCAGCAGTAAGAAGGACTTGACAGGACTGGTAGAAGGCACAATGAAGCCCAGTCAAGAAGCTGTTGTAAGCCACTGAAGCTGAACAGAGATTTTACAGACACTTGAGTTTTTGCCATGGGATATTGTGAAAATCTGCTTTCACAATCTGAGTGGAAATGTGATGTGTTGTGTGATTAAAGGATTTCATACCAAACTGATGAGTATGGCAGTGTTTCAGAAGGAAAATACCTTGTTCTTCTTGTGCAGTCTGTTTCAAACATAATGTTTTGTGAACTCTGTGTTTGCTGTTTCTTCTCTACATATTCAGTTAGCATTGCCTCTGACCTCCTCTGTGTCTGTGCTTCTGTCACAGGTATTGGTCCAGTGCTTGGTCTCCTGTTCATACCTTTGATTGGCTCAGCCAGTGACCACTGCAACAGCAGTTATGGCAGACGACGGCCTTTCATTTGGCTGCTGTCTTTAGGAGTCCTTCTCGCGCTTGTCATCATTCCCCATGCTGACGTGCTGGCTGCACGCCTTGCCTGGGGTGGGCGCACTCTCCAGGTGGGACACCTATTTATTGTTTGTGGTTGTCATCTTCATGAATTCTACCTACAAAGCACACTGACAAGAAATGAGTGTAACATGTAACTCGCAATGATATTGCTTTGTTACAGGTGGCCTTCCTTATCATTGGGGTTGGGCTTCTTGATTTTTGTGGACAGGTGTGCTTCACACCTCTGGAGGCTCTTTTGTCGGACCTGTATCGGGACGAGGAGGACTGTGGCCAAGCCTTCGCCATGTTCTCCTTCATGGTCAGCTTGGGAGGTTGTGTGGGTTATTTGCTACCCGCGCTGGACTGGAGTCGTGGCCTCCTCTCTGTTTACCTGGGAGGTCAGGCAGAGTGCCTCTTCTCCCTACTCATCCTCATCTTCATCTCCAGTGTGCTCATCACCATGAAGGTGTCTGAGGAACCCTTGTGTGCTAGCAGTGGCTTGGCAGGGTCCGGATCGTTACTGGAGTCGGGGGCTGGTGTGATGGAGGCTGGCCGATGCGGCGTGCCGCGCTCATGCTGCTACCTGCTGAAGTGCAAGCTGAGGCTGCTGAAGTCCGGACCCCTGCTGTGTCTGCTGAGAACATGCTGGTCCATGACCCCGGCCATCTACAGGAGCTACTGCCATGTCCCGCGGGTGATGAGGCAGCTGTGTGTGGCTCAGCTCTGCAGCTGGATGGCTGTCATGTCATTTATGCTTTTCTACACAGACTTTGTGGGGGAAGGCCTGTACGAGGGCGTGCCGAGTGCATTACCAGGAAGTTTGTCCAGGCAAAGATACGATGAAGGTCAGTTCTTATCTTTTTACAGTATGTTGAAGATTTCTGCATGATGTATTCTTATTGTTTTATCATCATACAGTATCTCTCTACATGTGTAAGGCACTCATTATGGTATACACACAAGATATTATGAGGTGGTGCCTTGAAGTAAAGTTTCATTGCACTACTCCCTTATGTCATCGTGGCTTTACCTCCACCACCTGTCCACATTAACTGGATTAGGATCCATCTTGGCTGTTCTTTCTGCTCTGTCACAGCTGGGCAGGATGCACTCACATTCCTCAGGCACAGGTGGAGGACAGAGACCGAGCCTGTGTTCCTGCATGCCTACATGTACAGTTTGTACACAAGGTTTTACAAGAGATAATGAACATTTTGTGTAGTTATGCCTCTGAACAAGAAACAAATCCTTTGGGTACGTGTACTTAAATCCGTATCAAGCCAATCCAAGGAATTCCAGGTATTACTTTCCACCCCTGCACTTTGGAAGTTGTATACAAATACACACAGTATTTATCTGTTCCTGTTGCTGCTCTGTAAATCACAAAGTTGTCACTAATCCTACCAGACAGTTGTTTGGCTATATTCTGTAGCCATGCAAATGCTTAGCTGTATAATTCTACCTAAATATAAACTTCAGATGGACGGTGTGCAGGCAGATAAACCTGAACAAATCTGTTGTGTCAGTGGTGGAAGAGGGCAAAACATGCCAGGAAGGCTTCTTTCTTTGGCATATTTTACCAGACAGTGTTTGAGAAGGAAGCTGAAGTACAGATGTGTGAGGGAGACCATCTTGTCCATGTTGAGAAATTGGGGATTTCTGAACACAGTGAGCTATGTCTGAGTTTTAAGTCTCCCTTTGTCTACTGTTCAGCCAGACTTCATATCGTGCATCATATTTCTCTCCCTTCTTTTCCATTATCTCTCTTTTTACTTAACTATGCACTTTTTAGCTTCCCTTCTCCTTTCATCAGTCCTTTCCTTCCACCACACACCTGTTTTCTCATCCTGTAATCCTTCCTCTGAACCTCTCCTCTCCCTCTACATTCTCCGTTGTCTTGTTTGTCATTTTCATCCAGCCATTTACATTTTTTTCTTCTCCCTCTATCTCTCACCGTACTTTGTTTACTTTTTCCTTTTCCTCTATGTCTCCTCCCTATGCTTGCTGGACCACGAGGAATGTCACACTCACAAAGAATTAATGTCAAGGAATCAGCGCAAAAAGAACATGTTCATTCAAGTCAGGTAGACAGCCAAGCACAAATCTGAGGTCTGTCTGAGCGGGTTTCTTTTAATCTGAAACACAGCGGATGTTATTAAGCCACATCATTCAGTCCACAGATGTTCCTCTGCATCAGGGTTAGCAGTTTTTTCTGTAGGACTTCTCAACTTAACAGTAACCGCTTTTCTTTCGTGATCAACTATCCTACTGGGAAGAGTTGCAATTCAAAGTAGTCATTTATGAAGCTTGTACTTCAGAAAGAGCCATTTTCACACACTGCAGCAGTTTTCCTGTCCATAGATTCAGTAGCATCCTGGCTAGGTCCCATATCTCTAAGGGCTTAAATTTCAGTGCTCATTAGCTCCTGTTGCTCTAGTGTTTGTAGAGTGGGCTTGGTAGCTTTGCTTTCCAAGAGTAACATGATCTACATACACCTTTCACATAAGTGATTCTTTGCTCTGCTTGTGAACTTCTGACCCACAGTGTTCATGGAGAGCAAGGTGAGGGATCAGGCTGAATGCAGGTTGGAATAAATAACAGTCTAAACAGGTTGGCAGTCCAGCTTCCATGGATTGGTACTGAGATAAAAAAAATCTGTGAAATAAATAGGTGGGGAACATTGCTGAAAATGGGACAATTTTCTCAAAAAAATCCCATGGTTGAGTACAACTACTGAAAAGTCAGTCTGTGATTCAGTCAAATGGAAATGTCATTCTTGGTGAAAGGCTGAGTTCAACGGAAAAATGCAAATGCTGTTATGGCTGTACTGTAGTGGAGAGCTTAGCAAAACATGTACAACCTCGATTCCAAAAAAGGTGGGAGCTGCAAAAACAGAACAGGATGGAATCATTTGCAAATGAACCGTGTTCACCAGCATTTCTTATGAAGTGTTCCTGAGCCCATGTAGTAATATCAGTTATACAATCATGTGTTCACAAAGTGGTGAACCTCTCTTCATCCTTGCTTGAGAACGACTGAACCTTTCCAGGATGCCCCTTTCATACCCAGTCATGATACTATCACCTGTTACCAATCAACCTGTTTACCTGTGGAATGATCCAAACAGGTGTTTTTGGAACATTCCACCGCTTTCTCAGTGTTTTGTTCCTCCTGTCCCAACGTGTTAGAAACGTCTTCATCAACTTCAGAATAAACATATATTTATATACATAAATGAAGCTGTCAAATATTAAATATACTGTCTTTGTGCTTTTTCAAGTGAGTATATGTCACAAATTTTAGAAGTTACCACATTTGGTTTTATTTGTTTTACACAGTGTCCCTAATGTTTGCAATCAGAGTTGTAGTTTGTTTCTTAAGAAATCACAGATGCAGTCATCATAAGAACATTGTTTTAAGCTCTTTTTGTGCTGGCCTTTTCACATATTGTCACATACACATACATACAGTAGGTTCACCCAGTGTCGAAGGACAGGATTACACAGGGACAAGAAGATCGCCTAAATTGCTCTGATTGTCCTGTAACAAGCTGTTCTTGCACCAGTTCAAGATAATGTGCACCTCACTCCATTTCCCTGACCTTGGCGTCCTCACTGTGTATAAAACACTACATCTCCTAAAACATCTCCTATGTCCAGGCTCATTTGCTCAGCTCATTCATTTGACTGCGCTGTCAGTCTATCTGCAGATGTCAAATTAAACTTGCAGAAAGACAAGCCTCTACTTTGTGCTTTATTCAACAGCAACTGCCACCACAATGTTCATTCAGACCATAACTGTTGGTCTGTACTTAGTTTGGAGTTAAAAATGTTTTGACATCCTTCAGCATCAACATAACATGAACAAATCAAATTTGGGAGTCTGCAGATCTTCCTCTGTTGTTTTGAACTCAAAATTCCCCCTCGGTCAGCTGGTGAATGCTTCTCCTCTGGCTGACTGACTGTTCCAGGAGGCACATCGCCTCAGTAAACAAGGACCGGCCTATGTGTGTCGCCCTGTCAGGCGATTTATTTAAGGTTAATGCTATCTGTGATGGTCCAAGTCAGTCACCCCAAACAGTGTCTGTGCTGCGGAGCTCTGTGAATGTCTCCCCAACGGATTTGTGTCTTTGTGGGCTTGAGGGAACATCAGGATTTCTAGCTCACCGAAAGAGCAGTTAATGCACCACAGTTAAAGTTAACATAAGGTATGGCAGCTGATGCATTAATCAGATAGTTTCTATACTGACAACAAAATAGGACAGTGTTTTATAACAAGGTAGACATCATGACAGCTGAGTGTCCCACAGAGGATGCCTGAGAGATGCTATGAGTGTACTGGGCTCAGCTGGTTGTTATAGAAATGGCATTTTTCTTTCAGGCATCCGTATGGGCAGTCTGGGCCTGTTCCTGCAGTGTGCTACCTCAACCTTCTTCTCCCTGGTCATGAGTCGTTTGGTTCGCCATTTTGGCTCACGGTGGGTCTACCTGAGCAGCATGGTGAGCTTCACTGCCTCTGCTTTGGTCATCTGCCTGTCCAAAAGTGTGGTCTTGGTCACTGTTATGGCAGCCCTCACTGGCTATGCATATGCCACACTGCAGACTCTGCCCTACACACTCACCTGCCACTACCACAAAGAGAAAGAGGCAAGTATAGCTCAAACAGCTTTGTACACAAGAATAATGTGTTGACAAAATATGCATAATTGATAAGCTGACTCTTGTCTCATTTCAGGTGTATATGCCAAAAAAGAAAACCAAAAGCATTCATAAAAATGGTATTACAACCAAGTCGGACTCTGTGTATTTGACCCCTGTGGAAGAGGAAGGCGGACTGAACCACAAAACGGGGGCTCCCTACGGGAATGCTTTTATTGGCCAGGACAATTATGAGTGCTACTCCAGTCCACACAGCCAGAATGGCTCCTCTCACAGCTCTGGCGGCACCAAACAGGAGGAGACGGAGTCAGGCTTTGAGAAACGTGGTGTGGGTTTGGACTTTGCCATCTTAGACAGCACTTTCCTCCTCTCTCAGGTTTTCCCCACCCTCTTCATGGGCATGATCGTTCAGTTCGCACAGTCCGTCACTGCCTATATCGCCTCTTCTGCCATCTTCGGTGCTGTTGCCATCTACTTGGCCAGTCAAATCATCTTTGACCAAAAGGACCTCAAAAGCTGAGACTTAAATGCAAAAGATGTGGGATGTCAGGTTCCTTGTGTGCAACTCAAAAGTGCGCCACTATTTCCCAAATACCTTGTGCTAGAACCATGTGTTTCCTCTGCGGGGTAAGTGTGTGGCTGTCAATGTATGGCAGGTTCTGAGAGAAAGTGGCTAACAAAAGAAAATGTCACAAGAGACATGTTATCTGCCAACAAGGTGCACTTTCTCTGTTAGAGCAGAGGTTGTTACCTGCCATCTAAACAGTCAACACCAACTGTGTGCTCATGTCAGGTCTGATACTGTCTGTACTGAATGCAATTGAATTCTATAGTAATCGCTCTCAAAACCTTTTGTTGTGACATCTTTTTTGTCCATCATGTTTTTCCTCAGGTACCACAAACAGATTTACTGTAGAACTCATCAACCTCAGATACACAGCTACTAACCTTTTATGCTGTCCACCATTTTTTAAAGTGCAGTCTGTTTTGTACTCAAAACAACATGTCAAACCCAGTATTGGAGCAGCATCACTCAGCCAGTCTGGAGACTGGTCGTGATTTTATTGTAGACAGGCCTGTCTTTATTCACAATGGCAGCATGGATAGATCAATGCATTGTTTCTAACCCTTTAGAAAATACAATTGGGACCATTGAACTTGTACATCTTGGATGAGAAACGAAACACAAAAAAAAAAACACTTAAAGGGGCGCTCCCGTGGTTTAGTATTGCAACTCCATTAAGTTTGGGGACTTGCAAAAGACAGATTTTTAAAATAATGTTTTTATTCCTTTCAATGGGTCAGGCCCCAAGAATGCTGGATTCTACATTTACCATAATACACCTGCATCACCTCTCATTAGACATCTCTACCTGTTAAGTGCCATCGTCTTTGTAACTCCCTGCCCTCAGTTTGTAAAGCAGTTTTTTCCCCCAGATATTGAAAGTCTCAAACCTAACTCAAGATAATCCTGGTGACATCACTGTGACAACATCAGGGTTATTTTCTCAGACTTGACAAAACTTCTCTAGTGCCACAGAGGACGCTATACAAACAGTTAACACCGGCTGTTATTGCAGGCGTTAATGTCTGAAATTGGTGTGGAATTTCAAATTGGAGTGCTCCTTTAAAGGTTCATCTGTACTCTGATGTTGATCCCATCTCATGTGTTCACCCCTGTCTAGTGTCATGTATTAGGTTTTACTGTAAATAGTTTTATACAAATTTACTGTATATCCCTATGGGAATGCTGTCATGCAACCTGCTGAGGTGAGGTTATTGACTGAGGTGGTGTAAGAATGAAGCGGTTTACTGGAACTGGAAATATTGCATCAAACGACCTCTGTCTAGATCACACATGTCAAACTCATCCCACAAAGGGCTGAGTGGCTGAAGGTTTTCTTTCCAACCAAGCAGCAGCACACCAGACTTGACTCATTTCATTAGCTGATCTCAGTCTTCAGACAGCTGATTGGTCAGACTGCGTGCTCTTGATTGGTTGGAGGAAAAACCTGCAGCAATACCGCCCTTTGTGGAATGAGTTTGAAATGCATGGTCTGGATAAACCAGAGCAGTCTAGTTGAGCGGACTGCTCATCCTGCCCCACTAAGTTTCTGATCAGGACAGTCGTCTCAGGTTAGTACTGTTAGATTAGAAAAAACCTTCATGTTTTAGTCTATTCTCAAATGACAATCTAGGACATCAAGATGGGCTCGTTATTCAGTGTAAACATGTAGGGTGATGTGCTGAAGCGCACTTCATAGCACCCATTCCTGAAAGACCAAAAAACAAGAAGTTATGCAGCAAATGCATATATTTGGTTAATGAAAATTCTGCGAGTCTATGGATGGGCTGAAGGACTAGGTTTATTGATGAATGAATGGGTGAATGAATGAATGATTGAGCGAGTGAGTGACACACTTGCGTATGTGCAGTTTTGTCTCATTGGTTATGATAAACTGTACTGACTTTAGCCTGGCCCACATGATACTGTATGTTACAGAGTATTGTGGCCTTCAGTTAAGCTTTTGAAATTGGCCAGTTGGTGTAAACACCATGCTTGTTTTGCAGCCGGTGAGTGAGTTCACCTGAGTGTTCTGTATCCGGGTCGTCTGATCCTGCACGAGGGGTGAAGAATTAGGTTCAGCAGACGTAAATAGCCCTTGTGGGATCTTATTGCCTGAGCTACGCTCAGCATGGGAGAAGTGAAAACGGCAGAGGATTTGTTTGTCATTGCTGACACTGCTGCAAAGTCACTCAAGCAGCTGAATTCTCCTTTTCAGTCCGGTGTGCACAGGAACATATTGTCTAGCAGTAGCTGAAGTGTTAGAGAAGAAGTTGTTTTACAAGTGCCTGTACATTTTTCAGACATATTTTTTTGTACATATGTATTTATTTATGCTTTTATTACAAAATACCACATATTAAACTATTGGCCTCTTTCGTAGGTGCAAGGATGAAGGCCATGTCTGTGAAAAAGATAAATTATTTGTATAGATGTGGTATAGAAGCATCATTAAAACTATAATTTATTTTAACATGACCAACTTTATTCTGTAGCTTTGATAACATCACAGAGCCCATAGCTGGTGTCTGCTATGGTGAGAAGAGTGAAAGTTGCCCGTGTGGTCACCATCCATGGAAGTCCGTGTCAGCTGAAAACTTTACCCCTGTCGCACAGCTGAGATGCTTTGTGTGTTTGTTTGATCTGGTGCAGTTGGTGCAAATGGGAAACAGCATCATTTTGTCAATACTGCTTTCGTCTTATGTAACCACTTGTTTGTTCCTGTCAGAGATTTGTTACGTTGTTAAACTCAGCAGATAAACTCTACGGATCGAACTGGAGTTGTTTTCAGTCTCTGTTGCTCTCAACCAAATGTCCTGTGTAATTTCAAAAAAAGAAGTGCCAATGGGCCAACTGTGTTAAGGCCAGACGTCGCTGTGTTCTGATGTGATTGATCAGGTTTTTTAAATCTCCTTTTTTTTTTGTCAAATGATTTCAGTCACTTGTTTCTTCATCTTAAATGCATTCAGCCATAATCAAAAGTTGCATTTCATTTTCCTTATACATCCATCAGACTGTGTATAAATATGCAGTTACCAAATAGATTTTATACAAAATAAAAGAACTGCATTGTTAATGAGATGTTGTCCTTCAGTGATTTTATCAAACACACTCTCCTTCTCAGTCTGAAGAAAAACTAAAAATAATAAATAAAAACTGAAATTATTCATATATGTATATTTTACTAAGTGTATATACTGCATACAGTATATACACTTAATATGACAAAATATTGGTCAGTTAATTTGATATGTTGAGTATTTGAATTCATTTACTCTCCGGTACATTTTGATCATATTTTTCATTTTAATTGAGTGTTTTGTGGCGTTAAAGTGTCTAAAGATCTCTCTGCAGTTTGGTGTACAGACACTGAACACCTAAAGGTTTGGGAGTGATAAAAATTAACTTGGAAATGGTGCCATCCTTTGGAAATCTTGAGGAACTGATGTGTGCAAGAGAGAATGCTGGTGCGCAACTGCACTGGCCTCACTGACGCATGGGCATGCTGCTGGTGGCATTATCTATTACATGGAAAAGACGATAGGCTTTCATGTTGCAGGGAATGGCATGCTGGCAATGTGTGCCATTTGACAGGCCTCTCCAGTTTGCTCCTCATAGTTCTCACGAATGCACCATGGGAAATGCACAGGTCATGACGCACTTATAAAAATGTGATACTTTATTAAAATGCCACTGTGGTCCTGTTACCCAACCGCGCTGTGGAGCTGACAGGATGTCGGTGTCTTGCTCAAGGACACGTCAGCAGAGCAGATGCTGGCCGACACTGAGGTCTTGAACCCTGATCTTGGTGGCTGGGGGGCGGTGGGCACCCTCCCGGCTCTCTGGTCCAGTTGATCTGTCATTTCTAGGCCCAGAAAATACAGATTTTGCTGAGGAAAGTTCTTGAACGGCGTGGCAGAAGAAGCGGGACCACGAGAGCCCTGTCATTGCTCTCCGGTGACAAGTGGGCCTGTTTTTACACCTTCCTTCTAAATAAGGAAGCGGTCTGACAGACATATGACCACCGACCCAAATTGGGAGCAGCCCGAGTGGCCCATCGCGTCCCACGGCCGCTGAACGCCACCAATAAGCTTTCTCCCTGTCTAGTCCAGCAGTGATAGTAGGCCCCTCAACTCTCAACAGAGTTTGTATTTTTCCTGCTGTCAGCACCCTCTCTACCCTTGTGTCGTCCCAGCGGTGAAGTCAGCATGATGTCATCCAGGGATGCGATAGCCATGGCAAGGTTGAAACAGGGCTTTTGGTGAGTGGTAGAGGATTTATTCTGAACTCTTAGCAAGAGGGAGACAGAGGGGGAAGAGAGAGAGAGAAAGAGTGAGCGTGTGTGAGAGAGAGAGGCGCGGAGGAGCTGCAAAACATGGTAATCACCACCACCAACATCACCATCACCATCACCTCCAGCTCTGCCGCGCACTCTCCCGTCTCCTCTCCTCCTCTGCACCGGGGCTTGCGTTTCATGCCCAAAGCCCTGATCTGCGCTCCAAAAATATCCCTCAGCCAGCATGCCGAAGGAAGCAAAACAAGAAGAGCGGTATTTTTAGGGTCATTAATTTTGACCACGTGGCCCGAAGGTAAACCGGATGGCCGTTGCGCAAAGGCTCCTCGTCAGTATGTCCTGCGAGGCCGGCACGCCGCACTGGACGCTGACCGCGGTGGTTCTCCTAGGCTTTCTGCTGGGGATCGTGTCAGCGTACCCTTTACCGAGCAGCAGGACAAATGCAACTTTACTGGAGAAAAGATGGGAGACCCTCTTCTCCCGCTCTGTACTGGGGATCTCCGGGGAGAAACCAGAGCTGAACTGGGAGAGTGACTATCTGCTGGGCATCAAAAGAGTCCGGAGGCTCTACTGCAACGTGGGCATCGGGTTTCACCTTCAGATCCTCCCCGACGGCAGGATAAACGGTGTACATAATGAAAACCAGTACAGTGAGTTCTACTTCCACCAATGTAATGCAATAGACATAAAAGCGAGGCAGAGTCAATAAGCATGGATCTGTGATGAGCAGGCTAGTCTATCCCCTCTGTTAATGTGCATGATCATATGTCATCCGACTCTGAGGGAAAATTGAATTTCTTCCACGCAAAGACAAATCTATTAAAAATAAGTATCCATCAGTCCTGAACACCCCCTTCCCCCCCTCCTCCCAAAGCTCAACCATGACATGAATGTATGGACGCTTTTAGACAGAACTTATTTTTACGCAGCCCTGTGAGGGCGGTCCAGAGACCAATAGCCGTGCACGTCAATGCAATTACTGCAATTATTGCAATAGCCAGAATGCGCTTAATTGACACGCGCCAGGATGCAAATGTAAGATGGGGTGAAAGATGCAGAACAAAGGCACGGCATGCTGCGCAGCAATCTGCAAGGTTACACCCATAGACGCAGAGAGAGCACAATGCTTCAGTCACCATGATAAAATACTGAATCAGCCAGAATGATCGCGTGGTGTTTTAGTCTCATTTTTGCTCTAATGTCATAATTCTTTGTTTTGCATCAGGTCTAATAGAGATCTCTACGGTGGAGAGAGGAGTGGTTAGCCTGTATGGGGTGAAGAGTGAGTTGTTTGTCGCAATGAACAGCCGTGGAAGGTTATACGGAACGGTAGGTATGCACAGTAGGCCTATTTCAATTATTGTCCGGCAGTGTTAGTTAATGGGATCCTGAAAATAGGACGCACTTGCAGCTCCATCAGAATCATATTTTTGGTATGGGACTCCTGCCCTGTCTCTGCCAACAGGGGGGCTGCACATTCTGCGTTGCGAAATCCATATATTTTAATTTCATCAGGAATTTATAAAGCTCTATTTAAAGCGTGCTAGGCTTGGTGGCCTATGGGTAAATAATGATGAGGTTAACAGATGCAGGGTTGAGTCCACACGCCTGTAATGTGGTCGTGCTGTGTGTGTGTGTGTGTGTGTGTGTGTGTGTGTGTGTGTGTGTGTGAGGAGGAGGGAAAACCCCCTGACGCAAAGAAACCTGTCAGCGCAGGAAATCGATTTTAATGGCAAAGCGCTTATTTTGCAGGGCAGTGCACATCACACACATCTTGGGAGGCAAAGGCCCAACTCACCACCTCACCAGCAGCAGCAGCAGCAGTAGCGGCAGCTTTTCCCACCTCTAACCTCTAAAAAAGAAGAAAAAGAAAAAAATCTGAAACGCTCTTTGATTTCTAGTTAATGGGAAATTAATTAAAAGTCCGTCTGAAAATGTGAATGTTTGACTGAACATCGGCTTCCTAAGAGGTGTTTCCCGGACACCATTGCTCAAAGCCTTATGAACCTTTCCTGTTTCCACCAAACTGCAGTTGTGCTCGTTACATTTCTGAGAAGCATTCAATACTACAAACTATGCTGCTGTGCATGCTGCCACTGTCTGAGGTGTCCTGGGCTCCCCAAAGAGACCTCAATGCACAGCACCATTTGGATCTTTCATGTATTGAATCTTTGAGGCATCCTCAAAGAACACGTGAATCTGGAACATTAAACCCTGATAACTTACTGTGATTTGCACCTGATGGGAGGTTATAGCACTATCGCCTAATATGAGTGATGGAGCACCAGTGAAAATATACTGTATGTATGTCTCATAATTGTTAAAGAGCTGGCTTTTTTTCTTCTTTCACATTGAAGTACAGACAGCAGCCTCTTAACAATTGGGAGCATTTTCAGAGGTGTAATAATGGCAATCAGGGCAAAAATGTAAAATACTAAAATGTAGTATCCCATAAACATATGGTATACTTTGCCGATGGTTTTTATGGGTGTGTGTGAATTATTCTGCTGCTGAATGTGTTGGGTGTTTTGTGTAGTCCCTTGAAATATGAAAAGCAGTTTTCAAGAGAAAGAAGACTGTAAGTGAGGTTAAGATGACAGTCAATCAAAAAAGTTCATCCTCTTACATTTACAAACATGTAAAGCTCATCACCTCACCATATATGTATGTTAATCTTACTTTTAACTCTCACTTAATGTATTGGTTCTTAGTTTTACAGTTTAGTGCAACTTGAACTTGAACTATTTTTCTCCACCACACACGGAATTTATTTGTAGAATTACTGGAGATAACCTTTAAAAGAAATCATTTGTTTGCTTCTAGAGCAATGCCAGCTATCAATAAAGGAATGTTCCCTGTGGTGGGGGAGGAAACATTGTGTTTAGTAGAGCCCCGCTGACACATGGCTGCTGGTTTGCCTGCTGTGGCCAACATATTTGACAGACAGAATGCGAGGCGGTTATCTGGTCATGAGTGATGAAGCGTTAGCTTGTGAGCAGGCTGATGATCTGATAAGAGATTGAATTAGGCTGCATGGTTTCTGATGGGGAGTATTTGCTCTGCTGCTGTACAGTCATGCACTGTCAGCTCATTCATACTGTATTTAGATATTAGTTTAGATAGAGGGACTTTATTGGGAAATAGTAATCAGTGTTTTTCTTGTGTCTAAAATCTCCTTGATATTGTTTATTTTAGAAATGATTTCAGTACTTTATTGTATGGTTTCATTATTTCATCAAGGTGTTAGGTTTTTCCATTTTAAATGAATAGCTTGACATGTTGCTAAAAAGGTTTTATTGGCAAGAGTTAGATGTGAAAATTGATAGCTCTGTCATTATTTGTTAAATATGAAGCTGCAGCCAGGGAGCAATTACCTTATCTTGGATAAAAAATGAAACAGAGGGAAACAGCTTGTCTTGCTCAGTCCAAAGGTAACCTAAAAAATGCAGATATACAGTCAACAGTTGACACATTATGTCTTGTTAGTTCAATCTGTGCAAAAACAAAACAGTGAAGAATGTGAAGTTGTGGTTTTTACCTGGGCTTATTCATGGGGCATGGATGAAACAAACAAGATGTAAGGTGTATTTTAATGAACTTTAGATTTTGTTAGCTTTGAAGACAGCCAGGCTAGGTGTTTCACTGTTTCCAGCCTTAATGCTAAGCTAGGCTAACTGTCTCCTGACAGTAGATTCATGTCTGCTGCACACATGAGGGTGGTATCGATCTTCTCATCTATCTCTTGTCAAGAGGTTGAACGAGCAAATCTCCCCAAAAATGTGAAACTATTCCTTTAAGTAGTTCAGTTGGATTTAAATTTGTTTTTTTTTTTTTTGTTTTCTTTCTGTGAATAGATCATCACTGATAGAAGTTTCTTGTGTGTGTAAAATGCCAGCTGATTTAATGGATGATCTGGCTCACTGGGCACAGTTAAATTAAATTAGATTAATAGACCCACTCACATCACCTTTGAGGGTGGTTGCTGTGGCTGCTGGCAGGCTGCACAGACAACTCTAAACAAAATGTGAATTCATTGTTCCCATTGCTGTGTGTAATCTAAATTTAGCTTTATATTTTTGTGCATTGCTCAGAATCTTTTTAAAGAGCTTTTAATGTTCTGCTATGATAGCTTCAAACTACAAACTGTCTATTGCGTGGCAGTTGATTAAAATGTGCGCTGTGTGTGTCTTTGTCCTCTCCAGACAGTCTTCCTTGATGAGTGCAAGTTCAAGGAGAGCTTGCTCCCAAACAACTACAACGCCTACGAGTCTCTGGTTTACAGAGGCTCCTACATAGCGCTCAGCAAGCATGGCCGTGTGAAGAGGGGCAACAAGGCCACCACTGCCATGACCGTAACGCACTTCCTACCCCGAATATGATGAGCAAAAACTGGCAATAACAAACTTATTTGCACATGTGGATTATTTTCCAGGTAACATAAATACTGTATACGTACGTACAAACACAAAAGACAAAATGGACAGCAAAAGAAAGAAATACCACTATATCTGATAGTATTTATTCAAACTTTATATGTATATTTGGGTAGCTTACTTTGTATTAGAACTGATGGGAATGCCATTCTTTGCTGCTTTTATGATTTTCATCATTTTGTGATATGAAGGGGATGGAGAGCGTCATTTATCCCCTCAGTTTATATGGGTGCTTGCTGGAATTGGTTGAGTCCTTGCCCTGTCAGTAGATGACAGTTCATCCTTTTGGAAATGAAATGGATACGTTATTACCTCAAAGCACCATATCCTGAGAAGAAGAGGAAGAAGAAAAAGAGAAGTGTGTGCATGAAATTTCTACAGAGAAGAATGCCTGTTTACTTCAAATGTTTTTGTTGTCATCCATCAAGGACTTGGACATTTCCCATCCTCCATGTTTGATTGTCTCTGTCACTGTCAGGGCAACTAGAGCACTTGCAAACATGGTGGTGGTTTTTCTTGCTTCGTCATGAGGTGGCGGTGCCTTGAATTCCTTTTTGCGGCCCCCCTTACCCTAGCATGCGAGAAGCGTGGTGCTCAAGTCAGAAATAGGAATGAAATGCAAGTCATCACTCCCTCAGACACCACCGGGGTGCTTTACCCCAATTCCTAGAGGGCCAGAGGTTTCTCCACTTTATTTTCTTTCCACAATTAGATCAATTAAGTAATTGAGACTCTATGCTGCACAGGACCCAGAGGAGCCTCATGTTAATATGGAAAACCAGATTTAGAGTCAGCACCCCCCATCATGTCCAAGGGAGCTTTGACAATCCCAGGTTTCACTTCCACAAATTTTGAAGCCGGATCATCAGGCCAGACTGAATGTGAGTCGCTACTACATTTGTGGACATGCATTTATTTTTAGTATTTCTGTGGAACTGGTTGGTTTGAGAGCTGCTTCATTTCTCATTGTGGGAGGTCAAGGGGGCATCTAACAGGGCATCATAGACCTGACACTATGAAGCAAAATGACCTCCATTTCTTTCTGCTCTGTGTTGTATTTCCCTCCAGTTCAAACTGAGTCGGTGCAATCTGTTGCATCTGGTCTGTAGCCTTGGTATTTTGTTTGGGGATGACTCCCACTAATTTATTCAATTTTGTTTTGGAAATGCTGAGTTTAGAGCAAAAGTGATGATGGGAGCTGTTTGATTTTCACACTAGTTTGATGATATCTGGCACTTAGAGTAATGTGTTTAAGCAGAAATGAGCGAAGTTACCGTGGATGTCACTGAGTAGTCAGTTCACTGTAAATATGTTGATCTGCTGCATTCATTTGAAGTTTAGAGAGAGAACTGGATTTGTGAACAAAACTTCAGGGAATGATGTGGATTGATCCCAGATTTTTATGCTATTTCTACATTATTCAGATTGGTCAGTCAGTCACGTTATGGCTTCTTGTGCAAAAAACAAATAAGAGCAATGTTTAAAAAGCAGTGAACCAAAGGGTTATGTTAGCGATGTTCATTCAGGCTTCATGTATGCAGCATACCATACTTGAATTCAACAACTGCTCATGCTCCTCTTTCAGATAGTTTTCCATTGTGGAGACAAGGGGGAGGGGGAGGACAGAGAGCAAGCAAAGTTGAAGGTAACAGTGAAGTACAGAGGACTTACATGAGATTCTGTATGTGGCTCTGGTTGTTTGTTTAACTTGGTGAGGATATGGATAATGTGGGGTAAATATCTGAGCGTCAGACGAGTGGGCTCCTCGTCTGTTGATGTCACGCTGGACAGTCAGTGCAGGGCCCTGGGATTCCTGTCCCACTCATCTGAGCCATTTTTGTACCAAGGTCAAGGATGTGGGCTTTCTGTACTTTGTGGCAGTGATGCAGGCATGTTTTCTGGTCCATCTCAATGACTTCTACCTTGTTGCTTTGCGGCACTCTGCACCTGTTAAGCTATTTCTTCATCAAGACACAAATGGTCGTCTTGTATTGTGCAATGAAGATATTAACGATTCTGCACCTTTCACGTACTTCTGGGCAGAGTCTATATAATGTTGACATAAGATATGACTGAGCTCGTTTTTTATTGACCTTGAATTCAGTTACTATATTTTGGTACTTGACCTGCAATATTCTGTTAGTATCAAACCACCAGTCAGGCCAGTTTGGTGAAATATGATTAAAGAAAGTACCAAGGCTCCTATACATACTGTATATGTTATCATATTTTACCTCATGCCCTTTCTAACATTACTGTAACGCACTGACAAAATGTCTGTGAGCGATGGTTTACGAGCCCTTTAAGCTCCAGCTTATGTCTAGTAGCAGAGACGAATGTGCAGTGTCTTGCATGTCTAAGTGTGTTTGAGTGTGTGTGTGTGTGTGTGTGTGTGTGTGTGTGCGTGCGTGTGTGCGTGCATGCGTGCATGTGTCCAACTGAGCACGCTCCTGTCATGTTCTGTTTCCTCCAAAGCAACAGTAGAGATGGTATCAGATCAATTTACCTTGAGTCAGGTCATTGTCTGACTGTGCAGGCTGATGTACTGGACTCTCCTCACAGAGAGGATGAGGACAGGAGGGATGGAAAAAGGCAACACAGAGGCTACTGAGGGATGTCTGTCAAGAGCAAGCACTGACTGTGGTTTTAGCAGGTAGTTATGTAGCAAAAGGCCACTTAAAAAGAATCTAATGCTTCCAGGAAAGGAAAGGGACACTTGAGGTTGAACCTGTGAACAGGTTGTCTGGTGGACTGAATACTGTGATCCAAGAGAGCAACTTGACACTCCCAGGATGTCATGTTTAATGTTTTTGAATATTGACACCATTGATAATTGTGTTTGGGGGATTTTGCCTTGAGCATCTGACTACTCATTTTTACTGATAAGCCTTTATCACATCACTATGATCAGAAAACGATCACTTGTAGCTTTTTCAGGACTGATTTTGTGACAGTGAGGGTTGGGTGGAGAGGCATTTTGACTAGTTTGTCAAAATATACAAATGGTGCAAATCTGTTTTTTGTATGGAGTGCAATTTATTGAGCAGGGTATAGATATTATTTTTCCTTGCAATGCTTTCACTGAAACAAGCTGACATGCAAGATCATAACTACTTGTTTTGATGACAATGTTGTTTTAATTACTGTATGTCATTTATGATTTATTCTGGTATGTTTCAGAGGACACTGCAACAAGCCATGAATTGAATGGCAGAATGGGAATTGTAAAGTTACAATGCTCTTGAAGTGGTAAGGGACACCTGCTAAGTTGACCTTGTTTACACCAAAAGCAAGTTAGCTTGGTGTCAGATTTTGAAAGCTTGAGAACTGAAAGTTTAAAGGAAAAATGACTTTGTTACACTTTCTACAACTTTTGCATGATGTTGTTTTGAGGCAGAAAAGGTTGTATGATATAGCAGTAACTGAGAGAGGGTAGTTAATGTCATGAAGCATATCACCTTTCAACATTAACCCTTACATCCTAAATTCCTTTATTATGCATATAGAGTTCTGAATGGACGAGGCATGTGTTCCCCCTTTGATTAAGGATCCAGCGTCTGGATTTTGCCATTGTGTTTATCATACCTGTTCAGCTGGTTTATAAATGTGTTGGTTCACAGGGAACTGGAGACTGGAGGTCTGTGGGAGGATCTGGGATCAGACTTGTGTGTGTGTGTGTGTGTGTGTGTGTGTGTGTGTGTGCGTGCGTGCGTGTGCGTGCGTGTGTCCCTGTGTGCCAGCAGCCTTTGTGTTTCTCAGTTTTCTATTCCTGCACTGAGGGGAGAGTGCTCCCTCTGAGTCCCCCTCCTCTTTTTTAACATATACCTCACCTTCTGCCTTAGTTCCGATTATTGAAATGATTGTAAATTAGTTTGAAACAACAGACTGCTCAAATCATTTGTTTCTGAAAAATACGAGTGAGTAAAATACTATATTACAAATGGTTTTCCTTTTATTTTTGTACGTATGTGCTGTGCACAGCAGTCAACTGTATTCCTGAGATAATAATAAAAGATGTTTTGTAAAAGCTGTTGTATTGAGTGCTTTGCATGTTTCCTTTGTCATGCTTCTTCCCCCTGAATGACGGTCATCTATGAGTGCCGGGGAAATGTTAAACCTCAAGCCAAAGTCATGGTCAATGCATGACCAAGAATCAGTATGTGGCGCCCTCTTCTGGTGAAGCATGACAATGGGGAGGAGGGGTTCTAAATAAACTTCTTGTAATTTCCCAGTGGGTTTCCTGGACATGCCTTTGTCATTTGGCACTAAAATAGAAGTAAAATAAAGACAGCGTTCAGTTGTTTCCACAGAAATGAATTTATTTGAATGAAAAGTTAAATCTGCATCACATAAAGAATCTTTTCAACAGTGCACAGCACACCAGCTACATGTAATGTTTCCAATGATAAATGAGTGATTAATGAATATTTACTTCAAATGGAGCAGTTCTTTCAAGGAAATAACTGTGAAAAGGTGCACATGCTCTTCTCACTCAACACAGCAAAGTGAAATAACTAAGCTCTTTATATTTATTTCAGCTGTTAGTATTGAATTAGTTCTTTGCAAGAAAGTTACAAGAAATGTTTGGACATAACTGGCCTGTGAAATAGGGGGTGATAAGTGGTTTCCTACATCCCTGTTTCTGTTTATTATCCTCATCAATATGAAAAGTGATTATTACTGCCCTCTGGAGTACTACTTTGAACATTTCTCTGTAGTGTAATATTCTTCTAGGGAGCTCAAAATGATCATGCTCATTATTTTGATAGTTGCTCTAAATACTGTTTACAGCTCAGACTGTGAATATAGTCATCTTATGACATGTTGACTGCACTTTTTCCATCTAACATTGAGAATGAACGCTGGCACGAGTCCAGCATATTGTTTCTTTTGGGTGAAAACCTTCCAACTCTAAAATCTGAACAGGCTGCAAAGCTGTCTAACAACAGAAATGTGAACTCAAGTGAAAGGAAGTGAGAAGCAGGGAGGTATGCAGTTAAGCAAGGCCTGTGAATGTCAGTCAACATACTGTGACACAACAGAATCTAATTACTGTCTAATTATATATAATCAATCATTTGCATCAGTAATGCATACCTAGGCAGTAAAGGTATAATTTACTCACTTCGGCCGGTGGTCATGAACAGGTAAGAGAACAGATATGTTCCTGACACTATAGGTTTTGCTGAATTTTTTATCCTTTCAGAATTCCTTACTCTACCTGTACTGTTATTCTGACCAGAAGAAATACTGAAATACAGAGTTTCCAACTCCGATTTAAACAACCTTCAATCAATAAAAGTCAAACAATAAAGTTTATAGAATAGTTTGGAAGCCTGATATTCTTATCTCCCTTTCTTTCTTGATCAGCGACATGGATGAGACGAGTCCATCTTCCTTTCACATCTTCTGCTTTCTCTTCTCTGCTCCAGCCTCTGCAGGAATCTCTGTGTCCACGTTTTTAGGTTTGAACAGAGTAGAGTAACCTGTGCTTCCATCCACGGCAGGGAAATCTGTATTTTACACAGATATCTGTATCTTAAACAGATAAAACAGCGGTTTACCAGTTAGAGCATGCAGGAATCCCACCTCAACAACCTACAACAACTTAATCATGGAAAAACAGGCAGGCCTTGAGTCATTTTGGTAAATGAGTTAGCCAGATTATCGACCCTCTGTTTAAATAGACCTGTTGGACTTTCTCCTCCTCCAGTAGCTGCCCACACACCAACCTGAACATTTGTGCTGTAAAGAGAGCAAGGCATCCCCATTGATCATGCAACCAGCTTTCCTCTCACTCATCCTCATTGCTGTACATGTGTCTGTACCGGTGGTTTATACAATGAGGCTGCAGGACCCACAGCAACTTTTACATCAGCAGAGCGGCGTCAGCACAGGAGCACACGCAGACACATCCAGCGGAGCAGGACGTCTCTACTTGGAGCTGAGTGGGTCACTGCAAAAAGGTGTTCACAGACACTTTCTGGGTGAGTCTGCCAAAATTTTTTATATAGATTAACTTCACTACAATTTACTTTTAATTCCAGGAAATATAAACCTTTTTAATACTAAATGCAACTCTTTCTTTTTCCAGCATTGTTCATTTGTCAGAGGGCAATAGCATGCTTTACATTATGTCCTAAATTGATTCAAAAATACAAAACAAAATGTATTTGTTCACAAAGGTAAAAGATGCACTGCTAAAATTACAAATATATAATTTTGGGGTATATTTTGCAAATACAAACGAACATGATTTCTGGCAGCCAGTAATGTTCATGTTGAGAAGATGTTTCTAAAACTATTCTAAATATACTCTATATGAATTTCTTTTTCAATCTGGTATTTTTTTCCCATTTAAAACTGATGATGGAATGTTTGAACCTGTTCTCTTACAGTTATTTTGCCAGTAAGGACAGATACAAGCAACTTTGTGTCAATATTTGATTTGAGAAGAAGACGGTTCCTCTGTATGGACGTAAAGGGAAGGCTGTACAACTCTGTGAGTACTTTCTACATGCACTGAACTTGAGTGAAGTCAGGAGCACAGGAAAAACATTTAACTTTATATTTGTTTGCTTTTTTTTCTGTAAAACAGAGGCAAAAGGACAGAGAAGATTGTCTCTTCCAGCGCATTTGGTTTGATTTGGCGAACCATCATGATGTGCTTTATTCTGTGAGTGGGGCCCGGCTACTTAAACTGGAGCGAGCTGAGCTGCGAGTTGCTCACCAGGAGCCACCTGAGCCCTCCTCGGCCCTGATGGAGAGGTTCCTGGGTCCCTTGGTAAAGAGACAGAGGAGGAGTGAGGAGGTGAACCCCTCTGATCCATTAAGATCACAGTCACACCCCTCACATTCTGCCAAGGATCACAAGGATGCAGCTCAAGGGCAGCCTGAACAGGACCAGGCCGGCGCTGTGTCCAAAGAGACCATCACGTCCTGTGATGACCCCCTGCGCGTCTTACAGCCCAATGGGCCTGTCAGTCCTGTCAAGACGAATATTGTAGACCGGGCAGAACAAGACTAAGATATGTGAAAAAGGGCTGCAAGTCTTTATGTTTGTTTTGAAAACTGTCTTTTTGTTTGACTGCATGGTGGGAGCAGATACTGTACTTGTAGACACCTTGTCCTGCATCTGTGGACTGCAGGACCAGTGAGAGCCGCAGAATGACTTCCAAACGGCTGGTAGAGTCAAACTGACACTCAAGGGTGCCATGTTGTTTTCTGAAACCACATGAGAGCATTAACTATCTTACAGCTTCTGAGAAAAAAGCATTTCATCCCTACAATTCTTCCATACAATTACATTTTTTCAGAATTAGTTTTATGGCGCTATTATGCTCGGTAACGTTCTCATAAACTGTGTTACATCACAGCAGCCTGCACAGACCCTCTGTTTGAACAGCAGACGAAGGATACGTTTGGCAACATTTGACATGATCATGCAGCGAGTTTGATGCAGCGTCCTGCTGTCCTTTCACCTCTTTTGTCAGTTAAATTTTAAACCTTGAGCCAGATGTGGCAATGTTTGTTTTGCATATGTACAAATGTGTAATCTGTAAGTAATTATGAATATTTATACATACATGTGTTGATACAGTTGTCCTTCATTACAGGAGTTTAAAAACTTAAGAAGAAATTGAACAGTGCAGTCTTTTGTTACTGATAAAATATCATGCTATTTGCAGTCATACATAAACAGGATCCAATGATGTCAGGTGCTGGACACCAATAGTAACAGCAATGAAAAGGAATTTATTTATTGAAATGTGTTAAATGACTTCCTTCCTAGCCTACTGTTTATTATTTATATATTTCACCTTGTGTTATTTCTAATGTGGATAAATAAATGGTGACTATTCCGTGGATTGTCTGTCTGTTCAAAGTCCAAAAAGTGGATTTCTGCTTTGCATTTTTGACGGCAGTGATTTCACAGAAGTGTGTGAAACCTGTTCTGGGATAACTGCATGAGTGTGAACCGTCATGAAAGAACATCCTGTGACACACACAAATATAAAGTGCACCCATTAGTTGCACCACTCAACAACAGCTCCATGCGAGACTCTTTCTGTAGTCCTTAATCTAACGATCACTTATATAGCTACAGAACATAAAGTAACATCATTACGAGCAAGTTGTTGCATTTTGAGGAAAAAAGAAAAACTGGGAATGAAAATACTTGAGTCAAGAATGTGAGCCACATACATGACAACTGCACAAAACATATCAGAACAACAAATAAACCTCTGCACCAACCAATCCAAATAAAGGCCACAACAACCATGTGGTTATTATGCACACAACCAATTGGTTATGTAACCAGAAAATATTTGACCTGGACAAACAATGTCCAAATGAAGTGATATCAAAAAGAGAAAACAGAAACTTTCATTTGATATCAGCATATCAAATAAATGTAGACCACCATGTAAATGAAGAAGCATGCTGACTGAAACGAACACATTATGTCCATAAATCACAATGCAACATCTAAGTGATATATCATGCAAAGATAAACACACGAGACCCAACATAGACTCAATGTGGATTTTAGGGAGTTTAGGTAGTTTTATTCATTTAGATTTAGTAAAATAAATATAACAGCCAACAGTAGTAACAGCTTCATTTTCCTATCATGAAATACACGCTCAAGTTTGACTGCATTCCTGCATGAAGTGTTTTCAATCGAAGGATCCCAGTGACCAAAGGTACTGAAGGTGTTTTCATATAATCCAGAAGTCACACACTGCACATTTTTTTTTTAATTATCATATTGAAAAAGTAATGTTTAATCACTCTAAAGTTTTACACTGAGAGTGGAGTGAAAAGTCGAGAATTAGAGGAGTATAGTGCATTAACAGTACAGCACGTAGCATGTGCGCTCTTTCTTGGCATGCATTTGTCCCTCTTGACTGAAGTGTTAATTCACAACAATGAAAAAGTCACTGATTTCCAAAAAGTCAACACTGTCACATTTCTGCTCTCTGCTCCCACGCAAAGTCTGTGAACTTCCGGAGAGTAAATATAGAAGCACAGACTCATTAGAGCACAATGCTGCCCACATTTACAGTAATGAATAACCAGAAAGTAACAAAGTGATGATGACATTGCCCTGCAACACAAACCATCTCTCTGACCTTAAATTCAACAGCATTCAAACCTGAAAATGTCTGTATTTTACATGTAGGTAGTAGGTTATTATTATATGAAATAAAAGGCTGTATTATGTGCATTATTACTCCATATTTTGGTGACGTTAAACTGAATTTCTGCATTCAATTAAATAAAGTATGTTTTTAAACAGCACCTAAATGCTTGACTTAAGATTTTCTCTTTGATAATTCCATTGTCAAAAAATACTTAGATTGAACAACCAGGAAAACATTATCCATCCATCAGTTCACAATTGAGTAAATAAAATGAACATGTGACTGAGCAGAACCTACAAATAAATCTAATTTGTAAACTTTCAGTATTGAGACTCTGGAGCTTTTTCCTAAAATGTACAAAACGAACATTTCCTCTTACTCCTACTGTTTAACATGGTCCCCTCTGTGGACAAACACACAGCGGATCCCTGACAGTTTGAACCTGTCGTCCTCTTTTCTCACGGTGAGTATAAACCGGCACAGACCTGTGTTGGGACTTAAAGAGAACATATGTGCCCTGTCGGAACCCAGAGGCAAGGAGCAATGTAACTCCTCCACAAAGTAGCGCACTGCCACGCACATGTAGGCCCCGTGGGTGACGACCAAAGCATGGACGAGGACGCCCCTGAGCCCGTCGTCTGCCTTTCCCTCCACAAGAGAAGTTTCTGGTGGGGCACATAAGGGAGTTTTGTCCTCACCTCTGTCATGCCAGTGCTTGGCCCCAATTTGCTGGAGCATTTTCTCCAAGAACTCTTTAACCCGCTCCTTCACCTAAACGGAGGAAGAATCTGTTAGACACTGCGTATTTTCTTTCTACACTACAAGCAGATGTCATGGAAATATAACTACCTGCAACTGTGAAGGATTACAGTTACAGCTCATTTTATTAACAGCATGGCCACAGCCTTTCCCATCAAAAACACACACCAAGTCCAGTTTCATCTTGAAACAACAGCCTGTAAATCGTTTAGGAAAGCTGGGAGGGAGGCCTCGAGCCGACACTGATTGGGGCGCTCGGCGCTTACGTCAATTCTATCTTTGTATATCTGCATCATCATCATGACGTGCTGGTCATGTGCTGAGTTGGACCAGAGTTAACGTCCAAACCGAGATCTAATTGATGAAGCCTGACGTTGTACCTTTGAAATAGAACATCCTTCCTTCCGACGGCCTCACGCACACTGTCCTCTCACACGGCCTCTTACACAAATAACACAAAGCTAAGTGGTGACTTTTTAATCAGGGCCAGTGACGTTGTTTGACAGTGGAAGGGCATGTACTTTGATCCTCCTGATTCACACCAAGCTCTGGCAGATACAAAAGAAACAGAACCATGTGGATGCAAAGAGGCCCTGACAAGCATGTTGCATCCATGCAGAGAGAGCAGCTGACTGAGGAAATGTGTGTTTTCTGCCACCTAGTGGTAAGCGTTAATTGTAGCAGAGCATTCAGGTTGAGCCATATTTGGAGTTAAATATGGATAAAGACTTGATTGTTGTAGGGGCAACAGATGAGTGTCCCATTTTCTTATGGCCAAGACAATCTTTCCAACTGCAAGTCTTAATATTTTAAGTTTGGACAGAGTGCCAAATGTAAGTAATTACAGAATGCGATCACCTTTTCATGAAGTGTTCCTGAGCCCATGTAGTAACATCCTTTATTCAATCATGTGTTCACAAAGTGGTGAACCTCTCTCCATCCTCGCTTGTGAATGACTGAGCCTTTCTAGGATGCTCCTTTCATACCCAATCATGATACTATCACCTGTTACCAAATTCAGAATAAGAATATATTTACAGAAATCAATGAAGCTGATGAGGTCAAACATTGAACAGTGTCGTTATACTGTTTTCGCTTCAGTATCTGTCAAAATGGAGTAGCAAGTTATCACATTCTGTTTTTATTTGTCTTACATGGCATCCTAACTTTTTTGGACTCGGAGTTGTACCTTAAGCCAAGCAATTCTGTGCCAATGTCACAACTAACTGAGCTGCCAAGAAGAGAGAGAGAGAGAGAGAGAGAGAGAGAGAGAGAGAGAGAGAGAGAGAGAGAGCAAAGAGAGAGACAGACAAATATAAAAGGTAAACAAAATGGAGGAGGACACAGAGAGAATAAATACTGCTGATTCAAAATGAAAAAAACAAATAATGAAATAACAGAAATGAGACTGGACCCTTCTAGCCTCACCTGCTCCTGCGTCTCCCCCTCTGGAGGGGTGAAGCCTGGAAATGACTGACCGGCTGCCTTGGCCATGTCTCTCAAGTCCTGCACCCGTCCACCTTCTGCTATCCCAAAGCTCTGAAAAACAAGTCACTGGCTCAAGGGTACTCATTAATAAGTAAATATATCTCAAGTAAATGTTTAAGTGAGAAAATGCTTTCGCTATAAAGTTGTAAAATCCCACAAAAGAAATGCTACTCACTATCTCTTTAAGTAAAGGGTCACATGCCATCTGTAGGCCAGAACAGCTGCTGTTGTGTTTCATTATTTTTTCAGCAGTCTGGAAAAAATGACATAATCATCCCATCACATAGTGGCAGACTGTGACATGCTGTCGTTCTCTGTAGAGAAGAAGCTCAGTTTTTCCCCGATGAGTTCCTGATCAGTTCCACTGATATCCTTTGTGATTTATCCTCTTGCCCCTGCTAAATACCGCTCTCACAAGTGAGATGGTGTGAAAATAAAACCAAAAAGTGTGGACTAAAGTATACAGTCTAATGTAAACCATGTAGTATATTTCTATTACATCTAATAACACAGTAAAATTATTTTTTTGTCTTAAAATTCATGCTCCCACTGTGAAAATTTATGCATCGCACCTGCTGGGCCCGAAGCATATCACTGACAAACACATTGGTGAACTTGACATCCTTCAGGTAACGGCCTGCAGCCTCGGCCTGCTGCAGCCCCATCTCAGACAAGGGTGAATCTATAGCCTGACCTGTGTGGAGGAAGAGGGCAAGATAAAAGCAGGACACAGAAAGAGCATGAGAGAGAGATGGAGAGAAGGAGAGCGAGATAGAGAGAGAGTTCTTGATGTCGTATCCTCAGACATACTCTACCTTGTAGCAGGCCTTCTTTGTTGTACTGTGTTTCCCCACTGCATAAAAAAAGGTTTGGTCAGTGTCAGAGTGCCATCATTAGTATCAAGGTATCATTAACAGATTAGGTAGAGAAGCTCAGAGGCTGTGGGTCATATATTTGATTTCATGTCTATTGTTTAGTTTATCTCGAGGACCTTTCAGCAGAGCAGGCGGTCAAACCTGACTGCTGTTGTTGCAGGGCTGTAGTCCCTGCTGCACTCTGCTTAAATGGCAGTGGCCCATATACTTTTTATTAGAAGTTAGATATACTTCTGTCTGTTTGTCTGTCTGACAGCTTCTGTGGCAGTGCCAACCAGGGATGCAACTAACGATTATTTTCATCAATGATTCTTTTCTCTTTTTTTTTTGTGATGAACTGTTTAGTCTATAAACATCGGAAAATAGTTAAAATACCTTTCACAATTTCCCAGAGCCCAAAAAACAGTTATTTAATCAATCATTGGCTAATTTTTACCTGCAATGTCTTATGGATTCTAGTTTTATTTACATAATTTCTCTTGACACCATTGTGCTGATGTCAAACAATCTATGATAGATTTGATTTTCTGGGATTCCACATGCTTATAATAACATTTATGTTATTATAATATCGAAACCATAAATTCCAATTTGGTTTTACAGAATTATTGTGCCAGATAATGACAGCATTGTGCTTGATGAGGGGGAACGGAGCCAGTTCATTCATTCATTCAGTCTGACCTCTGGTGGCTGAAGGCTGAAGTGGACGTGAACGTGCGGGGAGGTGGACTGGGACAGCTGGACACGGGTTATAAATTCTTGCTGGCTGTTGAACTCATGAGACTGTCCTTGTTTACAGTCAGCTATGGCGCTCCAATAACTGCCCTGTATGTGCTGAAGTTATTGTTAAAAATAGAGGCTAACACTGTCCGGACACCGCCGAAGTCTCTGTCTGTCAGTGCGCACATTACGCGCGCTGTGGCACGTGCTGCGGTTAACTTTACATCTATCCAGATAGAGTAAATAAATGCAGACTCCGGCCTACAGTCAGTACAGGATCTAATTTTACATTACATTACAAGTACAGTAAGTGGGAACACAAGGAAGTATGGCATGTCACTATACATACGAATATATAACTATATTATTACTTTACTATAAATAGCTCACAGTCAGGTCCACAGACTGTAGTCCTTCATAAATGGCAGCAACAAGCAGCGCTACTCGGAGCGTGTGTGTGAAAAACAGAAAGACATTTATCATAAACATTGAACATCAATGGCAACTGCACTTACTGTCGAACAAGGGTTAGTCCAAACGTTAGCGCTTTCATGCTTCGGAAGGTGACGACGGAGTAATGTCGCATGAACTGAGGACGAGTGGAGTGTCGCGTCTGCAGAGGAGCTGAGGAGCAGACATGAGGGAGCACACAGAGCTGGAAAGGTCATTACCCACTGATCAGGAGCCCGACACAACACCTCACTCTGAACCCAATGCTCGCTAGCAGGACGCACATTTCACAAACAATTAACAGGTATGATGCTGACTACCTGTAACCTGTGAAGAGTCACTGAACCGTCAGAAGTTCAGCAACTAGCTCAACACATCAACACACACACACACACACACACACATACACACACACACACACACACACGTCTGTACTGAGTTTCTTATAATCTACTGCATCAACATTTGTGAATATCTATCTGTTTATAGTCTGTTGTTCAGGGTCTTTTCTGTGGATCAAATAACTGTTTGAATGAATGCAGCCACTTCAGGCTGACCCTTTCCCTGCTCACACAAGTCTTCTGACTTCATTTGTCTGTGGTTACTTGAGAGCGTAGCTTTCTTGTAAGTTCTAAACATTGTTCTATCTCACCCCTCCTCTGTCTGAACATGCAGAACATACAGTACATGTGTCAGTGTAATACTTAAATTCTATAAATTTGACTGCCTGTACTCCATCTCATTTCTGTTTCTAAACAGACATCAGGGACTTAAAGGAGTGTGATGAGGGGGTCAAGAGTCCTTTTCTTCTGACCAGTATATTTTTCTTAGCTTTTTGTGGCAGATTCACTGGACTGAGCTGAAATATCACCTCTTTTTTCTGGCATCTGCACATTAGCAGGGAGTCTTTCTAACTTGTCTTTCTTCTGCTCTGGTCAGGGGAACACATACTGTCCCACATTTTTCATCAGTGTTTTGTGTTGCTTTCAAGTGATTAAATGGAGCAGCTGATCTCTGTCGTATCATTGGTGACTTACACAAATACAGACATGCAAACTGGCCTCTCGATCATGAAGTAATCAGCCACTGAGCTCTAAAGGAACACAGGCATGGGAAATAGTGAGCTGATGTGGTGTCACACCCTTTAAAGCAGAAGTTTATTGAACAGAGGTTGTGCAACAGACATTTGAGGTACATGATATGAGTTATTGGGTGGGGGGGTGGGGGTTGGGGGGGGTGGGGGTCTCAAAGGGAAATCTGCACCATTGAAACTTCCAGATATCAGAATATTTATGGTTGGACATGACACAGGTGTAGCTCAGCCCATTATTATGTGGCAGTTACAATGGTGTGCAGACACAATATTTCAGACCAAAACATATTTTTGTCACATACAAAATCCATATTTACTGACATCCAGAGTGATTGTGGTTGTATAAAGCAAGAACTGTACTTTGGCCATCATAAGAATGCTGTTTTTCCCCTCTCTCACACACAAGTCAGATGTAGCACCAACATGAACAGAAATGAACATGCTTGAACTATCTACAGAATACCCCCCAAGAAAAATGCAATGTTGCTGTGTCCCCCCTCCAATATAGGTTAAATCCAAGTGGAAGCCTTGCATGTTTCCCATCTCACAGAGCAAGTTGTTTCCCCACTGAAACAGTGGGAATTATCCACAAAAATGCTAATTTGTCATTGCTTTTTCTCCACCCCCACTGTATTCTCTCTCCTCTGTTCCAGGCTCCCTTACTGCAGAGGTATAGGTGATGTTTTGTTTCTGTTTGATTTTGTCCAGTAATCCTGAGGTATAGGAAATACCACTGATGCAGAATGTGACTGAGGAAGGACAGTAAAATAGATAAAAAGGGGGAAAGGAGACATGCTATCTAAGCAAACTGTCAAACTGTACAAAGAACATTTCCAGTCGAATACTCATTTCATGTTCTTCTATCACCATCTACTTCGTTTTTCTGAATGTATCTCTTAAGCAGTAAAATAATTATATTATAATACAAATGTTTATAAAATAGCAGCACACTCAAGTGACACATCACAACTAGGTAATGTTATTTTTTGTATAAATGAAACAAATTCATAGCTTTTAGCAGCGCAAAAAGACAACAATAACTCAATAAAAATATTGACACTTTTTCTTGACGTCTTCACACCTCCTCCTCTGTCCTCTCTTCACTTTGGAATACAGTATCTCTAAATCTTAGAAAAACCCTTTTGCGGGTCTGGTCACCCCATAAAATATATCAAACACAAATTGAAAAGGTGGTCTCAATATATAACACATGCAACAATAAATTGCAGGAAAGAAAATCACAACCATTAAGTTTAGGAGAGAGCTTACATCAGGAAAACCAAGGCAAAATGAAGGGGCCAAATCAAATATTCTGACGGGGATGTTTTGGCAAACGTGTCATTAAATTGCCCAGTTTTACTGAAAAACATCACTAAAACATTAGATCCCTACATTTTTCTTCAGTCTGACGAACATACACACAGCAAAGTCACATACCGTCATGAAAAAACTCAAGCATTAAGTCAAAGACACCTTGCTGTGGCAAAGCCACGTGTCCCATTAAAACAAAACCAAAAAAAAAGAAAAAAAAAAAAAAGAAAAAAGAAAAAAAAAAAATCATCTGTCTCTTGTTTTGTGCTGATGTCTGTCTGGCTGATGAACCCCCTTGCCAATGATTTGAAGCAGCAAAGCTCACAGGGGACAGATGTGTTCAGTGACAGACAATTGGCCTGAACTACACAAGCCAGCACCATAGAAAACTGACCAACCACTGCAACACACATCAGTTAAGGTGGTTTTGAACAAAGACTCTGCTCTGTCTCATAAATGCAAACCTCATTGCCCTCAGAAGAACATGTGCAAATATTGGATGTTACGACCACCTTTTCTCGCTACCCTGTGTGACTATCTGTGGCTGTGATGCAGATAAATATGAAGAAAAATTCAAGTAAAAACAAATATTTCTTGACAATATAAAAGAAAATCAAACAGAACCCATGGATCAGTGAACTCTGCGTGTAGGCCTTTTTCGATTCATATTGGCGTTTTCTATTTGCTCAAATTTTCTGAAACAGTCAGACTCCCCATCAACTGCTTGAATAGGAATGTTTTTGATCGGAATGTCCTCTCGTTTTAAGGTTTAAAAAGCCCTTTTAATTTGACTCTTGCTTGACAAGGGTATGTCTGATTGGGAAACCAGCCCTACAAAGTAAACCAAAGAAAAGGCTAACAAGGAAATAAGAAAACATCCATTCACCTCCAATCACCACCCAATTCATTTCATGTATCTCCTGGGGAGCATGTTCTCAAAGTGCTTTGCCATTGAAATCATATAGGGGAGCTGAAAACAACCCTATGTGGGACTCCAGATGCATTGACAGTATATCATCATATCCCTGACCCCACCCCCCACCCCCCTCAAAAAGACAATTCAAGCTCATACGATCTGGCACTGTACAGTCGTAGTTTCTTAGTTCCTCATTTATTTTCCATGAAAATGGAAACCCGGGACATTTTTGTTCACTTAGCTATGTCATTGTAGACATCCATTTTGAGAAATTACTGTTGATTCCATCCAAATATGCAGATATCAAAATATTATCATGAGGCCCTTGGGCGTCTTTAGTTGGTCATCATCATCCAGCCACTGGCTGTAAATCCTCTCCGTCTCCTACACAGCAGCATGCTCCTGCAACACACAACTCCTGTCTGTCCTCCCACCCTGCGCTGTGCACTCAGGTGCCTTCCACAGTTCCACAGTGACTCCTTAGTATCAAACTGTCCCTGTCTTCTTTCTCATTCTTTCTACGCCACACCCTGTTCCCCCCTGTGAATTAACACAGAGCAGTCTGATGTCCTCTAGACTTTAAAAAGCATAGCCTTACTTTCTCTGAGACATCATTCTCTCCTGTTTTCACATGTGCCACACACATTTGCACACGTGAGAGGTCACTACTCTGCCCGCACTCAAAGCACCCTTTCACGACTAAGGAAACACCATATCGTAACAAAGTGAAAAACAATGAAGTATCTGTAATATTTCATTAACAGAATGGCAGTAATAAACAAACACCTCATGTAACCTCTGAGTCTGAGGTGTAACACCTCAGGAAAAATGCTCTTACAAAGATAAGGGGCTCTAAGTGAAAGTCCCTTTGCCCATATCCTCCTTTGATAAATCTTTTTCTGTCTCACTCATAGTCCATGCACATGAGTTTATTGTTGGCCAACAATGAGCCATGGTACAATGTTAATGCATGGAGGCAGTGATATAGCATAGATGCCCTGTTATACTGATGGACAAAGTACTATATGTGTAGCCTTGGCTTGCTCCATAGTTTTTTAACATAGAGCGTCAAAGTCTGTGACTTTGCTCAAGTGCCTCACGCCATAGAATGCACACTGCTAATATAGATTCAGGATCACATGTAGCATTCACAGCACGCACACACACACACACACACACACACACACGCACACGTGCGCAAACTGGTATACTCACGTACAACGACACACATACACACACTTACACACTGCACCCACAAACTGACACACACAAGCAGCCTGACAAAAGGAGCTTATTGATCTCTACTACTCAGTTCCAAAATATGTCCAATAATAATATTAATAAGAATAATAATTACTAATACCACTAATAATTATTATCATTCCATCTCTTCCCTGGAATTCAGACCCACCAACTTTTAGCATAATGTTCTCAGGGCTTCCTCTGTCTGTCTCCTCCTCAACACACATGTGGACCTTGTGATGGTCGAGGAGCTTGAACATGTTTCCTCTCTTACATCAGCCTCAAATGTAATAGTGATAATACTCATATAAAACAAAACAGAGGAATAAAAACTGAAGCCCCACTGTGATCCCACATAAGCAATTTTCTGAATGGTTTCCACAATTTCTACCATAACAGTCTCATTATCAAGCTATGGTTAAAATTAACTTAAAGATCATACTATACAATCAGAGGCAGAATGCAAATAACGTTTGGCTTCCCTTCTGTATATCCAAGGCACCACAGAGCTTCATTATATGTCAAATTTGTTGCTTTTAGACTAGAACATCATAGAAAATCTATTTTGTGGGCAGATGTTTTTGACTTGAAGAACAGAAAATCTACAAAAAAAACTAGCAAGCATTGTTCTTTTTCTTTTAAAGGGCTTGTGTTTTTAACAATTTTTGTTCTTTTGTTCTTTTTTTCTGCTTTTAAGGAAATTGAGGTTTTTTTCATGATGCTTTTTTTTTTTGTAAATCCTGTGCAATGATGCCCTCTGGTGGTTCACAAGTTGACATCGCGGACGTCTGTTGGGGTGGAGGATTGATCCAGCTCGTCCAGGCCTTTCCCGCTGGGGCCTCTCTGCGTCTGCTGCTGCTGCTGTTGCTGCTGTCGCCCCTCGCGTAGGCTGCTCACCAACACACGCTCAATCTGCTCCTGGCACTCTTTGAGAACATCCTGCAATGTAACGAGAGAGAGAGAGGACAAACTGTAAGAATACATCCGTACATATTAATCTAACGAAGGGGGTTTCTCTCATTTCCAAATCAAGCTAAACTTTGTTGAATGCTTGATTCAAAAGTCTAATCTACGGTTTAGGATTTCACATGAAGGTAAGGTAAACACACGATTTATACAAATATTCTCAGATATATTCTCGTTTTTCCACAGGTGAGTGGAACAGTTGTCTGCTCAGTATATAATGCAGTGAGAGGGTTGTTCATCTTGCCATTCATCAGGAAGCCTGAATCAAAGGATATACTGCAGTACCATGCTCACTCAGTGGGGAAATAGGTTTTTGCAACTGTCATCTCAAGTAACAAGAGGAATCTGAAAAAACTTGTCAGTGCATGACTGGTGTGGCAGCAGAGGTGTCCCTGGGCAGTGTAGGCCAGGGGATTAAAATGACCACCAACTTTCTAGCAGCTTCAACTACTGCCATGGCTAAGCACAGAAACGGGTCAGACCCAAACATTACATCAGCCCACCGGGGTTGTTCACTGAACACCACCCCTGTAGGGCTCATGTGCACATGTATGCATTACCGCACACACACCGTGCATGCACACCACTGCCTCCCCCATCCAACCACCCACCTATCCCACCATCCATTCCCAAACACACACAAACCCAAACAGAAGTAGCCTTGACAACGGCGACTGAAAACACAGGTAGTACTAAAGCTATGTTAATTATATCCACCTCCTGTGGGAACACAAAGGTGGTGCTTTTCTAACGAGAGCCAGTCTATGTGCCTGCCTGCCTGCAGGGGATCCATCTGAGACCTGGCTGGCTCGCCTTTCACCATCAAAGGCTGCAACGGCAATCTGAGAATCCACCTGGGAGAGGAGCCTCTCAACAGCACTGAGCCTTCATATCCCTGACGGAGGGTTGACAGAGGGGACAGTGCAGCGCATGAACAGAGAGCAAGTCAAGGAGGGGGGAGAGGTGGGGGAGGGTAGTGCTAAACGGGTTGTTAGCAAGACTGTCTGAGAGAGGTTTAACTGTTTTTAAGTGAGGAACAGCAATGACAATAATGGATGATACTCACAAGAAAGAGCAGACTGATGCAACACAACAATCTAATAGGAAAGTTCCTGTCTGAAAGGGCTGATGAAGAGCAAGCACTGCTCTCTGGTGGTGAAACATGATAACACAACTGAAGCTGAGTTGCTTGCATTCAGCTCTACACACGCACATACACGCATAACTCCCTGCCTGAAAGCACCAGCCGTTTGTGGGAAACATGACAGAGCGCCCCATGGCCAGAGGGATGGGTGAAAGTGTACCGCTTGTGGAGTGCGGAAACATTCTTTAGAAATTTACAGCTAATTCAAACCTGATGGGCCACAGTTCGAGCCTGTGTTACAGCCTCTGGTGCCGCTGGGCCTTGATGTAATGAGACCTGAGACCTCACTCACATCGGAATTGCTCTTCGGGAACTGCGAACGCTTGAGTGACAAAAGGTCACAGTGTCAAAGGTCAAACAGCAAGACATATTACAGGGTGAGACATGCACTGTGTTGTCAACAGGAAGCTACACACGTTTTTGACTTTTTGACTTTCAAAACTGGCAATTTGTTGAAATTCTGTACATGTGGACAATGTTATGGAGGATTTCTTTACAAGTGGAATCTCTTTAAAAGAGGACTAAGAAATCTATTACAGTACATGACCACTGACAAAATGACTCAGCCAAGAGGGGTTTTGCTGATATCTGAAGTCTGCATGGAGTAATTCCTGCATTGACATCTCTTTTATTTTGAGGTCTCTAGCATCTACCGATGATTAACTCAAGATAGTTTTTTGGATCACAATCCATGAAAAAGGATTTGATGTTGATGAAGTTGGACTGATCTGGGCTGGGTGCCTCTGGAAGAGCGTTTCCCTCAGCAATGGGTCTGACGTGGAGGAAACCCGACCAGCGTCTGTCCCTTAATCTCCTCCAGAGGTTGGCCGCTAACATGGACGTGTGCACACACACAAACACAAAATCTTCCCACCAACATGTGCCCCATTGGTCATAAAATCTCAATTCCTGTGAGAAAATTAAGAAAAGCAACGAACATGTAAAGGAACTGCCTGTGTCTTACCGCAAGAATGCACGCCTTCATTTCTTAAAAGACAGACTCCCCCCATCTCTGCTGGTCTTTAGAGCAGCAGTTCAGATCCTATGCCAAGCCCCATGGGCTTTATTCAAGAAACTTTAATGACTTCAATGTGTGACTACTGGAAACACCAATACTGTTTTCAAAGAAGCTCAAGGTACGTGGATACTGAGGGGGCCAACAGCAGTGAATAAGTTGGTCATGGGAGGTAGTGCTATACTGAAGCATCTTATTTTGTAGCCTCAACCCGGAAAACACATAACCACCTCAGATCCTCCCTTGTCGTTATGGTCCTCCATCTGCCCTACCCCAAACATACATCATACTGCAACAATATCTTTCTGAGAAATCCAGGCATGTACATTATCCCCTGGGCGGCCTTTGTGACACTGGCAGTAGGGGGGAAGTTGTGCAGACAGACAAAACCAAAAGGAAGAAATGTGTGAAGCCATGGAATGTGTTTTAACTGCTGACTGTACCACACAAGACAGTGTTAAGCTCCTCTGGGAGGACTTGGTGGCCAGACAACTGAAACAAACACACAGGCAGACACACACTATGGATCTCAGGGAACGTTAAGACAAAATATCCGGCGGCTAACACTGGAAATAAGAAGTCATCACATGACTTCAATTTCCACAAGTTACAGTAGGAAATGTGACCTTTCTCTTTTTTTAGCCTGCTTGCTGAAACACCACAAGTGGTGATGCCATAGGCTGTGTTAATAGAGATAATCTTTGCTAATAAATGCATCTTTGTTGCAAGCACTTTGGCTCCAACAAATTACTGCTGACTTCTCACCCAATAAAATCCCATTTCAATTTCACATCCTTCCATCATGCAACTTATGAGGCCGTCTCAGTGACAGTTAGCCACAATGGAAACCAGAGTGATTAAAAAAGAGGAATGAAAACAGGAGGGCAGGGAGAAATGGGAAAATGTGTTTCCGGTGTCTTAGTGGGTGACCCTGACCAAAAAAAAAAAAAAAAAGAAAAAAGAAAAAAAAAAAAAGGTGAATGAAAGACTGAGAGAAAATGAGTGTCAAAATGATCAAATGTAGGAAGTGGTGGTCTTTAGTCTTTGCACTTCTCTAACCTCTATTTCCTGTTTTAACCATTCAAGAATTAAGGGACGCTTGCACACTCACGTACTAACTATTACTGTCCTAAATGTTGCATTGTATTTCTACTTTCTTACCATCACTACAGATAACCTACGCAGTTCAGGGGAGTGACAACTGAATAGTTTCCCTCTATAAACTCAAAGCATTCTCACAATTTTCTGATTTTCTCTCTACAAACTATGACTTGGCTCTCAGAACTGGAGTGTCTGCCGTCCCTAACAGGGAGCCCCTCTTGGCTACACCAGGTGCCTGTGAGGCTATACACATTCTTCCACCGGCCCAAGATGGTGACTTGGCCCTATCACATTTCCACTGGAAAACCACAGCTTCTGGATACCACAGATGCCAGCAGAGTGCCAGGGGGGTGGCGTTGGCCATGATGCTGTTGGCAGCAGCAGCTGCAGAGGTTGGCGAAACTTGCTTTGCCTTCATATTTTGCCTGGCTCTTTGGCTGGCTGGCAATGGGACTCTGCTCTACCATCTTGCCGAGCCTCTACACTGCTAGCCAAAACCGAAGACAGTATGTTATGTGTACACATTTAGACTTGGGTTCATACCACCACCCTGATGACTGTAGTCGAAATTGAGGTTGAGGTGGGCCTTGGGTGTTGAACTGATGTATAAAGTGATTCAGCTTTTGGGAAAACACGGGAGGGCAAGTGTTCAAATTCGACACGGTCAATGATCACCATTTCCTCTTTTTTGTGTGTGGAAGCCTGAATGCTCAAACAGTGACCAATGGCATAAATAGCACTGACGCCACTTATTAATGCTGACAACTACTCCTCGGTATTTGTCATGAGGCTGTGTTTTTTGTGTTGTATCACAAGTGGTGCACAAGTCTGATTTAAGTTCTTAAATAACTTTTTAAACCTAAAGTAAACTCTGTGTGTTTAGTTTTGGCTGCTTCTTAGCAGTTTATACTAAAGCCTCTTATATATGTTGAATTAGGAAGGGTGCCCTCTGCTTTGCCCCCTGTGTTTACTGTGAGCCATGGCTTGTCTGAATCCTGGAATGTGAAGAGTTGATCAGAGACACAGAGCGACTTAATTCCCTCAAGTCTAAGACCTTGCAGCCTAAACACACTGAGGCCCTGTGCTGCTGAGGTCAGCTATTTGTTTTTCCTCAGCTGCCGAGCGAGCCTTCACACAGCTTGCACCAGAGGGAGCCATGCTTTCCAGCAGTGACGCATTATGGACCATAGGAGAAGACGAGACAGGGCTGATTGTCGCGAGGGAGGCATGACACCCCCCCAGTGTCCTTTTCACACTTCAACAGCTTTCTTCCACCCCCTCCTCCTATTTTGGCTCTTTTAGGGACAGAACTTAAGATACCGGGGCTGAAGCTTGGGATCTGTGTCGTGCCCTGTAGTGAGCACACATGAACTCTAAATTTTCATGTTTAAATCAAAGAATAACTAAATAAATGACCTTCTAATCTCACAGTCTCAGACTCCTGCTGTTTTGTCCACCCACTCACCCTTACAGTCTGCTATAGCAAGCTGAAGCCCTCTCCCATCTGCGTGATGAAAGCCAGACATCTCAGAGTCGGTAGAGGCCCTGCCTGTGTTTGGACTCAACTCACCCACCACCGCAACATTCACTGTACCCAGACAGCCACACAACGGCCTGGCCAGAATTCTTCAGTCAGTGACAGACCATACTGTATATGCTCTCAATCTGGCTTGATTTAGAGGATTCTTTGTAGGAGGATGCCCTGAACAGCCTGACCAGACTGATGGAGACGAAAGAAACCTGCCGCATGCTACCTTTCAGTCCAGTCAAGTGTATGACAGAGGAGACTTAAAATAAACTGATGCAGTTCATAATTTCCTTTAATGAAGACCTTTTGGGTCCTAATCTGATGCTCAGTTTTTATTTTTTTTCTTCTCATGACAGATATTGGCAGTAAAATCCTCCAAAAAGCAGTTTGTGGAAAGCTGAATCCAAACTAACCTAAGAGTGACATTTCAACATTTCAACTTCTGTCTGTCGCAAACACACAACCTCGATAAACATGTGGCATTTCTTAACTTTGATATAAATAACAGGGATATTTTCCCTCTGAGAAGCAGCAAGTCTGGTAGAAAAAAAAAGAATTTTCTTAATAACACGAGCAGATTGTAAAACAGTGTTTCAGTGGTAATAACATGAGTTAACTGTGGCATTTCACTGGAGCTGTAAACTGACTGAAGACATGAAAAGCTTCCAGTAGCAGCTGATTCAACTTTGAATCACAAAGTAATAATTGTACTTTGCTAAATACCAGAGAACACCTCGCTGATGTCAGCAGAGATACTAACATTTCCTCCTCCTCATTCAAATCTTACTCAGAAACATCCCCTAAAAGTTTCCAGACACAAGTATCAACCTCTTAGCTAAAGCATGACTGACAAGACCACATTGGAATGTAGTGTTTTAAAGTTGTTTTAGAAAAAAATGTAAAAAGTATGTGTCCAGCCCAAATAAGCTGCAACGAGTGTTCTGGATGTGACAGAGGAGTATAAAACAAACTCACCACTTCTGTGTTTGTGATTTTGGCCAGCAGGTCTGTCAGGCTGTCGCCCCACTGTGACTGGTCAGCTGAATCCAGCTGTAGGCCGCAGATCGCTGCCCCCACACTTCCTGTGGCAATCATGGAGGGAGGGTACATGGCGAATCTGAAATCTGGTGGAGGAAGAAATACAGATTGAGTTAAATGCGTCTTCAGTGCTTGCTAATGTTAAGAAAGTATTTATTGTTTTGTTATGTAAGGAGCTACAATCTTTATTACTGGATAGATTAATAAAACTGTTTTTTTTTTTACACTTTATTTACCTGGTGCAGTTTCTAAATTGCACTTTTCAATTCATATGCTCCACAAACAGGCTACAGACACGTCTCTACCAGAGACAATATGATTTAGTTATCTAGCAGTCAGCTAATAAATAATCCTTCTATTGCACCAGGTCTGAACGCACTGCTCACTAATGACCAGGGGCCTGGATAATGAGGGTTCACTTGGCTTGTAAAGGAGCAGAAAAGCAACCACCCTCACCCGCTCCCCACCCCAGTCCCCCTTTCCCCAGCCCAGCCCCTTTTCTTCCATCTCCTGAGTAAATCGTGTGCTTGCTGAAAAAAGCCCCATAGCGCTTGGAAAGGGAGGAATAAAGAGGCTCAGTGCCTCTGCCAATGCTCACTGCTGTAGGTCCTTTTTCCACGTGTGGTCACAGGCGTGCGTCTCAAAGACCAATAACCTTGTTAGCTCCCCTCACTGTCATTCATAATGCAAATGAGACAGCTTGTGAACGGGCCAGAAGCCCGAAAAGGCAAGGCAACTGGCATACAGGGAAAGAGAGAGAGAGAGAGCGAGGAAGACAGATAGACAGGGAGAGAGAGGGAGTTTTTCTCTTCACAAACACACACACGCACGCACACACACACACACACACACACACACACTCCTTTCTCTATTCTATCTTTATGTCTTGCTCAACTTCTACCTTTCTTTTTGGACAACACATGGCCTGCTTAGATGAGGCCAGTGAATGGCACACATGCCCCAGTCTTTGTTGCTACAACAGGCGGTGGTTTGCGTTGGCGGCCCTCCTATCTTTTAGCATATTAATAGAGTGGCGGGCCAGCGAGAGGGAAGGCAGAAGAGTGTGACTCCATTGTCCAGAGTCATCACCTCATTTCACCCAATTGAGAGACACAGCATCCATCCCCTCTCTGCTGATACCAATTCAGTGAGACAGGCTGGACAAAGAGAGTGGCTGGACAGGGGAACAGGGGGTCGATGGGGGGAGGAAGATGAAGAAGGAGGGATGAACGGTATGGCGACAAGGAAACAAGGAGAAAAGAAGGGGAAGTTTGTGGGCTTTGTGGGAGAGGAGAGGGGGTAGACAACTCCGATGCACATCACTCTCAAGCTTGTGTCCAGACTCTTGTGAGGTTTTGGAAGAAGAAAAGAGTCGCCCTCCAGCGACCCTCACCTCCTGCCTCCCATCCAACCCCCCACCCCACAAGTATGCCTCTGTTCCTGGGCCACCTATGGGCTAGAGGAGTGGGCAGTGGGGGCATAGAAACAGCATGCACATTAACATATTGCCATATTGAATTGCAAAGCAAACTGCGCGCGATGGCTCTGAAGGAGATTTTTCTTCCTTCTTTTTTTTAATCTGGAATCAAAGAGGTAGGCCCTTTGATAGCTGTAAAGGCAGCCCCTCACTGCCTTTTTAACATGCACAGCCAGGCGCTTTCTCATCTTGTGGGCTCAGCGTTGACAAATAAATGAACTTATTATACACCCCTGTGTTAGCTGCTGGGCCTCTGCCAAGGGGCGATTTATTAAAGGATACCTCGAGCCAAGAGGAAAGAGCACACAAAGCCCCTCAGCATTACATCACTGCTGTAAGAGCACAACTTTCTATAGAGGGGTAAAAGGACAAAGGCATTTACTGTACGTGTGTAGTGAGCACAGACTGACAGGCAAGGAGGCAGACACCTAAGAGACACAGGCAAGAAACAATGCACTGATGCCTGCATGCTTTAAGATGTGCAGATACACACACACACACACACACACACACACACACACAGCACAGATGTAGGTTTGTGTGAGAGCTGAGTGGCGGGCAGTGGGCAGCAAGCTGATTTTTCGCACTCAAGACAAGACAGGTCTGTAGCAGAACAAGGACGCGCGCGTGCAGCCGATGCAGGCTGACACTCCGGCATGGTGGCTGCTGCATGTGGGGGGAAGAATGGCTGTATTTTAGGAGGCCCTCATTGATATTCATGTTGAGGATAAACAGTGTATGTAGCTGAGTGGGGACGCCTGCGATGGAAAGCTCCCTGTGAGCAGCGGCTGGCTGGCCTGGCCTACACGCCTCTCATCCCCTTCAATGGCCCTTTCTCCTCCTTGTGGCCCCTCATCTCCATTCCTCCGTATTCCTACCCCCTGAAACTTCATCCTCAGACCTCTGGTCACACAGTCTTCTGCCCTACATGGCCCACTCGTCCTGGGTGGCTGCAATGCACAGTATGCGCATTAAACTTGTAAATTAATTAAAGTTGGAAAGTTGAACAACAGCCAAAAGAAGAAAGAAAAAAAAGCCCAAACTTAACTTTCCACCCTCTCCTCTCTTTCCAGTGCTATAAATCAGGGTCTTGTGTTCTATACGTGTAGAGCTTGACCTTGTTTATTAAAGCAGTAGCATTACGTGGACCCAGGGCCTGTTGACTGATTAAGGCTGAAAACAAACATCATTTTGGGATTGGCATGACAGTATGTTTCACCACTAATGCAACACAGCCTGGTAGTCAAAACAAGGTCTACAGAGAGCTACTCAGACGGTACACCTAGTGTAGCTTTTTGAGACACGCAAACAACAACAACAACTTCCCAATTGGGCTTGAGGAGTTCTTCCATATGTAACAAGGGGAGAAATCACAGATTAGGATATGATAACTTGATACTGTTATCTGTCAGTATTTTAATACCATCTACTCCAGACTGTCACTCTGGAAACAAACAGAAAACAGAACTTGGGGGAGTCTGAGTCACACAACCCGCTCAAACTGTGATTTCGACTCATTTGCCAGAAAACAGAATTCCTCTTTAATTGTAGCTTCCTCTGACAGCTCTCTTCTGTCTTGCACCATCATCTCCACACTTACAGCTGCAGCCTGGAGGTGTAACATCAGTGATGAGGCACGTACATATTTCACTCTGGTCAAAAGGTGAGATGCAGCAGAGTTCACTTTTCTCAACAATGGAACAGCACAAATTGGTCACTGTATTTGTACCTGGTTGCAGTATCTCTCTCTCCCTCCATCTTTACTCTGTAGCTGATATGATTTGGACAAAATTAGGAGCTTAGCAGAAGTAATTAAAGCCTGGTGTCATGATAAAAATGTTCAGGTCAAAGTAACTTCCACCAATATTTACTTTACTTCAAATCACAAATATTAGTCTTTGTGGTTGGCGTGACCTCCAAGGTAAACATGTAAGCTTAAGAACATGTTGATTTCTAACCCTTTCTGGGGGAATAACTGCAGCATCCAAAGCAAAAATCTCTGTCTTTGTGTTTGGTGTGACTCAGCTGGCCTCAATATTTATAGCGTGGTGCTGATTACAACAGCGAGGTGAAGGGGGGAACTCAGGACATGCCACTTGATGATTCAATCTGTGTCACATTCTTGGGCGCATACTGTCAGGAAGCTTCTTCCAGCTCCATGTGTTGACGGTGCGGCCGGACCGGACATGACTCGTCACATCAGTGGAACTTGTGGAGAGAAGATAATTCGTTGGGGAAGGTGGCTAATTTGTTGGGTTTCTGAATCATCAAACATGAAGGGGGTTTTATGTAAACAAACACCAGCAAAGACCATTTCATTGACCACATGTGAGATGAATCATTCATCTCTAGAATGCGGAGCTGAGCCTGGAGGGGATTCTCCATGCAGCAGCCACTTGGAGAGGAAGCTACTGAGAACATTCCTGCCTCTGGACCAGTGAGACATAACAGCTCAGATGAAAAGAGAACTTATGAATCATTTAAAAATATTTGACTGTTGCATAAAAAATGGGCACATTTGCAGATAGTTCCTCTCTTCCTGTATGGACAAAAAGCCTCCATTTGAGGCACACAGCTTGGAGAAAAATCTGATAATCTAAATCTGTCAGCTTTGGATAGCTTTACCAATCGTCTTTGCATATCTTTATTACTTTAAAATAAAAGTGAAATATAGTGGAGTAACTATATATAAGCATGTCATCCAAACCTCTTTAGCTTAGAAGCTGTACTGAAACTGAACAGTAGAATATAGTGCATACTGAACACAAATGTGAGTAAAATCTATAAGTGCAGAGTTTACAGAAACTCCATTGGTAAATTGCTAAAAATACCATGACTTACTTTTGTAATGTTGTACAAGAGGACAAGAAGAGGACAAGAAGTGAACTCATGCAGCACGACTTGTCATGTCATGTCTGCTAGCTAGTGAATCATTAGTCTGTCTTGGAGAAACTAACCAGTTAATCATCAAGTTACTTCACACAGTCCAACACACTTCTGCACATCAGAAAAAAGTAATCAAATACCATTCTGAGATAAAAGAGCGAGTACTCAGTTACTTAGATCACTTGTTATTTACATCCCAACTTGTAGCAAAATCATCACTGTGTCCTCCAGGACATCTGACTCTCTCTTGGACAGCACTGCTGGCCCTGATCCAGAATTTTCTTTTGATCCACTTCTATGACTATTGTCACCATTCCATCCATACCATTACAGAGAGGGCTTTTGGAGTCGGTCTAAAAAAATAGACCATAATGGCCTGCCAATATGGCAAGAAGACGGAGCTCAATAACTGCAGCAGACAGGTTGGGGTGCATCTGTCTGCCCCATGCACCCCGTCCATTCTCCCACTTTACCTCAATTGAATAAGAATAGAAGAGGAAGCTTGGAGTGCTTGGTGTCTGTGTGTAGGAATGGAGGTTCATAATCTCCCTTAATGAGCTTGTTTCTGGGCTATTATCCGGCGGCCTGCCTGAGGGAAACGGTGGTGTTTCCTATCAAGTGGCCCCGCAGCGCTGACCCTTGCATGGCTCTGCATATGAAATGTAAGGGCCAAGCCTTTTGTCTCCTTTCTCCCAGCCTCTAGCTGAGCTCCTGAGCCATTTGCATAGTCCTGAAAGGACCAGCCAATGTTATTAATTAATACAGAGCCAGCCTGCGCCACCTGACAAAATCCCACCGAGTGGCCCGAACGGAACTGTTTCATCAAAAGAGAGGAGCCATTAGGAATGAGAGGCCTTATTCTCCACTTCTCCTCTTCTCTCTCTTGTTCCCTTGAAAACAGAGAGCCGTGGTTTCATGCATGTTTTCTTTTTCAGTATGGGGGCAGCAGTGGTGGGAGTAGTGGTGGGTGGTGGGCTGAATGAGACTGTATGAAATAGGAAGGCCACAGGTGACCCGTTGTCAACTGTCTTGCAAATGTAAATCCTCCTGAGAGATCTCCTCCTTCTGCTGTGTCTTTACCTTCTCAGCTCTGCACAGAGGATGTCTCAAGGAGGATTCTCACCAGATAACTCAAAGATTTACGGCTGGGAACGTTCCACAAATGGGGTTTCAAATTCCCAGAGATCTTCAGATGCACCAAATTGTTGACTCACTCGTGCTCTCTCCTTCCCTGTTTTGCCCTCACTCTGTTTGCCTGGATACAAGTCTGAGGAGAACATACACAGATAAATGGCCTGTTGCTAATCCAGAGCAATCTCCAGAAAGTCTCTCTCGCAAAACACAATGTCAGGAGGACGACTCCAGGAGGCTCGTAAATTTATTTCCACTGCCTCATTGAAGCAATTAAGGACAAAGTGCATGCTGAGTCTTTCACAATGTTGCTTTGGGAATAGGTCCGATCACTGACACGCTGTCATTCCACACATTAATCCGCTGGCACAAAATAAGGGGTGAGAGATGTAGGCTGAGACAAGGAGAGGAAGAGAGAAACAGATAGTAAGAGAGAGAAGGAAAGGGAGAGAGACAGAGAGAAAACAGGCATTTCTTCTTCAAAACTTTGCAAGCATGAACTTTTGTTGCAAACTTCTCTCTCCCAATCATATCCATTGCACAATCAGTGCAGGGAATGCCATCACTGTATGTTCTAAATACCCATCACCTCCCTTGTATCTATTCATCTGACTACACACACACGCACACTCTGAATTATGTCAGCACAAGGAGCTATTTCCCATGGGGGGGTGAAGTTGGCATTCCTGTTGGAGGCCTGCAGAAAAGGATGCTGGTGGTGGTGGTTCGGGTCACCCACAAAGTGAGAAAGAAAAGAATGTCAAACAGCCTTATTGTGGGTGAAGTGTGTCATTTTCTGCAATATTGCGAAGATGAATCCTTAAGCATGTAAAAACTTGTGAAAATGCTGGCTTCCTGTCACTGCCGCTGCCTTGTTCGTAGCTTTGAAAGTGGTGTTGGAGGAGATGCAAACAGGAGAAACCTGCCCTATAGAGAATCTCAACATGGGAAAGCTATCATGTCCTCCAGCTGTAGGGTGGGGAGGCGTGAGAAGTTAGGGGGGAGAGAAAGAGGGAAGAAAGGCGGCAGGGGAAAGAGATATGAAAACAAGACATGCCTTAGAATTGGCAGCGCAAAAACAATACACTCCTCTGACTTTCCCTAACTCCCCCATTCCCTCCTGCATCTTCTCCATCTTGACCTCGCCGTCTCTTCAGATCATGTTAGAGGCTCCCTGTCCCTCCTGTGACTCGCTGGATGTTTGATCTTTAGGGAACAATTCACCTCAGGAGCAGAGAGACAATGGCCTGCCTACCTCCACCCCTGTCCATTCCCCTTCTCGACCCTGTGCGACATGGGAATGCCCCTCAACCAGGCTGAATCTGCTTTGAAGTGTTACTGGATGCTCTGGAAGCCACTGATACGCCTCTAAAACATGACCACATACCAGCCTGGGAGAAGACAAATGGAGGACGTCAGACCTAAGAGTCTAACGCTGAAATGTCTTCCATGACACATGGTTTTCTTAGGCGGAATATTTTCCCATTGGAGGTAATGCATCTCACTACAGTTACAGCGGGCCATGACTGGCCCACAGCACACCCCTGAACAGAGTTGTTGCCGCATGTTATTGAGAGAAGAGGGCTTTGATATGCTGCTGAAAGAAGAATGTGCAGATAAAGATATTTTGTAACATGAGAAAGTATGTTGACGCAAGTCATTATCGCTGAGTTTGACTTGGCAGCTTATCCATGATCAGTGTCACTTGCAACACCAAAGGGAAAAAAAAGAGAAGAAAAAGATGACATAGCACTCTGTATGGACATCTTTGGATCCCTTTTTCCACTTACACATCACACCTCATTAAAACCAACATCTGTTCATAACACAAGACATCAAATGTGTCTGACGTAAGCTCTCATTATGTCCTACCTGTGGCACAAAGGGCAATGAAGGTCTGGACATGTTTGCGTATAAGTGCCAGCTTATCCTCGGGCAGCGGCAGCCTCCTCACAATGTGCTCGATGAAGTCGTTCGGCGTTACTGCCGCCAAGTTCCACTTCAACTTCCCCAACACCACCAGTTCCCATTCCTGGAGAGAGTGAGGCAAGATGGAGTAGAGAGCAGAGAAAGATAACAGAGAATGAACCAGAATGACAACGATAAAGTGACACAAAGTATGACCACATCTTTACATGCTGCAGCAGTTTACACAACACTGCAACTTATTGCATCTGTTCAGCTGTTCCACTGCAGCCTGAAGTGAGTGAGTGCGCCTCTGTATGCCCCTGGCCCCATACATCAGTACAGTATGTGTGGAGGTTAAGTATGTTATTAGTATGTTATTGTTATTACGTTAGCCTCTGCTTGGTTGGGCCTGGGACAGAGAAACACCAGCAGCGCCACCAACCCAGGTGACCTCACAACATTGTCTCCCTCCCCGTCTGTCTGTCTGGCATCTGGGGACTTTCCTAAAGAGGCCTACCAGAGGTTCTACTGTGTGTGTGTGTGTGTGTGTGTGTGTGTGTGTGTGTGTGTGTGTGTGTGCGTATGTAAATGGATAGGAAGACTGTGCTTGTTGAGCAGGATAACCAATAAATCTGCTTTCTGTTAAAAAGTTAAACAGACTTTCATTATTTAATCTTATCTCATTTTAACATCAAAACCCTTCATTGTGTTTCAACAGGTCATGCAGTTATTTTCTTACTTGATACTTCCCAGTGAATTACCTTTCAGCCCATGTGATTCTTCATACGAACAACATTAAGTGCAAAATATAGTTTGGATTTTCTATTAAATAATGTTTTGGCTCACAGGAAACATGTTCATGTTTGGCAGAGTCTGCCTTGAACAACTTTGAGTCAGTTCACTGCTCTGAACTTCACTAATCGTTTGTGTGTGTTTGTGTGTAAGTGTAGCAGGGGGACACTAGGTGTGGTGTTCTCTTCTCTTAGAGTGTATTGTTACTTTCACTTCCTAGAGGAGGAGGTGATTAACGGAAGAGTTGGTGACTAATTTGGGAAAAAATTTTGTGGTTTGGTTCCGGACTGCAGCCTTGTGACTGAGACCATGGATGCTCTTCATTTTCCCTGAGACCACATGGACTCAGTCATGAGACAATTCAACATGGCCGCCAACGACCCTGCTACCAGCCTGCAATTATCTAATCAAACTGACCTTTTTCAGCCTTGTAATGTTCTGATTTCCTTGATGCCACAGACATGTATCGAGGAGATGCCTGTTTCAAACAGGCGTGTTGCTTATTTCCACAGTTAATCATGTGGGAGGAAGTGAGAAAATAAAAGCACCTCTGATTCACAGGTGAAAGCCATCTTCCCCTGCTTGCCTGGAGATGTGTAACCAGTTTTTCAGAGATTCAATTATTTGATCATATGCAAATCAGAATGGACCAGCAGTGGCTTGTTGACTGTGGCTGCTTTAATGTTAGCATGGCTGCCACCTGCTCTCAAATGCCTTTGCCATCAGTGCCAGCAAGCAAGAGTAAAGCCTACAGTGTGTTCTATGACAAACCTTGCAACACAGGCTCTATGCTGACAGAGTGGCAGGCAGGCAGGCAAGCACCCACTTCCTTCTGCTACTGCCTTCCTCTGGTCACACCTTCTTTGTAAAATTGCGGTTCTCTTTACAAGAAATTGTTACCAAAGACGAGGACAAAAAAACGATCACATGCACTGAGCAGCTGATCTCTGTTTCCTGTATCTGCATGTCAGCCAAAATAATGCCTTATACAGAAACACTGAGAAGAGGCCCCTGCAAACCAGTTCAAGGACTGAGGGCTTTGTCTCCAGACTGCACATTAAGGTAGGGTGGACTGAGTTTTCTTGTAAAAATGCAGCATGACATAGTGTTTTACATGAGTCCAGTGCAGCACTTTTTCTTTTTAATGCACGTTCTCTTTACTTGTCAAGCCTATAACCATGCTGACGATTGAAACCCTCACTGAAGACTGGGGGAATTCATCTGACAAGCAGAAAAACATTCCAGAAAATGACCAGGAACGAACAAAACCAGCTCATCAGGGATTGAATATTCTGCAGCAATCAGCTCAGCGAGTAGAGCAGCGAGGCAGGCCTACAACCATCAGCCACGTCTGAATCATAATATGTGGCCTCTTTCACAACATGGGTGGGAATGTCTGTTGTTTACTGAGGAATGTTTATGTAGCGCCACAGAGCAGTGGGGAAATGCTTATCTGATGTGAAACTGACTTAATTAATTGGTTTGCACTGGTGAAGGCAGCTGGTATTATCAGTCCAAGGAGGCCTTATCAAACACAGGACACAGAGGACAGACATTTTTGTACTCCAAATGACACACAACATACCCCGAATCATCAGTTATACATGTCATTTTGACTGTAAGCCACATTTCAGCTTTGAAAAATGTGTGAGCCTCTGAAATAGCGCAGCATGACATAATATCAGAAATGTGTGCATCCATGGTTATTTTTGGATGGAAGCTAAACTGTAAAAGGCAAACTTGAATTTCTCTGTGTCTCTCCCTCTCTAGCTGACAGGAACAGAGTCAGAACTTTGGCTGGAGTTCAAGCTGACCTCGTTGCTCTGTGCAAATATCTGCCACTAGATGGCGATGGAGACCATTACATACACTGGATGGCCACTGTAAAGCCCGGAGGGTCCCGCACACTAAAGAGAGCCCTTGTGGAACAATTCACTGTGAAGCTTTCACCTTCATGCACCTTTGATGACAGCACAGTTCAGACTGGAGACTGGACAACAGATTCAGTGAAATGACAACAGCCCCTATGTGGTGTTTTAAGCTGAATGATTAAAATGAATATATTTTAAGGAAACTGATGCCTTTAAACGAGTGAAATAAAACCCTGGTTTCCAAAAGCAAACATGTTGTGGAAAAAAAAGACATTAATATATGATGAAACTATCTTTGGCTTTTACCAGCTGATGATGACAGCATGAATGCTCAAGTGTCACTGTGAATTTTGTGAAATGTGTCGAACCAACTGTTGCTTACCAGCAGCTCTTGTGGTCTGATGGAGTTATCTGTGTAGATGCAAAGCTTTTCAGCGGTTAATGGACGAGTCTCTTTCAATTTGGATGCAAGAAACATGCACACTGCTCCCAGCAGCTGCAGGTTACACTTTTTGGTGGGTACCACGGCTAAAAATCTGTCTAAGTAGTTCATGGCCAAGGGAAAAACTTCTTCCTCGCACTTCTGCTCCTCACAAACCTGAATAAAGAGAGAGCAGACAATGCAGTAATGTTCAACATTTGGAATCAGTAACCCACCCTGCAGTGACCTGACTTATTTTCCAGCACTTGAAATGTATATAAAACTTTTATGAGATAACGAAACAAAAGTCTAATCACATACAGAGCTCATATAAATTCAATGACACACATAGTTGGGGCCCGGCCAAGAATCTGCGCCCAGCCCTAATCGGTTGCGACATCATAAATTAATTCGAAATCGATCATTTTGCAAAGAATGAAATAAGTCTCAGACAAAAACTGTCAATAGAGTCGCATTCCTGCAGTTCATTCACGAACAAATGAATTCAAGTCACAATCAGCCGAGCCAAAAAACACCCCGACAGCGCAGCACACGGAAACACACTTTTTTTCATTCGTCATATTTTCATAAAATAATTAAAAATATAAATAAATTGTCTAGACCGATTTTCTTCGCATCATAATGTTCAGAAGGGCCTTCCACATCATATCCGACAATTCAGATCCAAATCCGCGCACGATAAATATGAATAAAATGTCAAAATAAAAAGCAAGTAAGTAGAGGTTGGTCTGATGTGCGTCACCGCCGACCCGATATATTTATTTCAAAAATTAATTAAAAATCTCCAGTGGGTCGAACCCTGACAATATTTACATGAAAATAAAGCTCAAGGGCTCAAAATTGTTTACAGGCGGACGTTGACCAGAAATATTTGACGAAGTGTCAAAAATCGAACATAATTCCAGAGTGAGGCATCGCGACGGGGTGAAGACCCAAAGGACAGATAAGGCCCTCGCCCCTTCCGACATTTAAAATAGATACCTAAAATGTTTGCAATGCTTTTTGTGATCGTTTCAATATTCAGTGGACACCCAAGAACCTCCTCTGTCATTGCCGATGGCTTTTAAGCGCTGTTATTGCGTTTATGACACTGTAAAGTCCTCTTAAAAGCACAAGCGCTCCTGTAAAAACCAACATGGCGATAGAACAACGCAGGGCAGCATTGCATTTGGGAGTGCATACGTGTGCATGGAAATACTCAGGCTATCTAAAATAATAACATTAAAGAATCAACGGGCAGCTTGTGCGGACAACATATGAAGCATACAAGAGAAATTCTCTAGTGTCACTGATAGCATAGCTCGAAGTTTCAGAAACAGTCTTCATGACCGGACTTTAAAAATGGTAAGAAACGAGCGTACGGAAAACGACACGTTCGACTAATATGAGGAATAAGCGTCGGAAATGAGAGCGATTAGTCTTATCTACTGTCTACAATATGCCAACAACGTTCAAGAAAGCAGCAATGAAACAAATGAAGAAGCTTTAAAGTCGAGCACAGAAATAATAGGCTTGTCAGCACTCGATGTTTCGCTATACCTCCAACATCCAAGTAGCAACCATCCTCCTCATAAACGGCTGAATATCTTTCTGGACGCCTTTGAAATAGGAATATTGGGGTAGAAACCTCTCCTCTATGGTCAACAAGCTCTGCAGGACTCTGTCATCGCACAGGAGGTTCGGATCGGGACGAGCTCGTATGGTGTCCATTTCGAGGCAGAGCAGCTCCATGGTCCTGGCGCTTTCACTTAAGTTAAAAAGTAGGATTTCGCTCTCGAAAACGTAAAAGCGGTGTTGCAGAGCAAAAACGTAAAAGGGTGGCAGGGAAAGTCTTTTAGAGGCATAAAAAAGTGAGACTGCAGGGGCTCCGTAAGAGTAGTCCTGCCTCTCCTTGTTGAGAACTTTTTCCTCACTCCCCACAGTGCTCCTCTACTTTCATCCGCCTGGCCAGATCAGGCGCATTTCAAGCCTGCCCTGCATGCGCCACTGACGCAATTCACTTCATTACCTCTGTATAGACCAGACGCAACATGCTGCACTCCCGTCCCTCTTTCTTTTCGCATGCCGCGCAAGACAACTTTCAGCAAACTTGTTTCATTTCAAAATTAAAAGGCTGCCACTATCTTTAAAGTAAATGCACAACAATACAGTTAAAGGTGCAGAGTAAATCCATCTTAACTCGAGTTTATCTGCTTTTTTCCACATTTACCGACTCTTCTCATCTGAAATAAAGCAATTCTATACATTCTTTGGAAATATTCAAGTATGTGACTGATTAACGTTCAATTAGAATGCAGTGCATCAGATACAATCCATTATTGTTTTAAAGAGGTGTACACTTTCACTTTGGTCCTTGGTTGCCTTATGATGATAGCTGTCGCGTGGAAGACATAATGATGTCGTCACGTTACATAGATACATGAATTAATGTCTTATTCAATGATGCGTTATTACGCATCGTTATTACGCACATTTACAGCTTCAAAAAGCCTTCAGGACACTAACTTTCCTTGTTTAAGTGCAGCAAGTGCCCCCTTGTGAAAGTCATTTGAAAATTAGTTTGGATTAGAAAGAGAAAACCTCCAAAAAGCGACTAATTGGCATTTCTTTCTCCTCAAACCGACTTGTCTGCCTGCTTTTACAACTGGACTTAGTGAACCTGAGCGCAAAGCATGACGCATGTAGATACTGTATGTATGTGGCCATAAACACTCTGCTAATTTACAGAGACGTGTGCGTGCGCACAGACACGCGCACAGGACAGACCCACCCACCGACACACACACACACACACACACACACGGTCTTACTATTTTTTTTATTGCAGCCACAAACAGCTTGTGGTTTATGAGATAGCTTTCTAGGAAATTCGAAGCAGCGTTGAATTTTTTATTTATTTATTTTTTTTGCAGTATCTTCTGTTAAAGATAACACCAAGATGAGAGTCACTGGCTTGGCTCAGTCCAAGTAATATCAACCAACTTAACAATTCCTGCCATACATGACCATTTTTTGAGCAGACTTCTGTAATCATTTACATGGAAAAACAAGCAGGTGGAAACGAAGCTGAGAGTGTAAGTCATTGAGCAGATAATTAAAAAATGACTGCCAAATGATTTAGCCTCACATACAGTCACAAAGAGAATCTGCATGGGTAAATATGTTAATCCCCCTCCTATTCTTAGTCAACTTCAAAGACGGAGCCTTGAATGAAACGAGACTTCAGTGCGTCAGGGGAAGACTGGGGACTGTAAAGTCCGCAGAGCTTTAGAGCTGTTAATTTCCATCCGAAGCTTGTTGGCTATATGGCAACGCTTGTGAGAAAGTGGGGGAAATGTCTCTTTAAAGTTTTTTTTTCAGTCTAAGTTGTTTCCTCCTCCCCGTGTGTCTATTTGCATAGCCAATAGTTCTCAGCGCTCGACCGAGTCTGTGCGATTGTTACTGGGCAGACTTCTTCTATACCTTCCTCCCTCTCCCTCTCTCTCTCTCTCTCTCTCTCTCTCTCTCTCTCTCTCTCTCTCTCCCCCCCCCCCCCCCCCCACCCCCTCTCTCTCTCTGCTGTGGTCATTTAGCAGCCTCACTCCTTAAGAAATGTCGCTGCTGCCTGATCAGCCTATGTGACGCGCACAAGGCTTGAGTAGCATCATGTAGGTTTGAAGTTTAATGAATTCATGTGCCGTCGGAAAGTGTCTGAGAGTCGGTGTTTGCGTTCATTCAGTCTCATGTGCAGTGTTGAAACACTTACTTAAAAACTTGACTAGTGTCACATCTCAGTGCATACTGGATAGTTGATGACATTTGCGTCCGTATCTTGACGCAAGGAACAGTGCAGAATGGGATCACCCTCTGACCTCAACATCCCCAACTCAAGAAACTAAATCAAACTTCTAATTTAGGAGGAGAAAAAAAAATCAAACTTATGTCATCTTAATGAAAAATGCTCACTCTGTAATGGTTTAAAATCTTTATTAAAATGAATGTTTTTCATTTCATTGAGGCATCGGAACGTGTAATCCTCTCTTGATGAGGCTTCACTTGAAATGATCATGTTTCTACTTTGATGCACAGTAGGCTTAGATGAGAAATGAATATTGTGGATTAACCGAAACTATGAGATGTGCTGTTTCTGATTAAACCTACGACCCTACTTGATAAGAGTTTTAAAGCAGCCAAATCGAATCGTACCTGGCTAAACGGGGAGCTGCGGTGGAGAGACAGGTGCTCCAAATCCTCCTTCACATCCTGCTCCATCAGCTGCCTCCAGCTCACCAGGATGCGCAATTACGCATCTCAGAGCCTCCATCTCCAACATTTCATTTCACAAGCTTGTCAGCAATGGCCACTGGTGCTTTATTACAGGCAGGTGAGTAACTACAGTGATGAGAAACACTGAGGATATGCAGCAGATCTATTCAACATCAACATCAGCAGCATGCACTGCAGAATGTCCATATGGACAGACTCCATGTTGCTTCCTCAAAGTGAAACAAAGTGAGTAGTGATGAGTTACGTGGCAGCTTGTTAAAATAGTAGCATAGATTGAGTTTTAAAAAGCATATTAAAAATCTTAAAAAAACAAAACAAAAAAACATGTTAAAGAAGATTCAGTTCCCTTTATCAAACGCTTTAATAGAATCACGTGTCCAGACATACCAGCCAACATTAACACACTTGTCAAGACGCTTTTTCTCTGCAGCTCCTGCAGCGGAACAGTGACGCCAGCGGCTCCTCTGAGACAGATCACAAGCAGCAGCGGCGCGTTTTGTCCCCGGAAGTGTTCAATTACCATATCAGAATAAAATCGGAACACACCCTAAAGGTTAGAGACGTTAACACGTCGTGACATTATACATTCAGCTGTATACTGGGAGGAAAAGAGTCAAGAAATACTGAAGTCTGAAAAGTTTAGTGAAAATTCTGCGCTGCACACTGCAAGAAATATCCGTCGGGTCAAATTATTTGATACAGCTTTGGGTCTTGAAATCTCTCTTTTTTTTCCTCCACAATTTATTTATTACTATCTTTTTGTTAATCAGCCAGAGAGCATTGGATAAGTCGTCTTGTTTGCAGCTTATCAAATGGTTTAATTTTCTAGAAACCAGGGTAGGATCTAGTCATCATGCTTTGTTTTAAAGACAGATGGTTCGAGAAAATGCCCGAAATGAGTGCATTAAAAACAAGCAAAATTAGTAACCCTTATCAGTGCATTCCCCCCTGAAACTGTTATTATAAATAGGATTTAACGACGTGAGTAAAAGTATGGGTGGTCACTTCTTGCAGTGAGGACCGACCACAGCGACTCATCACCACCGCACCTTTCATAGTTTAAATCCCCGTTCCGACCACCGGTGACACGCAGGCAGCAGCCTGACGTGCGTGCCGACGCTGAGCACGGCTCTGCGCGCTCTCTGCGCCTTTTACCGACATCAACATGGAATCAGAACGCTGAGAATAATGTCCCACATGAGACAAGAAAAGTGTCGGAGGGGAATTTGGCAGGCTCCTATCAAAGCAGCAGCAGTTGTGAAATGACAGCAGCTCAGGTCTGAGTGTGTTTGTTTGGAAGCAAAACGCACAGGATGACACACTGAACAGCTCTGCCTGTCAAATGAAGTTTGAAAAGGCTATTTAGTATGAATTTGAACCTGTAATTTGTAAGCAAAGTGAAACTGAGGAAATCTTCATTTTTATTCCCCCACATAATGCAGAAACAGTGAATTTTTCTGTAATCATTTTACACACACTAAATGTTAAAATCTGTTTTAAAAAGAACAACCATCACATGAGGCAGTTTTTCGGGTTTTCCACTCGGGCTACATGTCCATCAACCTAAAAGTGAAAGTAAAATGAGAAAGAATGCACTATGATGACTGCATTTTCAAAAAAAGCTCTTCCAAACGGTGGCTAAACTTGTTTAAATAGATAAGATCTCTGCAGGTATGAGAGCAGAAAACAACTCAAAAACGACACACCTGTACAAGCAGGTCAGCAGCTGTCATTCAGGAAATGCTCCTCTTCATAAAAGAAAAGAAAATGAAAAGATTACTAACATGCTATCTGAATCTGACATGATCAACTCTTCCCCCTGTTTCTTTCAAGCATTCAGAGAATCACAAATATTACAAACATCTGATGGAACAAAGATACTGGCAGATTTATGTGAAAATCCACAGTTCTCTTCAGTTTGAATTATGCATTAATTGTTTATACATCCATTTCAAACTGTTTGTAGAAATTATCCTCATTTTTATCATGATTCATTTTAGGAATAATTTTTGGAAGATTTTTGATAAAGGTATTAACATTCCAATTCTAATAAATTACTGTTGAATGGTTGAAGAACTGACTTCCTAACTGAAATTAATTCAGAGATTTAATTATTTGGAAGAAAACAACATCAACAAAATGAAACATTTCATTCTTAAAATTCAAATGAGCTCATTTCTTAATTTTCTGGTTAACAAATCTGCTTGATTTCTGTGTTGTTTAGACTCTATGAACAAATAAAATATATTGCTATTGAATAAAAAAACAGAACACACAGGGAGCTAATGTTTATGATGGTGGAAATCAGAGAAAGAAAAACAAACTTGGTAGATTAATGGTTGAAATCTTTACTTCAGAAATACTTTACATGTACAGTCATAATAGAGGTGTTTACCCTGTCACAAAAGGCATGAGCTTAACAAGAAAACAGTTCATTCCAACAACCAAGCAGCAGGTGAGACGTCCACAGCAGCCCTGACATGAACATCCAGCAGCTGCCTCTTTCTCCACCTCATCGAAGACTTTTTTGGATTCATTGCTAACTACACCACTTGAGTGACTTTTTGCCAGGTGAATAAAGAGCAGGATACAGAGGAGCATGGAGACATCTCAGAGAGCAACATCCAACAGCAGCAACATGTTCAAGCACCCATGGTTTCTCCAAGCAGCTTTATAAGGAGTGCTGTGACATCTAATAAAAATATAAAAGGAGAAAATAGCTTTCAGATGCTGTACATGTTTCTAAACTGACCTTGATGAGCAGTGTGGGAAAGCTACTGATAAATCATAATTGAATTCACATGAAAACATCACTCCTACATACAGATCATTTGTTTATCATGCCCACATTTCCCCATTTCTACAGTATTTTTCTGTGGTTGAGTAACTGCAGATGTGTGCGCCAAACAACAATACAGAGAAAACCTGCTCATCCATGAAAACACACACACACACACACACACACACACACACACACACACACACAAAAAAAAAAACAACAAAAACACCAGACTTCATGCAGAATTTCATTGGAAAACAAACAAACTGTAAAATGTTGACATGTAGAAACATTTTGCACGTTGTGTTTTAGAATGCTTCATTGCCTCCTGCTGCATATCACTGATCCATGAAACACAAAGTGTTTAAGTCGTTAAACACAAAATCAAGTGTGCTGCACTTTCCTAGTCGATTTTTTAAATGTTACAAACTGTTTTTGCATCCTGGATGAGTCGAAACCCAATTACATGCCGAACAAACTGAAAGCATTCAAAATTCTGTTTTTACACAGAATTTCTGTATTAAATGCGGTTTAGACGTGGCACCAAGAGGATCAGTCAAGCATGGATATCGTGTCATCACATCCAGGATGGAAACAAATCAATTTGTCCCACATTAACACACACAAAGACTTCAGAAATGGTTCGGATCATGATTGAGTGGTGAACCTGTGAGTATGTGATTAGCTGTGATGCAGCTGATTCTAGAAATTCCAGACAAATATGTGGCCGGCAATCAGCAGAGGTGATAAATGATACTTTCTCCAGCATCGCCCCTGTTTTGATGTTTCGATGCAAGTGTTTCCAGCAGTGGTGTGAAGCTTCCCCCTGACATCTCCACTAACCACCTGTGGGATTTCTTTGATTCGCCTCCATGACTGATGTTACAACAATGCAGTTTGGCATTGAGCGCTCGCCCTGCAGACTTCCCTCAGACTCCCTCAGAAATTCTTTACGCAAACACGTCCTCCCGAATTCTTTTTAGAAATGCCCTTATCTCATTAACTGGAAACTAAAAAAGGAGCCCAAAACGTAAAGAACAAATTCTTTATTGTTGTCTGTTGATGTCTTTGGGACAAGATGTTGACCGCATGATGCTGGGGGAACTGCGGAAGGAAGACATCTAAGACAAGTAGATACCTTTCAGAGCCTCTGCTCAAAATTCATCTGCTGCATGCTGGTGCTACAATGTGAATATGTGTGAGGGATATCTCTACCAATCCTCATTACACAGCATAAAAATGATCAGCTGTGTGCAGAGTAATGCCTTGTTTATGCGTTGGGCGTGCATGCTGAAATCGATGGGAATGCAGCTCTTGCACAGGTGGGCTGGCTCTGCAAAACACCCTGATGAATGGCTGCGTCACCTCCCAATTTTTGTGACTACACATCTATCATGTGTAGTGTGAAGATCCTCGAGAGAAAAGGTCCGGACACTGGACAAGAGAGAGTTAGTAAGAAATTTATATGCTGTACTTTCAGAGGCAGAGATGAACTGAAAAGATGGATGTATGAAGAAGTTGCCATGTTATTATGGTTGTAGTTGTATTCTTCTCTTTGGAATGACTCTGATAGCTTTTATGTTTTGTAACAAAATGGAGAAGTTCGTGTAAAATAACATTTAAAAGAAAAATGAAAAATGTCTACAGTTTTTGAAATGGAGATGGGCATTGCCTTTGCACAAAGTGTTGATAAGAAGAGTCACAGCACGTTGGCTCTGTTTTACATTCTGTCACCTGCTGGTACTCTTGTATAATATATAGCAAGCAGGGCAACAGTTCAAACAAGTATAGTCTCCATTGTTACGTCCCTATGCATGGACCGGGCAGACAGACCATTTCCTCTTGCCTCCGTCTCCATATCAACCAAAAACTCTTGTCTTACTGCTCCACATCAGAATTTGTCTGCTGTGCCTCCTGGCATTAGGGACATGACTGTCAAAGACAATACATCCACAAAACAAGCCTCTGTGGCCAATGAGTGAGTGCAGCAGCGGAGCCTTACTGAAAAGTGCTCTTTGGAGGTGAACGTCTTCTGTTACCTACTGAAACATCCCTCGTCTGAGAGTTTGAATAAATGATATTCTCATTAAACATGGCCGCTTTCAACTTTTTCTGCCACTCATAAGCAACTAAGAGAGTGCTCTCAGTAGAGTGCAGAGGTGTGTGCCAGGTGTGTCGGAGGCATGTGGATGAGGAGCAGGGAGATCAGGGCAGGCTGTGTGTCATGAGAGTTGTGGAATGAAGGGGAGACAATATAGAGGTGACTTTATCACGGTGTAAACAGAGTAAACAGGCTGTATGGAGACAAACCTTGGTCACAATGTCCATATAAAGCAGATAGCATTATTGCTCTGCTTTACACTGTCACAACAAAAACAAGATTCCAAACTGTAGCAACTGTTGATCACTTGCTGCCTCTACCAACCAGTTAAGAGGAATGAGGAGTCAGCAGTGAATGACAGAATGAAACTGAGCAGTCAATAAAGTAGGTTTTTCAAAAAAAAATGTGAATCAACAAAGCAAGAGAGGTCCTTGAGCATATAGTTATAAATAAGCACAAAATGTATCAGGCTGAGATACACACGGACACAGGCACACGCACACACACGACGAAACGCATGAGAGATAATGAGACAAAGCTACAGCAGATAAAATGAAATAACCACAATTGTCTGTGTTGGTTTCGATACTGTGTTACACTCGGCTTGGTTTTCTCCACAGTGGAGTGCTGCAGGTGCACCTGGCTGTGGGAAAACAGACTTCAATCATTTGTTGCACTTTGCTCTTGGCTGTCAAACAAAAGGTCCAAGCCTCTAAGCATAGTGAAATGCTTTTCCTTACGCCCTTGACAAAGACGGTGCTCATCTTTTCACACACAATCAGCCCTTCAGGAGAGCTGAAAATGCAAAGTGAAAGCACCATTAATAACTAAAAGCAGCTTGGTCTTACGGCTCAATCCATCACACATGTTAGCGACAGTTTGTTGAGAGACAGATGAGTCTCTTCACAGATTGTGTGTTGTGGAAGGTGCGTCACTGGAACAATAAGGTCTGGTAGCTCTGTCCAAACCTTCAGTTAACACAAGAAACAAGCCGTCTGGTATTCATTTACCTTTCCTCTAACCCTCCACCCCATTCCTTCATCCCTGCCTTCCTCCCTGTTTCCATCCCTCCCCTCTTTCACATGCTTGACCCAGTCTTTTGAACTCCACCAACAACCTTTCATGCAGTCATCAAATCTGAGGGCCAAATGAGCCAAATAGAGAGGTGGGTTTGGAGCACTGACTGCTAAATAATGTCAATATTTCCCTGCCCTAACAGAGGATAAACTGCTTTCTTTTCTGTTTCTCACACTTTTTTCCCCACATAACAGCAACAGTGAAGGCAGAGCAGTACAGAGTGGCTCAGCTGCTGCTGCTGTCTCTTCCCCTCCAGCTCCTCCAGGATTTTCCCATGTTCATATCACTAGCCCTTGACTTTGTCACTCATGCAACAGCTGCTTGCTGATACCACACCACAGTTCCAGCCTATTGCTCTCCTTTCTTTCACTACGCACACCAAGAACAAAGGCATTGTTAATCCATGGGAGTCCTTGGTGCAGAATGCAAGGACTTCTAGGGAGAGGCTGTGTACGTCAAGACAATAACTACATTTTTGCACAAAAAAACTCTCCAGATTATTTGAAAATTGTGTCTCTTGGTGCTTTGGGAGGATCAACATCCTGAGGACTTCCACCTGGAATCCCAACAAGCTCAGACTAAAACATGCTGAACTTGAGGTCAAAGAAATCTCACAGCTGGGTAAAAAAGCTTACTGGCATTCAAACAATGGCAACAATCAGAAAATCAACTAAGATCACCTGTTATTACAGCCATTCAAAGGGATACAGGTTGATATGAGGAACACAGTCGCATAGTGCACTGCATGCCGAGTGACTGAGTTGTTGAATAACCCAATAAGTGGAGCCATCCATACAAATTTTGTTTAATCTATGAGTTATATATCATTCCCAATAATGAGCAAATGAAACAGTGCCTGTTTACCTTGAGTCTGTCAAACAAATGGAGAGGTATGCAAACATGAAGAAAGTTAATCATGTATTTCCCAAAATAACCCAAGTCATTAAAAATAAACCCAAACAATTGAACACCTGAGTGTGTAAAACCCTCACATGCGCACATGCATGCAAATGGTTCTACTGTTGCTGGTTTTCCCTATCTGTCCTGCCGATGGTAACATATGATACGTACAATGTCAGAGCATGCAGAGAAGAGATGAGAACAAGATTACTTCAACATTTATAGAGGGTTTCCCTCCTGCTGCAACCGCATCAGGTGCTCACCTATCTGCTGTTGCCAATAATAAACACCGAGTGCGCTGCTTCAGGATGAAAAGCTGAAAATAAAGAAATCACACACGTGTCAGAGGAAGGAGAAGACGCAGGTGTAGTGACAGAAAGCAGAAACACCTGATCTGAAAGCAGAAAATATGACACACATTAAAATAGAGGAGCAAAGAAAACACATGCACACCCGCTCACAAACACATACACTGTCTGATCCTCTTAGTGATCAGTGATAGAGACAAACGAGGGGGGCCCACCACAGTGGCTCCCCTGGCAGACATGTAGCTTCATTACAGCACCACACATGAATGTGCACCATCCTCCCCACCACTCTGGACCATGCTGCAATAATCTGATCCTTTTGGGAAACTGAGGTGTTGGACTGTAATTTATAGGCCGTATCTTTCAAGTCTTTCCCTCGGCTCTGCTGGTGGCGTCAGCCCCTGAGCCACTGTGTGTGTTTAACGGCTACATGTGTCGCTCCCTATCTTGCCCTCTGAGTGGCACAAAGGTAAAAGGAAGCTTAACAGCCTGGGAAAAAGTTGAACAGTGTGAAATTACCTTGATCCAAAGATTCCTGCCACATACCAGCCCAATGAACCCATAACAGCGCAGGCACTCAGTCAGAGAGCCCTGCCTGCAGGGAACAGCTGAGACATTACAGAGGGAGAAGGAGGGAGGGGGGAAGCGGGTGGGGGGTATAGGGAGGTTAAAGAAAGATAAATGGGAGCAGGAAAGAGGCCCACCTCCACTAATCTCCACTTTACACACAGTGGTAGGGGTCAGAGTATCTATATCTAATGTACATCCTATGATAACGCTGAACAACTGGTAGGTGGGGTACCACTGACTTGGTCAAGTCAGCTTTTGCACTCAGAGGCCCTTTTGGGAAGTTGTAGCGGCAGCTGTAGGACTGTATGACTTTGATAATGCATTGTGGAAAAATCAGATGATGATACTTCGAACTGATTCAAATATTTTTGAAATTTCAGTGTCTCATTTTCATTGAGCAATATTTATTCAACTTCTTGGTCGGCCTGGAGTAAAACATTGTTGAGGAAACTTCAATTGAAAGTGAAATCCTCATATTGCAAATTGTAATGACTTTTATTCCAAACAAAAAAACTATTTAAGACAAAAATCCATTCTGCAAACAAACAAGGCAGGGTTCTGTGACGTGGGAGCATTTAAAAGAGTTTATGGCTTTAGATGCTTGTTGACCTACTTGCCTTGGCCAGAGAGCGGTGCTTTGATACCCTGGTAAAGGCATGTGAGCCAAAATGTGATGGTAAATCATCTACAGTAAATAGATTCTTTGAATAAGTTTCACTTCAGAAACCTGAGGCTTGTCGTGTCAAGAAAGACTCTTACTTGCTGCTTTATTTTCTGCTCTTTGCAAACTCTGGTCGCTGTAATCTGCTTCACAAACAGATCTTTCATTCTATAAAAAGTTTACATGCTGCAACATTTCCAGCAGAATTTTCCTGCATCAGATGTGTCTCATATTAATAAAAAATATTAGTCATGCTTAGTTGCAACCTATTAAACTGCAAAAAATTCATACACATTATTGGTTATTTAAAACAACAAAATCTTCAAGCAATTATTAGCTCCCATGTCAAATGCCTGAATAAATAGGGCAATATATTCAAGTATTTGCCGAAAAGTTTCTATGTAATATGTTAATGAGACTTTAAATGACAACCTGTGGCTTTTGTTTAACATACTTGATCATCTTTATTTGAGAAGAACACAATTTAATGTAAGAATCAGACTATAGAATATATAGCAGGGAATACAAAAATCAGTGAATGCTGCATCACAGAAAATGGGCAAGGAAGATATTTATCGATCATATTTAATTTTACTCATTTTCATTCAATTATGGCAACTTTTAAGTTTCTTTATTGACTGATGCATTTGTCATTATCAAGCATTTAAACAGATATTTATTTTTTATATTCATTTGTATTTTTATTATTTATTTGAATGAATGACATGAAATATGAAGTTATTTTTATGTCCCGCACAATAACAGGAACCAGTGGTCAGACAGTCATGCCAGTCAATTAGCCAAATGAAAACAAACAAATAAACAGAGGACCCAAAACTCCTTGCTTGCTTCCCTGCATTTCAGTCCCTGACCTATATTTACATTTAACTGCATGTTTTCTGACATGGAAGACAAATATAAAAATGATTTATTAGGCTCTAATTAACAATCTGTGCCCAACAGAGAAAAATCCCCCAAATCCTACGATGTGTTTTTTCATGTGGTAAAAGAAAAATTCCATGTTGATTTCCAAGGGAAATCCCCTTTTAATATTGCAGTTTGGAGTCATGAAGGAAGAGAAGATGTCTCGGTTAATTGAGATTAAATGCAGCTGAGATAAAGAGAGGAAGGAAAACAGCACTAATAAATAATTTATTTGGCTCTGAAGTCATACACCGCTAAACAGTTTCACAGCTATTTCAAGTATTTAAACATTCTGATGTATCTATTGAAATATTGGGGATTTTTTTTTACATCCTGAGGGGATTCCACTCGAGGTAAATTACTCTAACTTGCACAGTGGCATTTACTCATCAAAACAGTGATGACAGCTGGAGGAGGCGAACTTGTTTCAGGGTAATTCAGAAACGACCAGTTCCTGTGTTTGTTGGTTGCACCTGTTTGTTGTGTCCCAGCTTGTGATGAGTTTATTCTTATCAGAATATCTGCAGTGCCTCTGCAGATGTGCTCTCTTTGGGTTTGGAAGTCTGACAATTGTTCATACCCAATTAGAGAAACCTGCTACAAATGTCTGCTGGGGGCACCAAATGTAACAGCACCAGATATGAGCAAAGGTGCATTTTGTGCCGCATCCACAGCATTGTAACCTGAGTGCTGATGGGGAGGCTGCCATCAGGTCAATCTGATGCAACTCTTACACTTCAGAACTGGAAGGCATCAAATTGAGAACCGACTCCCTGTCTGTCCCACACATGCACACACGACAAAAAATTGTTGACTATAGTTTTGATACCATGTTATTGAAATCAAGTTGACATTCATAAAAGCCTGAACCTGCAGTCTGCACAACAATGTGCTTTCACATTTAATACAGTGGTTAGGTGAGATGAAGCTTCCTCGTAATTCAGAAAACTGACATCATCCACCTCAAAACAAACAAACAAACAAACATGATTTCAAAAACAATACAGATAATTTGTTTGTGTTCCAGCTAATTGAATTAGATTCAGTCAAGACATTTCTCAGAATTCAATCTGCCTCTGGCAGCAGTGTATCAGTGAATTGAACTCTGTCTTTTCTTTAATCTCTACTTAGTGATCTATGAGTGTCTGGAGACCCACAAACCTCGTTATACTCCCATCAACTAAGAGAAACGCAGGGGTGCTTTCACCAGTAATTTAACTTTTTTGATTCGATAGTTCCACTGACTTCTTCATGTTAAATGTTTTTCCATTTTCCCTGCTTTGTCTGTGACTGGTATGTCGAGGATTTTTCACTGCAAATGAAGACTACTTTGTTTACATTAATTTTTTCCTACCAAAATGTATTGTGTATATCATTGAGGGCTTTTCCTACCTCATAAGACATTTTGCAAAGCCAGTTGTTGTGCATTTTGAAATCTGAACTGTTGAAATCTCATGCAGTCTTCTTCTTTTCCTCTTTTATTGTAAAAGTTTTCTTTTTTGTGGTGCATTACCGCTACTGCCATTTATGCCCTCTGCAATCAATTGAAATCCTGTCCTACTGGCATACATGTGCACACAAACAATGCAGGGATGCAAAGATATTTCTCTTTTTGGGATACATCGCGCAACATCTGATAAGTAGTAGCTAATTCCAGTGTGTGTTCAAGCATGGAAACAATAATAACTGCAATTATTTTTATCCTGTTTTGTTTTCATCCTGTGAACTCACTGAGGTATGCCCATAGTCTTTCATGCCAACCAATGATGAATCTTGCTGATGGATATTCAACTGACCCTATACAACATATGTTTGGTTATTGTATTGCAACCTGTGTTATCACTGCATCACCCCAGCAACTGTAGTGTCCAGGCTCTGAACTGATTGCAGTTTCTAAACCGGGGCCATTTATGACTCATGATACGGTTTGACCCAGCCCAGGAGACAATTCAGAAGTACAAAAAAAAAAAAAAAATCAACAAAAGAATCGTCTAGACAGCAATTATCTTTTCTCAGCAATGAAAGAACATAACCTCCTTCTAAGTGGTCCCTGAATAAGAAAGACATCCCTTTATTTGTCACACCACATAGTACATGCACACACCCCATGCTTGGCAAAATTCTTCTCCGCTTTTGACCCATCCTGGTAGTCCCTCCTCCACGGCAGACCAGGAGTGGTGGGCTGCCAGCCGACCGGTGCCCGGGGACCCATTTTCTTTTCCGTCACCATTGGTCAGGTGGGGATCTTCATGCATGTTTTTTAGAGGTTGGGTTTCTTTTTTTTTTTTTATGGAGGAGCCCCCAGGTGAACACAGGGAGAACATGCAAACTGCACACAGAAAGATCCCTTTACTCAAGATAAGGGGCAGCAGGCACCGAAGGCATGGTGGAGGACACGCCCTCAGCGCCCACAGTGCCCCAGGTGGGAAACGAACCCAGGACCTTCTAGCTGTGAGGCGACAGTGTTGCCACTGTTCCACCGTGCCACAATGCAATACGAACATGTAAACAAAAGTAAAAGTGGGGTGTTGCACTTTCTGAGAGAAATAGACAAGTGGTTATTTTTTGTTGAAGTAAAAGGCAAGCCAGCACAGTGTGCATATGGGGACATACTCGTAGTGATGAAGAAGGGTAATCTCAAGCATCATACGGCTGGAAACTGAGAATAAAGTTAATGCTCTTCAGTGGAGATGAGTGAGATAACAGTTGAAAAGCTGAAACCTGCTGCTGCACCAGATGAAATAAAATTGTTCAATTGCCAGTTTGTCTGGAATAATTCATAGAGATGAAGGAAAACCTGTTGCAGAAACTCAGTGATAGCAGGTGTCTGTGTGATTTGGCCTTCCTGGTGGACATTACCAAGAAGCTCTCAGAGCTGAACCTCAAGCTTCAGCAGCTTCTCAGCTCTCTGCTTTCAAATGTGAAATCATTTGAAGCCAAATTAAAGCTGTGGCAAGTGCAACTGGAAAGAGGAAACACTGCATTTTCCTACTCTGCAAGAACAAAAGCTGCTACATCTGAATATGGTGCTGAGTGTGAGAACTCCTTGAGGCATTTGGGGGTTCAGGACATGAAAAGTAAACCAAATCAACTGAACATATTTGCTGTTAAATATGGAACCAACTGATCTTTTTTAACAACCAACAACATTAAACCACTGAGTTGCAAAGCAACAACCTACTACTCCGAGCAGTTCTTTTCAAAACTGACTCTTGCAAAGACTTGGTTCCTCTCAAGGCTGACTCATCCAAGGTCCAAAATGTCGGTTCTCAGATGAACCTGCCAAAAAGGTGCCAACCTGTTCCCATTCCCAGAGTGTCAAAACAAAAGATAAGTGAAGTTGATTCAATAAATTCCCAAATACAACATATGATAATATTCAAGAGACAAACACCTCTTGCTGGAATTATGAGTATAGTCGGTCAGGAGCAAAGAAGGAAGTTGTGTGATGGACAGATACCACAAACTCAACACAGGAGTGGATCGGGGTGTGTGGATGGTCAACAAAACCTCACACTATGACACGGGAAAATGTTGGTCGCTTCCCATTTCCCACCAAGAGTTAATGTTGTTTTCTTGACCATGACTGTGATCATCGTCGTAATCTAAGATCATTAAAGCAGTTATGTGCCTTCACCTAACCAAACTTTGACCACAGCAGCGTCAGGTCAGAATAGACTTTCATTTTATCAACAGTGACTTGTAGCATTTTTGGAAGGCACAGAGACAATGGATCCTTCTAACGGGGGCTTCAATTTGAAAATGCTTACATTCTGGAGGGCAATTAGAAACAAAATATTTTATTGCTTCATTTAGAGGACTGGCAGAAGCAAAAGGAGTAGCAATACCTGCCATTTTTAATTTCATTTCACAGTTCACACACTCCATCTCCTACAATGATTATAATGCCACATGAGATCAGAGCTGACAACAGATACACAGGTCCATGCAGGCAGCAATACAACAGGACCCTACCCGCACGCTAGACCTGGACTTAATGGCAACCTGGATTTAGGTTGGGTTTTGGTCAGTGGGAGAAGTGAAGACCTCTATTTTCAGGAAGCAAGCTCTACTTTTTGCCATTCCCCATCAGCATGAAGGCGGCGGCCTCATTCATGTTCCATTACCTCTGGAATGTCTACTGTGGAATAAGGAAGCAGCCACACATCACAGGCTGGTATTCACCTTTCAATCACCCCCCTCCTCCAGCCCCTCACCCCTGTAATCATGTTAGCTCATACATAATTGCATTTCAATTACTGACAGGAGTGTGACCCTTGCCTCCCAACATGCCTAATCTAATACATGTGTTTCCTAAAAGACAGAAGCATGCCTTGTTTTGGTAGAAGGAGCAGAAAAAAAGAAGCACGCATCAACATGCTGTGTCATGCTGAAGCTATAAAAAGGGATGTCGCAGTTTTCTTCTGATCCAGTCTGGGAAGTCAGCAGCTATTTTTAGCAGGACATATACGGTAGATGGCACCTGGAAGTGATGTAAACACCTTGTTGGATTTGGATTGGAGAGGAGAGGAGAAGAAAAAAGTTATGGAGAGACAAACAGGATACAGCAGAGGACATGTGCAGCATGAACACAAAGCTAACAATCCCACAGACCAACTGTGCGTGTGTCTCTATCAGCCTCTCAGTCTGCATGTGTGTGTGTGTGTGTGTGTGTGTGTGTGTCAGGGGCCCTCTCAACTCCAAGTCTTTCTGCAATCTCACTGTTCAGGAGAGTGGAGAGAAAACACCAAAGACACCCTCAGTTATAAATCTACCTCTCCCCCCTCTCTGTCTGTCCCACTGGGTAAGGTAATGCTTTCCTTAAGACTTTTTCATCTCTCCCTCTCTTCTTCTTTTCCTTCTCTTTCTATCTGTCTGGTCTTTCACTCTGCAATTCCCACTCTTTCACTCTGTGTCTGTGTGCTTAGCAGCCTTGTGTCATTATTATGGGCCAATTTGTGTCAATGCTAACATCCCATTCATCATGGGGGAATGGTTTCCGCCAGGGCTCGGGGGGCTCACATACCTCACCTCTCACATTTTCACCATGGTGGCATCCGCTCCGCTATGGGGTCAGAGGTCAGAGTTCCAGACCTCCTGAGTGATCACTGACTTCTCTGCAAACCCCCTCCCTGCTCTCCCACCACCCCACCCATTCCTGCTCCCAGTCCCACCAGCTCTCTTATATTTCCAGGTCTTCCCTCTTCCTTCACTCAGTTGCTCTTGGTATTTTTCTTGCCCTCCTGCAGTGATACTCACCAGTTCTTCTTTGTCTTAAATCTCTTTCCATTTCCAATTCTGACATTGCCTCATTTCTTCCTTCTTTTTTCTCACTAACACTGTCATGTTATCATTGACAACACAAACCCTTACCCCTTGAGGAGTACGTCACTAAAAAGCAAAATAGAGTTTGATCAACTTTTCTCATTAACCTTATGTTTCTACAGAGAGGTCTGCACCATGCTCCATACCTTATGCTCCTTTTCTCAAGCCTTATCCCACTGACCCACCCACCAACCCTTTGCAACCCAACACCCCTATCGCATCAATGGCTGACAGCCCTTACTCTCACTAAAACCCCTGCATGCGGGTCGATGGTTTATTTCTTATGAATGAAGGGCCCAAATGAAAGTGCATTCCTGTCTCAGCTCTGAGAGGAAGCAGCTGGCTGTTTGGTGAGTTCATGTCAGACACTGGTGTTTTACATTTATGGTCTACACACAAGCATAAGACGACGATAACCGTATATGATGGAGAGTGAAGAGAATAAGGACAAGAAGAAAAACACGACAACAAAAAATGAGGCCCATGAGGATGATGTGCTGTGGAAATGCACCACCAGAGATTGGTCCCCCTGTGAATTGTAGGCTGGGACAAAGGAGAAACTGAAGCTGATCTCAAAGCGAAGGGTCAGAACGTTTTATTTTAATGTCTGCTGTGATCGTTTTTTTTTTTTTTTTTTTCCATCTCATGCAAGTTTCACATGTCTGTATTAAAGCCATCTCAGGGACAATTTACTTTCTTGTTTGTGTGTGTGGCAAACAAATGAAGACGTGTGCAGCTGACCCTCATGATTACGTGATGCAGAGAGTGATTGAAGAAAAAGTCTGCGAGTGAGACTTTTCCTGCTATAGCCTGAAAAAGCAAGTGAGCTGAAAGGATCCTTGTTGTTGTGAAGTTTCTCTTGCTTGTTTAGAGATGGTATTTGCTGTAAATCTGCAGTGAGAGCTTGGCTCCGGTGTGTTGCTGAGGAAGGCATGTGGGGCATGCAAGTCCGTCTCCATTTCTCTCTCTGCCAGCTCCTAATTATGCTCAATTACACCTTTAACAGAAGTGGCCGCTGTGGACATTTCTCAGGGTGTGAGGTCAAGCATTTCCTGTGTCTGTGAATGACCCAACGTCAGGGGAATTGTCTTGCATGGGCCTCCCTCTCTCCTTCCCTCCATCATTCACTCTCTCCGTCTTTTTGACCCCTCCTCCACTAAGCCCCAATCCCAGACCTCCACCATTCACCAATGACTCAGATCACTGGGGCTTAACCTCTGTGACTTGCTTGGGCTCTCTTCTCTCAAATACAAACAAACAGGAAAAAGCATGCATACCCTGACTACCTCACGTACACACATGCATGAACATAAACGCACACTAATGTATGTGTGCATGCAAATGGAGCTTGCATAACAATTCATATTAGCACCCTGAAACTCAAGATTAAGATTTCTTTGTAAGTTTCTGGCCAATGCACCACATTTTAAGTATTTGCATCATGTTCATAATTTTTTATCCCTCTATTGTCAACAAAACATCTAAAGGTGGCTTTCAGTGTGGGTCTAAGTGTTAATTACATATCTGATCTAATCTTATCTAATCTAATTGACAGAGTGTGTTTGTGTTTGAGTGCGTCAACACGTGTGAGTCACGGCGTCAGAACTAACAGTAACCCGCCTCACAATGGTAGTGTACCAACAGGTTGGGTTCCCACACCCAGCAGGAAAATAAATACTCCATAATCACCGCCTATCAAAACAGGCAACGTACGCAGGGTGAACAGAAAATGGTGCATTCCATGGGAAATCCATAGCGAGCAAGTACTTGCTCGCTCCTCTGCACTGACATTTCAGAGGCACAAGGGAGAGATTAGAGGCACATATGGGAGGGCCACAAAACCAGGATGAAAGATGGTTGAGGGAGATGGGGGTTAGCCCCACGACAGTATTTTTATAATATGAATTGATGGGTGAAGTGGCACCATGATGATCGAACTGACTGAGGGTAAAATCTGCAAGTGACTCAAGTGAGCAGACTGGACTCGGGTGGATGATATATTTAACATAAAAGATTTGGAAATTGCACAAGCTACTGGCAGACCAAGCTTACGTCAGAGGTGACAGTTTTGCAACATATCATATCACAGTTTTGTGACATTTTTGAGCTCAGTGGCTAAGCTGTCACTGCAGAACAAAAGGACATGAGAGAAAACAAACCCACATGCACAATCCAAAAAAGAGTGGGAGTAAGAAATGGTTTTTTGGTGAATGAAAAACCTCACTGGCAAGAGGACGTATGTTTTGAACATCTCTAAAACCACCCATTTGCCCACCCACCACCCCACACAATCCTGCAAGCCACCATGCAGTGGATACAGTTACTGCAATGACCTAGCATTTCACTCTGCCAAGAAGACAGGAGTGGAAACAAATATGAGAAAAAAAAGTCCTCAGAGAAAAATGGAAGGATTTTTTCTTAAATGCTGAGTAGAGGAGTTTGGTTATTATTGGAGGTGGGGAAAAATGAAAGAGGTCATTCATGACAAAGAGCCAAGATATGAGGAAACCACACTTGTGTCTGAAACAGGGAATGGGAAGGCTGAGCCAAGTCTTAGTCTCAGCTGTTGTTCCAAGCCACACATTTATCACACAGGCACTTCCCCAGCAAGAAAAGACCCTCACAGGCAGCCATGGAGGGGTGCAGACTTGCTCAAGTGACTAGATGACCCTGAATACCAGAGAGTGGCAGGTCTGTGGGATGAAAGGAGACCTTGTCTTGGCCTCTGTCTGTCGATGTGACTTTAAGTGCTGTCCCACGTTAAGGTAGAGTGAGCCTTTAGAGAGAGACAAACTACCCAGCAAATATTTGTGTGCTGGATCCACATTGTCGGCCATATGAAGAGGAGGAAAGCTGAACTGTGTGGAATATGGCCTCAAGCAATTAAACACACTGAGTTCTCCTCCTTCACATTCTTCACCTTGGAAAAAATGAACAGGATAGAGAAGGTGGAAGGAGTGGGTGAGAGAGAGAGAGAGAGAGAGAGAGAGACAGAGAGAGAGAGAGAGAGAGAGAGCAGAGTCCAACCTCCACTATACTAAAGAGCATTGTATGTAGCACTTCACTGGGCTAACGATTATAGGAAAGCTTTTCCAGGTTTTGGCCATCTGTCACTTTTATGAACTGTGCGGTAGGAAATTGGGTCTTTGGGTTGTTTGGCATGGGAATAATGAGCCACTGAAAATGATTGTTATAGATGACCTCTCGGCACTGTTCTCATATGGAGCCAATCGAGACGCAGTTCCGGAGGCCTCCTAACAATCAGGGATAAATCAATTGGATGTTACGAGTCAGGGGTATGGGTGCTGCAGGAGGTAGTCCTGGGAACAAGGTAACAACGTCCTTCCTGCATGAAGCACTTGACTACGGCGTGTTTCTGAAAGAAAAAAGTCATTGCTTCTATCAGAGTACTCTCAAAATGTTGCTATACCTGAAAGCTTGAAAGGTGCTACAGAAGAAACTAAGGAGATACTATGGGTATTACTTCTCCAATTAACCTTCAGAGAGAGGAAAAAGATACCTAAATGTTGTTGAAGTTAAGAAAATGTGGACTATCAAAGGACAATGGAATATGGGAAAAAGGAAGAGAGAGTGCTAAAAGAATGAAATGATACAGGATGAGAGGGGGATGTGTAAGGAAAGAGTAGAGTGGTGTGTATGCCAAAAACTCTATCAGTCGTAACGCCAAGCCCTCTTCGGATGCCCCTCAGACAAAACAGACAAAACACCTGATAAGGTTGATTGTGAGAGACATTCCTCAGCTGAATGTGTGTGTGCTGGTGAGGGCACGTTGTGTGGTCAACAGGGCTCAGACAACTGATACCAAAAACCCAAGTCCCCGCAGAGTTTGCAGCAAAATGTCACACATATAGGTAATAATAAATCTCACCTTCGTGTCTAACAAAATGATTACTACTGATGGTATAACTATGATTTTATGTTGTGGATAACAAATCTATACATTAATAGAAGTGTTCAATACATGTAACAAATGCTGTATTATTATTCTTACTTGCACAAAATGATTATACAATATGATGAGAAATATTTACGGAATATTCTGAAAGGATAAAGTTTCCCCGTGAAGGTCCTGTAGATACAATTTTACTTAATATGTCAGTAATTATTAGGGAGAATTTGATTAGATAATCATTCCTGAAGAACAGCAGGCCATAACACAGTACTTAGTAACGTGTTACAATAATGTGATTACTTTTTAGTAATAAGTAGTGTAACAGATTACAATTAGAAATTCAGCTAGTTGTCCTAGTAATGCTTTGTTACTTTAACAATTCGGGCTTGGCGTGTTCACTGTCATAACAGTGGTTTGATGAAGAGTTAACAACAGTTTGCTCTATGTGCTATCAGTGGACAAACCAGGACATGTTAGTAGGACATTTTAGCTTGGTGCAGGAGCTGGAGGTGGTTAACCTCCAGCCATTGGTAAGCCTGCATTCAGGAAGCCCCTGAATTTAGCTCAGAGCTGGTTGGTGTTGGTGAACCCCATGGCTTCACTGTGAGGACAGGAGTGACTTCTGGAGTGATCTGTGCACTCACTGGAGCTAATGCTGATGGTCAGAAAACATCTCCAAAAGGCGGAATATTTTTTGTATTGTATTGTATTGTAATATGTGTTGAATGTAGAATGTAAGACGTGGGTTTGGAGGCTTTGGAGTTTATATTGTCTTGAAATAAAGCGGGAAATTAAGTCCAGGATTGTATTTTATTTTGTGTTTTGCATTTCCATTGCAGAAAATTTCAATTCAATTACTTTCCAACGGGTAATGCATCCAATCACTTGACCTACTTGTTTGAAACATACCCTGTCAGAACAGTTTTAACTCAAAAGTGAGTCTAATAAAATGGATAATGCAACTGCTGAAATATATGATCACCCAGAGGGGTGTTGGGAGCAGGAAGACGATTGCAGACATCCTTGCACTACTTCAGTTTCCAACAACAGACATCTGGTTGATCCAGTTTCTTGGGTCATTTAAGCGTGGTTGAAACCTCCTCAACAGTACTTGACTCTCAGTTAACTTCCTGGCAGTTTGTTCCCCTGGGCTTTTTGCATGCAAGATTGAAATGGCAGTATATCCCCAGGTAATGCAAATGTAGAGGGTAAAAGAATGTGCTACGTGGTAACGTTTCAGATTGCAGCAACCCCTTGTGAGGACAGGGAAGGGTTGATTATTTCCATGTCTCTTTACTATCTTTCACCTCACCTGTCCAGACTTTTATCTCATATCTCACCTTCCCAGAGTCTCTCTTCAATCTCGTAGGCCTCCATGACTCCCTACAGCCTCTAGTGGATCTGTACCTCTTGGTCTTCTTTAATCAAATGTCATATTAAAGAAATAAGAGGAGACCCTGTTTTCAGTTGCTTAAATGGCTTAAATCATAGTGTAACTTATGGATTAGTGTAACTGTTGTAAAGACAGATGTGGGTGAGGAAATTGATTTAGACAGGCAGGCAGGCAGGCTGGCAGACAGACAGACAGATATGACATCTGAGAGAATAGAAAAAGAGACCATATATTTGCATGTGCATATCTTTAGTGACTGAATCCCCACAGTAGAGTAATGACCCATTCACAGTGTCTTAATACCTTCTGCTCAGTGCATGCTGGGAAAGGCCTCTGCCTGCTTCAACTGCAACAAGTATGAAGCAGGTAAAGAAAATGAAACAAAAAACAAACAAACAAAGTGAACTGCAAATCAAAAGCAAGATGTTTGAAAATGAAATGTGATTTGAGAAGTTTTGGACAAAAAAAATCTCTCTCAGCCAATTGAGTCCAACAAAATTTGTTGGCAAAAAGTATATGAAGTTTCTTGCTCTTCCCTGTTGTTTGTTATGAGGTGCCAAAATCACTTGCTGCATGCCGACAGCTGCCCTGGCAAACTGTGGCAAGTAAGACAGTATATGAAGTGAGAGCTGCAGGACCTGTGAGAAGGAGATGGGGATCACTGATCAGGATGACAACAGGGGTACAATATTAATAACACATATGAATATGCTAAACATACGCAGGACAAGATGAAAAATCACACACATACTGTGCCTGTGCATGTACGCAAACATACTCACACTACTGGTTTAGGCATAAAATAAAAAAGGAACAAGAAAACTCAACAACCTGTTAGATTTTTACCTCTGTACAGTTTGAGCATGAAAACGCAGATTAGAGGCCACTGTGTAACTGTGCCTGTCAACAGCCCATTGTATTTGGTTTTCAGAGAGAGCCCATATGTTCTTGCTACCAATGTCATTCTGATAGACCCCTTCATAGCACAGCCTAATGAGAAGCATCATGACAATACAGAGCAGGGTTTCAGTAACTATGCATCTGCGGACTATAAAGTGTATGTTAATGAACAGGAAAGCATGACCAACATGTTGCACTGGAAACAACAGTCCCACATAGAGTGGCTTAAAAACAATAACAGATGCACAGTCTGTTTCAACATATATGATATACAAATGCCAACTGCAGATAGACACAGAAACATGTACACAAAATTAGGAGCTAAGCATGTTCCCTGCGCCAAATTATGTTCCATCTCCTCTGTTGCTGTGTGTGCACTGTCCACACAAGTCATTTGTTTGTACTTGCTGAGACACCACTGCTCTCTAACACTGTCGTGGGTGTTGTAGACAAAGTGAAAACCCAGCAAGCACAAAGGAAGGACGCTCCTAGAGTCAATGAAAGCAGGGGAAGACATCAAAGTGGCTGCATGTGGCCATTGTCCAGCACATATGTTGTTTCATTCTACATGCATCCTTGTTCTTCTTGAGTTTATAAATACCTTGGCTGTCAGGTTGTTTTTGAAGGAGGCGGAAGAGGAAGTGATCAGCTTGGCCTGCCAAATCGATCGTTAATAGTGAGCCATGTGCAGCCATTGTGGCCGCAGAATACTTAAACCGCCTCCAATGACAATCAAGTTTTTAACCTTTATAAAATGTCCATATGGTATTTTCAAAATCTACAAGACATATCAGGAGTGAAATAAACACTCATCGCCACAGCTGAGCATTTCCACTTTGAAGCTGCATTGTACCAGTGACAGTCTCAGAAGCACAGAGTCAATTTCATACCCCATATACCTTAAGAACTTGTGGGTGGGGCTTTCTGAGGGGTATCAGAGCAGAAGCCAGGTATAGCTACGGTACTTGCAAAATAAGTTTCACTATTTTCAAAGTGATAGCAGAGACATGTTCTATTTTCGGTTGCAAAGTTGTAAAAGGAGAAATGGTGAGTCTTCATGTATTACCAAAGGATCTGAAAATCAGAGACAGAGAAAACTTGGCTTTGCAGCAGGCATTTAACAGAACAGTGTTTTGAAAATTTTACACAAAAACAGATGGGTTTTGTCACAAAACTGAAACTGAAGTTGTCGAAGTTCAGTCCATTTATCCCGGGGACACAGCAAGTACGAGCCAACATGTTGGTAAAGTGCTAAGTTTATTTTTCTTGTGTTTTATTTGTTGTGTGTCCAACAAATCTGCAGTGTGCTAGATCATGCTAGCCAACATCAGCCTGCTAAGTTACATGATGATTCATATGATTCATGTCAAATGCTGACAGGGCACTTTCTATAGCTTGCGGGTGTTGACAAAGAAGGTTACAGCTGTCCTTACTAAAAACATTGTGTCTGATATCTACGCTGCTGAATTAGATGATGGCTATGTTCATTACGATAACTTGGACAGACATGATGTCATGATAAAGGTTGTCCTGATAAGCTGCTTGTAAAGCGTTAGCAAGATAAGTTTAGGTAAATGAAATGCATGTGGCATGCGAGAGAAGCTTTCCTTCAGCGCTTTCATCGAAGGCATTTTAAGGAATGAAAGGATTTTTTCATGGAAAAAACTTCTAAATTTGACGAACAGACAGAAAACAGACACACAGTCTCAGCTGCGCTCCCTGCTGGGTTGGGGTACATGCTGAGGACTCAGCTCAACACTGATACATCACCATGTAATTTATACAATTTTTAAGAAGAACTGATAAAATTCAGGAAAAAAAACAAAACTTTTTTTTGGTTCAAATTTCTTCATTTGCTGCAAACTGATTGGACTCATTTTAAAATGGTAGCTATGTGAAAATTTTAATTTTAAATGATTTTAAATTGGGCCGTTACAAGGTGTAAAATCCCTGCTAAATGAATTGCACAAGCATATATAAATAAAAAGCATGCATATATCTATAGATCTATCTATATCTATAGATCTATAGATTTATAGATAGATGAGTAAGAAGAGGAGGGAGACAGGAATCCACAGAGAGAGCAAGAGAAAGTAAGAGGAGAGGAGGGGAAGGGGAACTCTGCACAAAGGAGAAGCCTGGATTAAGTCATGAGTGGCAAGCGACATAGGTTGGATTTTTAACGAGTGAGATCACATCCTCTTCCCTAAACAGAGGAGGAACTCATCCTTGGGTGGACAGGATGGCTGAATTGAGCCCCGCCACTGTCTGTGTCTGTGTGTGTGTGTGTTTGCCTGTACGTGTGTGTGTGCGTTCAACAAACGGGACATCCATTACCGAGCTGAGACAGTGGCATGCAGCCCTGGCCCCGCATGCAGGAGGCTCCACACATGTCAGCAAGCTGCACATGGAGGGAGAAACAACCAGTGCGTGTGTGTGTGAGTGTGTGTGTGTGTGTGTGTGTGTGTGTGTGTGTGTGTGTGTGTGTGTGATTAGGTGATCCATGTGGAGTAGTTTCTGACCATAAGGAGTATGGATTTTTGTGTGTAAGCATGTATTATACTATAAGACATTGTTCGTGAGCATGTGACTGTATATATGTACACATATGTTGTAGAAGGGCTGTGTAACTGTGGATGAGATCATCAACATTATTCCCTGACGCTAAAATCCTTACTTGTGCTTATTCATCAAATCACTTCATCTGCAGAGCAATATCCTGTGGATCCAGTGATCTGTGAATGTAATTTCCATTTATAAGAATATCTTGTATTTTCAATTTCTACTCACTTTAAACATGAAAGAGAGATTGTGGACGCATTAACTGTAATTTCACTTCAATTTCAACACAGTGGAGGAATTTGCACAAGTAACACTAAGGAAGGCACTTAAAGCTTGTACATGTCTCCAATGACAATGCAACCAATCCCTCAACCATTTTTAACCAGAAGGAAACCAACAAATGCGGTGCCTGAATGCATCATATGTAGAGAGTGACGGAAGCTGCAGCTGCTAACATGCTACTTTCAGTACTCAGGCTGTACAGACATTGTGTTACTTTCCACCTCATACATAAAGGGTGGCACTGGGTTTTTGCATTGGACGTCAGTCACATGCTACTGAATCAATACGGATGTAATTCTTCGGGATATTTGGCTGCAATATTCAGAAAGAACTGAAATGCTTTAAAACACTCAGACATAATGGATGTCTCTGACCCTCGAGAGACATCTGCAAACCTTGTGTATTTCACTGCTACTAAAGAAACTTTCATGAAAATCCTCTGACACCGTCCTCCAGGAGACCTGTTCATCCATAACTCAAACTGGACCAGGACCAGTGAATGATGGTGGCAGTCTGTACAGCTGTGGGAAACACAGGCTGAACCAAAACCTCCCTGAAATTTGGTCTCACTCAAAGAACAATCATTCATGGACAAAACCTTCCCAACCTGACTTTGTGGTATGGTGACTGTGCTCAAAGGAAGTCACTACTAAAAGGTTCACAGTCAGCTGTAGTTCTGATTCTCCTGGAGATTTGGGAATTTGAAAACTGCAGACATTTGAAAATATCACTGCGTAACACGTTGAAAGTCTGTCCAGGAAAAAGCAGCTCATTGTTCACAGGTCTCAGTGTCTATAAATCTTGTTTCTTGAGGGAATTTTATCACAAGCTCAGCCTGAGGGATGCAGGCGTACTTTTGTTATTGAAAAAGACACAAGTGTGGAGGCACCAGAACACACCAGGAATGCAGGTCTAATCTTGATCCCTATCACACATGTTAGGTAGCTATCCATTTCAAGACTGTGAATCATACTTATTGCATAAAAGAAGGAACACACACATGCAGCCCCCATACTCCTGCCATCCCTACTTCTCTCCCACTTTCAGTTCTGATGTAAAGAGATACAATATATGAAGTCAATCCAGGTTTCTTTTCCTCCCACACTCTTTCCTTCCCTGCCTCCTTCACACCACTTCCCATCCCTGACCAGACAGGACAGACTGCAGGGTGGAGTAGTAAAAGTCTGGGCTTGGTGAACTGAATGGAGACGGTGCACAGATGGAGATGTTCTCCCCTTACAGCCTCAATGCTGTAAGAAGAAATTAAAAAGATAGAGGAAGAAAGAGAGGGAAAGAGATGGGGGGGGGGGGGGGGGGGGTTAAAACCCAAAAGAGAAATAAAAACATTTGCAGCTTGTTATGGGAATTTTCCTCCCTTGTAGAAATATTTCCTTCATGTCTTTACCCGAGTAGCCTGTTATTCATCCCTCCACCTCTCTCTCTCCCTCTCTCTCTCTATCCACCCCCATTCCACCCTCCCTCCACCCCCTCATCACCCCTCTCCAGACTGGGCTTTCACTTTGGGGGGCCCTCAGCTTCCCTCTCGGCTGACCAGGGAGCTTTCAAGGTACCCTGATGGATGCTAATGCCGGACTCTTTCAGATCGTTTTACAGCCGGAGCCTTTGATCTGCCAGCAGGCCTCTCTCCACGGGCTGCCTGTCCTGAGAAAATGTAAATCCCCGCCTTACAGACACCTGTAAAAAAATACAGCAGAAAGGGGGACAGAAAAAGAAGTTACTCCAAAGAAAAAAGGGGAAAAAGATACAGTATTGTGACATTTGGAAAAAGGAGGCATAGTTAAGATTGCGGCAGAGTGACAAAGAATGATATGGAAATTGTGCGGAAATAAGAGCAAGTGGCAAAAAAAAGGGGACAGAACTGCAGAGAAAGGAGTGGAGAAACTGAGACATGGCAGCCAACAAAGACAGAAAAGAGGAATGGGTACCACAAAACAGAGAAACAGAAGGGACATGGACAGAGGCAACTGAAAGAAAGGCTACAATGGCAAAAAAGAAGGAAAGTTCATCTAAAGACCCAGCATGGAAGACAGGAGGAGAATGGGTGGGAGAGAGAAAGCAAGATGGAAATAGTGGAGTAAAAGTTGATAAAGGCAGAGACAGATGGACAATTTGACTTGAGAAGAAAAGAAAGAAAGACAGAAAGCCAGCCCAGACAGACATATGAGGCCTGCTGTGCAGCTCAAGGGCGGATGTGTCTGTACGGTTGAAAATTTAGGAAGGAAGAAGTGAAAAACAAAGTATGGTGAAGGGGACTCCAGTCAGCAGCGCCGGTGACAGCAGTGAAAGAGGCCTCCCTCACCAGCGGCAGCAGCAGTGCTCTGAATAGTGGGGCTGCTGCTAGACAGCTGGGTGCAGCTGATCGGTGGACAGACTCTGTGGAAGAGAGTCGCTTGTCTTCCTGCAGCCAGCTGCTGTGTCCAGAGGCCAGCAGTGACAGCACAAGGCTCAGAATTGATTACCAGAGCTGGCAGTTCAATGGGGTGGATGGAGTGCAGCGAGGTTGACTTCTCTGAAGTAGTGTGCACTGTGCAGCAGCAGCAGAGCACAGCTGGCACTCACTGTATCCTCCTCTGAGAAAAAAAAAAAAACAAAAAAAAACAAAAAAAACAAAACAAAACAAAACAAAAAAAGACCAGAGGAGGGGAGAGAAGAGACTTTGCTATTGTTGTCACCCCCCCCCCCCCCCCCCCACTTTCTTTCATTTTGTCCTTCTTCACTTTCTTCTGCTCTTTCAGCCACTTGCTATGATATCTCTTCTCCTCTTCCCCCAGAGACTGGTGGAGGAAATGGCTGTCTTGCAGAGGAGATAAACTGCATTGAGAAGAGGTGCTCTGAAACTGCAAAGCTTCTATGAGCATTGCTGCAGAGACAGCTTGCAGGTACAGAGCTGTACAGTAAGACGTGAGGTTGCTTTGTATAGCCAGGGCTCTTCCTGTGTGAGGTGCCTGCAAACTCTGTGCTCCATATTTGAGAGTGACGTATAAAAGAATGCTCGTGAGGCAAATCTGGCTCTAGCCTTAATTCACTTTATTGATTTCATTGCTTTATTAGATTCAGGAGGAGCAGGGAGATTGAACAAGAATCATCTATGTTTCAGAAAATAAAAATTTACGCATGGCATATCAAAGCCTCCTCGAGACCTGGGGTCAAATACACTTCCACTGGCATTGTCATAGTTCTGCCTCCTTTCTGATCAACACTTATGTTTTGTTTCCTAATACTCACTTATGTTCTCGCCCACACACCCTGCTGCTCTGTCTCCCTCCACCTTCCTTATGTCCTATCAAAACAGGAATGATGTCATTGTCCTTGTAGCTCCGGATGGGAAGAAAACTGAGTCCCAAGTCTACAGTAGCAGCAGCATCCTCCAGTCTGCATGTCTGTTCCTTGTCAGTCTGTCTGTCTGTGTGTCTGATTGGGGCACATCCGGCCATCCTGACTCCCTTGTGACTCCCCCAGGCCTCTGTGTTAGGAGGAAGGAAGGAAGGAAGGAAGGCCCTGCGGTCACACAGGAGGGAGGGTTTGGAGAAAGGGAGGGAGGAAGTGTTAAAGGGTGTCTTAGCTGGAGCTGATCCACTCCATTGGTGCCTCTCACTATAGACGGGCTGTTTGGACAGGGACAAGGCCAAGTACAAGTGTGTGTGTCTGTGTGTATGCTTATATGGCTGCGTACCAAGATCATCACAGAGAGACAGAAAGTTGTGTTCTGTTGTATTTATTGATGGCTCCACTGAAAATATTCAGCATATAATTCTATCTGGCCTGTAAGCTAGTTGGGGACATTAGACGGTGTGTGTGTGTGTGTGTGTGTGTGTGTGTGTGTGTGTGTGTGTGTGTGTGTGTGTGTACTTGAATGTCTGTTTGTGGTGTGTGACTCAGTGCTTCTGCGAGTTCACTGTTCATCAGAGAGTGACAGCTTGCCTCAGTGGAAATTCAACTGAGTCATCATGTTCAGTGACTGTGCTGAACATGGAGGGTTTAGCACCTCTCTCTTCACAGCATATATATAAGTGCACGCACACACGCACACACAGACACAACCACTTATATCCACTTGTGTGGAAAAAGTTGCATGAAAAACGTAGCAGTAGCCTCGAGCATCACCTTGCTGATTTTTATGTCGCATTTTCAAAGTTGTGTATGACAAGTTTTTGCAAAGCGCGCAATTTCTGCAGAAGGAAAATCAAAGTGTGAAAGTGGCGGAGGAAGACAGTGAATGCTTGAGGAGTGCTAGCAATTGCAATGGATCTTTTTTTGCTTTTGGCTTTGTCGCTGCAGAGCAGGGAGGAATTAAGTGCACTGGAGAATGAGTTGGAAAAAGACATTTCCTGGTGTGAGCAGAGGGGCGGCTGGGAGGAACACTGCCAGGCACAGAGGCAGTGAGACATAGCCACTGTCCACCACTTAGCTTCCCCACTGCTACAGGCACCGTGTCTGCTAAGAGAGACTGGTGTTACTGGTCTGATCCCTGGAAGTAAAAGGAAGGTATGAGCTGGATGCCGACCAGTAATCGAGGAATGGCTGGCAGCTATGCCTGAGGAACGCTGCTGAAGAGCCTTTGGCTATTACGGAACTGATCTGTGGCTCAGCCTGTGCTTTGACCTTGCTAGGGAAGTGCATTTGTCGGCAGGGGCATATGATATAAAACCTATTACTATGTAAACAATCAATTAGGGTAATCCAGGTGACTGAAGCCTGGCGTCTACTTCTCACTGCACGAATACAGCATCAAATGATCCAATATAATACACTACGTACTAACGTAAGCGAAAATGAAAATTTATTACACCTTGACTGTGTGTGCAATGCATCAGAGAGAAAGAGAAAAACAGAGACAGCGAGACAACATTCTTTCCCTATGTTTAAAAAAGCTGCCCCAGTATTGTCTGCCAGTTACAGTTAAAAGCTAAGCCATAAATCAACACATCACTTCCTGTATTGTGCCATTATTGTTTTGTTTGATTTATAATTTCTCTCCTTTATTTCTGTGCATTCAACTGATAAGACTTACAGTCGGGGCTTGAAAAGGCACACCCTTGCCTGCTCTTGTTCAGCTACTAAAAATAAGCAGTGAAGTAATCTGAAAAACACTGCTCTATTTACATTCTGGTAAGTTACAGCCTCTACACTGCCTGCCTGCCTGCCTGCGCTGCTCAGCTAAATGACTGAGGGGAAATTTCAATGCCTTTTTTTCTGTCCCAGGGACAGGGGCATATGGTGAGAAAGTGGTGATAGGGAAAAGAGGGGGAACTGAATAAGAAAAACAGAAGCTAGAAAGAAATCACCAATTGAGAGAATATTTAACATACTGTAAACACAGTGGGAGCAGAAGCAAAGCAAATGATGGACATAAAAGGTACAAGAAAAAAAAGAAAGAGATCTGTCAGAGATGCCAGAGGCTGATGAGGAGGGGAGACAGACGGCCGTCATCACCATCAGACATGTGAGTGTGTTTGTGTGCGTATGTGCTGTGACATCTAATTCCTCCGTAATAGCCAAAGGGAGGTGGGGGGCAGAGATAACAGACACAGCAGGGCGGATGGCGGATACAAATCTCTCTGGCTGAATTTATGAATGATTGGGATCAGAGGGCCACGTGGATGAATGTGTGCGCTCAGTTCCTGCATGCCATCAGGCATCCCAAATGACGACACTGTTGTCCTCAATCAGAGAGAGCAAGATGGAGACAGGCAGAGAGATGATACCAAATGCCAAGAGGATCCACAATCAAGCTCACTGTACTCAGCTGACATGTCTGTGTGAGGCAGATTCTTGAAGGAGGAGGCACATTTAGTGCATTTTTGCCTGGAGGTAGATACAACACAGTGGGTCGTGGAACATATTAAAGATGCAACTTATAAAATGACAGCTATAATATCTCTTCTGTCAACGTTTCTGAGGTAAAATGACAAAATGTGGATTTTGCACTGTGTATGGATTTGATCAGCTTTGATTGGCTGCATTTTTCTGGGGCATCATACAGCTTCTAAGTAACTTATTATTGACCTTTTCTTTCTTTATGAATGAAAAACATTTCTTGAGATGTGCTCCTCAGAGGACGATCTTGATTACTGTCAACTGCACAACCTGGTGTCTTTTTCCAACAGAAAACCAGTAACTTTGGATACATTTGGATACTGTTTTTTGACTGCAGAGGTTGTAATCCGGCGTCTCGTAGACAGACAATGTTCAACCACAGAGCAACAATACGAGACCATTTCTGCATAGCATGAATATCTCTTATAATCTCCTTTGAAGCTGGAAATAATTTAGAAGTTCTTGGGTGAGTAAAATAATCACGTACCAAAGCCTTGATTAAGCCACTTAGGGACTGATGGAGGGCAAAGCGGTTTGATATGGATAACTAGATCTGCTTCTGTGCACATAAAGTGGCCAGTCTTTAATTCATTCCACTGATTCCACTTCATTAGTGACTTCTCTGATATTTCAAATTAATGTAAAGTGACAACAGGCATGGTAGCTATGGAGGAGCTGAGCAGCACCCGACTAGCTGATGATGAAACAGAGCACAGACTTCATCACATATTTTGCCATCGCTCTCCCTCCCCTCACCTCCCAAACCTCTGATGAGGAAAAAGAAGTAAAAGGAGCTGCTTTGCATCTTATCTGCAGGAAATAGCATTAGCCAAAATTGCACTCTTGGGTTGGGGCATGAAAGGGATGGCATGGCTATGGCCATCATTAGTCTTGTCCCCCGACGTGCGACCTGCCTCTGATCCAGAGCCAGGGCTGGGCAGGAAGGCAGAAGGTGGGTAGGAGAGGGTCGGCAGTCCTGGGTGGGCTCCACTACTTGGGCTTCGCTAATGGGCCGGCAGCCATCAGCCTGGTATGTCGGTATGCAGGCCGCCACTGCTCGTGCCGACGTCAGGGGATTTTAAATTGGCTGGAGCAAATGATTGTGAAACAAGAGTGACCACCCTGCCCACCTCACCACACTCACTGCCCCTATCACTGACCATCCACTTCACATCCTCCCATCTTCCCAGTGAAGTGAAGCCAACAGAGCAGAAACGGCAGAGTTAGTTCTGCTTGGTCTGGTCTAATCGGTGCTTTTTGTGTCCATGTTTCCATGTTTCCTCCGCCTCAGAGGGAGCAAAGCAGTCTTTCTCGGCTCACTCACATCCCACAATGCTCTGCACTGCTACCAATGAGAACTCAGCTTTTTCCCAGCAGTTTCCACCACGACAGCTATTTTTCCCATGCTCTCCTTTTGGAGAACCTATTTGGGGCATTGAGGCTATCAAACCAGCTGAGAATGAAAAAACAACTCTTTGAGAAGTCAAGAAAAAAAAAAAAAGAATCAATTCAGTGGGCACAAATCACTTCTTAATTTAACCACACTATTGTTTCTTATTGCACTCATGCCTTTGTATCAGTCTTTAAAAAAGTTTTTTTTTTAACAACTTTCACCCTGCTCCACTCGCCTTTTTCTGTAACAATATAGCAAAGTGTTACATGATGTTTCCTGTGCTTTTGGAAACAATGAGCTAATCAAAAAGCTGAGTGCCTGTATTTAGTGACCAGTGTGTTGGGGTGAATGGCTCATCTGGCCCTGAGGCAAACACACAACCTTTTTTCAGGATAATGGCTGTGTCAATGAGAGAGCACATCGCCTTTGCTCCCAGTATTTTCCAACACAAGGCTCCAACAGTAACACTGCTCTAGGGCAGCAAGCAGCATCATAGCCCCAACAGAGAAACTGTCAAAGATGCAGTGTCAAGTGTCCACTGATGGGACGCTCAAGTGTCCCCCATTGTACTGTAAAAAGGTTGTGATGTACAGTGAAGCACAGGGCGCAAAAACATGAAGGCAAGGGAATGTATATTCTACAAGAGCTCTTTGATACTATAACAAGACGTTCTCACAACGAGACGAAAAGGCTGTGACACCACAACGCAGCATACTAGCCGGCTTATCAGAGGACTACTATTAATACCAGTGAGACGTTGTCCCCCTGTCCCCTGAGGGAGAAAGATGAAGGAAGTCATCGATTCTTCCCACCATAATCTCTGGGAAGGACAAACCTTGCCTTTTCCCTTTTGGGTGACGAGGGTTATTATTGTAAATTTTTGAAAGGGCCCACACAAGGGCTATTTCTGTGCCTCAGTGATGGTGAGGCATTACAGAGTCTCAGTCTGATCCACTGTAGCACTAACAAACAGTCGTTGTTGCCGCCTCCCCCTCTCAGGACATTTTAATCTTCGGAAGTGGTGTCGATCTGTCTAGACACAATTTCTCAAAACTGTCCTCACACGAAAAAATGCAAAACTTGTCATTTGTTGATTGCTGCCAACCTATGACTACCTGACAAGGACCTCTAGTGGCTGCGTGAATGATAAAACTTGTCTTTCAGAGGCAAAGTCGGAAGTAGCATGATGTTGTTAATGGATGAATACATGTGACTTTGGCACCGCACTTTTCACACACCCTCTCTTATTAACAATCGATGTTGCTTTCTTTTTATTCCTGACCTTAACAATCTTTCTGTAACATTAACCTGGCAGTTACCAGTAGTCTACCAAATCCTGTGGTAGCAGATGTGAGAAATGATGTAGTTTGCTCATATGGGTCATTTTGGATGGAACTTCTGCCCACATATTTCGTTTAGTTTTGTTTAGTTTTATTCATTTATTTGAAAGGGATAATACAGTGGCATTGTAACATTTTAATAAAATACAACCGTTGCAATGTATATAGCACTTCTAGCTGTAGCTAATTTACAGTCCTCATGCCTGGTTTGACTTTTAAGGGATACATACAAAATAAAACACTGCAAGAAAAGTACAGTGACAAAAATTAATAAATAATGCCTCAATATTGACAGCTATAAAATAACTTAATGTTGCTGTTAAAATGGACAGACCAAATGCTGTTCCGAGTCTCCACTAACTGCTCCCTAGTAGTGTTTCCTTCACTGTTATCATTATTAATGATTATGATTATTATTATTGTATGGTGAGGCCATTCACAAGCTTAAAAATCTATTTCATAAATGAGAAACCTATATTCTTTGTTTCATCTCTCCCTGAACAAAACAGTTGCAACAGATCTATCAGTTAGTGACTATATCTATCTCAATCAAAATTCAGTTTTAGCACTCCAAAATATCGTATTAGTACATTTTTACTTGTTGGGTGAATGCTATGCTTGTGTATGGCACAACCGAGAATGTGAAATACAGAGGAGACGACAGAGAGGCAGAAAGAGATCAGACAGACCAATATAAGGACGACAGAATGGTACTGGTGGATTTGGATGCCAGAGCAGCTGTCAGAGCAGGTCCTGATGGCAGAGGCTGAGGGGTGGAGGACAAACTGCACAGTGGTTGTGACAGGATGAGGATGAGAGGAAGACAGCAGCATCTGTGTGTGGGTGTGTGTGTCTGTGTGTGTGCACCAGTATCAATGCATGTGTGCTTTGTGTAGTAAAACTCTTCCTCTGGCAGGCCCAACCACTACTGTAGGCCTGCCTGTGTGTGTGTGTGTGTGTGTGTGTGTGTGTGTGTAGATCTGGAGCAGTTAGAATAGCAGTAAAGCAGATGTTTCCTCTGTTTGGCTGTAGAACACGAACATGAAGAAAAACAAGGGCCTAACCTAGAACACAGGATCTCATTGATCATACCTACAGTAACAGAGTCAAAACTGCCACCAATAAATAAGCAAGAACCACAAGGTTTAATCCCATATATTGAATATTTTGACTATAAGATATTCAATGTCTTTGAATATATGGGTTATTTTAAATAACTGATGCAATTCAGCAATGATGGATCATGAAATTCTGTCATGATGTTGTACACCAACTGGCACTTGTTAACGGTGCACCGACTGGTGTGCATGTTCAGTCATTGTGTTTAGAAAGAGTGAAGTAATCTGTGCGTAGAATCCACTCATTCTTATACTTAATCCGCGAAAATCACTCACCGATGACAATAAGCCAGCACAGTATTTGTGAATGAATATGGTTGTGAGAGTGACTGATGGTGCAAAGGTCCACTGAGCTCCACCTCTGTCCTAATAGTCCCAGATTTGGTCAGCTGTGAGGAGCAGAGCAGCTGCACAGTGCTAATCCTAACAGGCAAACGTTGTGAACACAAGTGTTTTGCTGCTGCTGAACAGCCAACCACATGTCAAAAGTGTCGAGTCACCCTGAGAGCAGCCACTTGACCCAGGAATGCTCTATCACACTGGACTACACTGTATGCTTTTTTTCCCCTCTTGCAGACTGTGGCCAATTAGCGTTTAGGAAGTGTATGGTGAAGTACAGTGTGAAAGGAGTGAGGACATTCAAGACTTTTCCAATTAAGGTGCAAGTTTATGAAAGGTGAGCTGGTCTTTTAATGACCACTTAGCAAACTGCCCTTTTGTGTCTGATGAAACACAGCCAACCCTGCATGCGCCAACATCTGTGACAAGTTTCTAGTGTAACTCAACGGGGAATACCACGAACCAATTCAACATCTGTGCAAACCATTTCACAACTATAGTGCCATCAAGGTATTGATAACATTGTACCAAATGAAAGGCCTGTGCCAACATGCCAGTGCCAACTGTCAAAGCATTTACAGTATAGGTCTGAATATAAGAGTTATAAAAAGATTGTTTTTCCCCTGAAGATTATACACACATATGAACATACGGGGATCAAGTTATGTTTGAGTAACAGATCAATATTATTACACATCCAACATCCAACAGTCTCTCTTATTCTCTAATTGTCCTTTTTGCTTTGTGGTTGTTGTGCTTTGCTTTATCCTTCTCAAACCCTGTGGTTGCATTGTGACGCTGGCGTGTTTCAGACTTAAATTTGGTGCTATCTTTGCTTCTCCAATTATACTTTCTGACTATACACTATACTCTGGACTGTGTCTTTAGTTGGTGTAGAGGAGAACAGCAGTACTTGTGACTTGTGAAGGCACTGTCCACCTGCTGCTTTCATGAGAGATGAAAACGGTGTGTCACTGGTTTGTCACTTGTTTAATGCTTATTTATTTAAGGTAGTGAAATGTAACCAGAAACAACCCCTAGGCTGCAGTTTGTCATGTTTACTGTATTGTAAAGGAAGTTATTTTGATGGAGTCATCTTATTGTTGTTGATTTATTCATTTTATTTTTATTAAATGTGAAAATACATTTGAAAGATATAAAATACTATATGTCACATCTGTACACTTCATTTTATTCAGAGTGCATCTTACTGTCAGAAAGTCAAAACCATATAATCACATAATGAGTACATACATTCACATGAACCTCACCCCTGATAAATACGCAATTGACACCATCTAAGAACAACCATTCACAGCAAAATAAAGCTCGATTATCACTTTGAAAAGCAAATCAGTCATTGTGGGCAAACAGATAGAAGCAGAGAAACCACCTAAAGCTAACATTTACAGGAATCCATGCTTGTGGGGTTTCAATAGCAGAGAAAGGCACAGTAGTGGTATCAGATCACTGTGATACTGAAAATGACAGTAACAAGGTCAATAATAGATTCTCTGCTGACCTTTGAAAACCACTTGTATTGTCCATTATCAGAAAGTTATACACCTGCAGCACATCTGAGAATAGATGGACATCAATGGAGCACAACACCAGCCATGAACGAGACAAACCGGACTATGGAACAAATGTCAACGTCAGCACAACTGAAGAAAGATGAATCCCAGCTACATTAAGTTTCATTTCTTAAGTTAGACCACTTGGGGTGTAATGTTTTTCTCACAAACAACCATGACAAGTATTTTAGTGAGACAAGCAGGCAGAAGAAAGCATTTCAGGTCTCTGTGCAAGACAGACAAGCCAGCAAGACTGGTTTCAATCAAAACAAAAGTACAAGCCCAGCAGTGCTATGATCTATTGTTAACAGAGGAGGTGGCATCTGGGGATAGCAGTGGCATTCACTAAGATAATCTATCCTGTCTTCTAGAGGCACATCCAAAACATCTGATTCTTTACTCTGTAATGTATCATCTGCATCTGCGTTACAGCGCTGTGTAATGTTTCAGGATATGCATAAGATACACACATCCAGCCGAAGGCCATTTGACATGTCTTGTGTCAGTTCATACACAGCCTGTGAGTCATTCAGAACATGGTCAGTCAGGCTGGTTTGGCTTGAGATGCAGCAAGTTGAAACACAGAAATAAGGCACATGTACAATGAATCAGCAGCACACGTGAACTCAGTGAAAAAAAGGGAATTCATCTTACCTGAGATCACCTCCTGAGGCTAGTCCTGAGCATGTCACACTTACAGGATCCCATTCCTAGAAGACATAACATACAAAGAAGTATGAAGACAGTGATGAGGCTGAAAGAGATGATGACATTTCAAAGATCTGGTGGCAGGCAGCGGTTTAGTTCTTAGATCAGTAAATTGTCCTACGTTTGATACAATGACGATAACAAATTGGAAATTCCTATTACAGAGTCAGATATAAAAAGCTCTGACACATTCTGATAACTGTGAAAAGACATCTTTGATGTGTCATACTTTCCAGTGTCCTGTCAAACAGGGGACTGTTAGACTATTTGTTCGAGGATGTGACATTTCCAGCACAGGGCTGTACAAAAAAAAAAAGTTTTGAAAAATTGACATTACTTTTGTGTAACAGGAGAACAGAAGTTGGGTTACTGCATTACTCTACCGCTTTTTTTCTACTCACACACACTTCAAGCCTTATCAGTGATGAGTGATAAGGCATCAAGTGCATATGAATGACTTAGATGAGAAGAGTGGATTATGCCTCAAAAGTCTCCTTCCTATAAAGAGTGAGTGAAGCCTAAAGGCCGTTCACTATGGTGGGTCAGAGAGCTAGCCTCACTTCTGACAGGTAATGCCCCACCCCTCTCTCCTGAGTTGCGGCAGAGCTTGACTTAACCTTAAGACAAGGCTCAATTCACCTAGAGGGAAGACAAGGAGGCGGAGGGGAGTGAAGGAGTGATGAACACGGGAGGTGGGGAAGCTGTACCATGAAAGCCAGTGAAATGTGAAGTTGTCAAAACACATATTTTCCCTTTTTCAAACAGAGTGAATACAGTGGGAATACAAAGCAGCTGAAAAGCAGAGTGGTTTGAATTAGATCCCTCAATCTTCAGAAGTCAGGAAATGGGATCAGATGAATGATGAGCAAGACATCCAGGACTTAAAATCCTGCATTGTGTGAGATGGCTTTTTAAATGTCTTCCATTATCCAGCCTTGTCTTTGAAACCTGAGCCCCTGGCAGAGCACATCAGTTACCCGCTTCCTGATAAACAAATGTAAGACAACTACAGCAGGAAATTTAATTCAGCAGAACCTGATTTGACTATGTGCTTAGTGCTGTAACTCTATCCAAACCAGTCTGATGGCATCTGATAATATTTATTACAGTTGACGAATGACAAATCACGCAGCTCTTTCAGAAGAGCTGTAACTTCCCCTTTCTCTTTGAAACTGTCATCATTTTTGCTTATTTCTCTCTCTCTCTCTCTCTCTCTCTCTATCTCTCTCTCTCTGTCCCTTTAGCTCTGTGCATGAGTATGCTGACAGTGTACTACCAGCTTTAAGGTCTGCGTCGTGTCCTGAAATGACAGCAGCTGCTGGGACGGGCCACACTGAGAGCAGCAGAATGCTTCAGTGGAAGGGGAATCTCCCACTATGAACAATGCTACAATCATTAGTGCTTCAAACAGCCTTTGCTGGGCATCCTCAGCTCTGAAGCAGAAGATAAACAGCTGCTTTTTATCAGGGTATTAGAAAGTTTCTCTGTTGTGTGTGTGTGTGTGTGTGTGTGTGTGTGTGTGTACATGTGTTATGCAACGTTAACAGCTCATCCAGGTGGGTGACAACAAAGAGACAAGGGTGCAGGTAGAATCCCAAACCCTTTCTGGCTCCCTAATCTCTCCATTCTGACACACACTTTGATTTGTGAGTCAGCCCAAAGCCTGAGTAAACAGCCCATCCCGTCGCAACCCAAGTAAAGACTGCAAGTGACTTTCAGTCAACTCTTTGGTCTCCCCAGCGTTTGTTCAAGGAGGTTCATCTATCTTTTCCGCCCCAGGTTAACTGGAAAAAAAAAAAAAAAACGCTGATTGGCAGACTTCAGTGTCCTCCCCGTTCTGCTTTGTGAAGCGTTTTATTTGAGGCCTGTGAAGAATCCAGCCTCTCTGTTTGTCCCTCATTAGCATGAGCAGGCAGATGTTCTTTCACAGAGATCAGGACACACACAATCACACAATGCTGACAGAGATGTCCCAGATCATCAAAGATAGAGAAGAAATAATAGATAACAAAAAAAAAAAAAAAAAAAAAGACAGCAGAGAGAAAGGAGATGGAGGGGGGGGGAGCTACAGGCACTTCATAGGACAAAGCCATGGATTCCTGCCTTGTTTTTGAAGGTTACGATCATTTGTTCTCAAAGAGAAAAAGGGACATGGTTTTTCTCCTTTTCTTACTTCACACTTCACAAACTGAGAAACTGAAGGCTACAGCATCAAGCTCTGTGGAGCTGAAATTTTTTTTTTTTTTTTTTTTTTTTTTTTTTATATCTGTCATATTTTTGACACAACCCCACCCAAAACCAGTGAACCTTGAAGTAAATTTTGAAAATGTATAAATACAAGGATAATGGTGATATTAATCTAGTAAGTGCTGAATGAAAGGAACCCTGCCAATGTTTTTTTTTTTTAATATATATATATATTTTAATATATGTATATATTTTTTAATAACCTTTTCAACCTGGTTGGAATGGATACTGTTCATGTGAGCGTCAACAAAAACCCACAGACATAATCCACACTGCTTCAGTTGTTTTTGTTATTTAGTAAATGCATGTCTTGTGTTTCTGGGGACAGATTTGTAATCTGCAGGTGGAGGAGACAGGACGGTGAAAAAGTGATGGAGTTAAAGAACATGGAGTTCACAGTGATAATAAAGTAATAAATGAGGTCTGCTGGGACCCCACACAGTGTCCTGCAGTCTCGTGCATCCTGCCCCAAACCCTCACAGAGCCCACTTAAGACATGAAACCTGTCCTGACAGCTCCACCTGCTGACCTCTGTGACCCCCAGGATGGGCCACTGGAAAGAGCCATGGCCAAAGAGGGGAAAAGGTCGACTCAGATGATGCATTTCAAATGCGAGGGAATAAGATGGATGGTGGCGGCTGCAGTGGGAGCAGCATGTTTGCACTAGTCAAAGAATCTCAAATAGCTTCTTTCAGCATGTACAACAAATTTGTCTCATTGCTATGGTCCAGTCTCTCCCTGAAACTGGGGGAGATAACCAAGATGGGGGCAAGTATCATCTTAAACTCTCAGATCTTGTGCATCTGCTGACATTGTCAACACTGACAAGAAGCATGGGAGGTGAACGCAGCCCTCCAATGTCAAAGTCAAACACAACTGTATGCCCACCCACCTTCTGTGTCCTCCACACCCACACCCACACCCACACCCACACCCACACCCACACCCAGAGCCTGAGTCTGAGTCTTGTGGTGTGTCTACACAGGAGGTGTTTTTTGTTTGTGCTATGCGTGTCTGAAAGAACACATTCGCTTCTATATGAGACAATCCAGCAGACTAGGTTGGTTAGGTTGGTTAGGTAATGGCTTGCATTTCACTCATACTATATCAGAGCAGGAATTACACCACGGCCAAACGGCCAGTGCTGTGGATGCCCTGGGGAGTAGCCATAATGCCCCTTCTACTACACAGCCAGTTTGGCATGCCCCATCTTGAACTGTTCATTCTTACAGACTTCCTCTCTTGAAACTACATTCAACACAGCAAATTATCAAACTCCCAGTCAATCCCAGTGTCTCCATCATCACGCTGCACATCAACACAAGATTTCTCTCACTAAGCACACATTAACAACTAACCTACTAGCTAACAATTAACAGTACGTGATAAGCACAAGCAGCTAGTAATTTGTTTTTGTGGACGCTTAAGGAAGTTTGGCATAATGTTTCCCCACAGAGTGCAGAGTTTGTGTTTAATTCAAATATGTATGTGTATCTTTTAATGTTTTGTCACCACCACAGAAACAGAAAGTAACTGCTAAAGTATGATGAGGTTGTCTGACGTTCATTGACTAGGATTAATTATTACTTTGATGGATGGTTTACAATTGATCAGGCTAATTATCAGCTACTTGTACCCAGTTTCTCATGGCATTATGCAGTAAATGGTTGCCCTTTGTGTGTTTGCTTTTGAATTACTTTCCTAAACATGACGTGCTTGATGGTGTTATTAATGACTCCTGATGAAACTTGAAAGCTCAGCAACTCATGTTTAATGAGTAAAACAGTGTTTTAAGTCATTTTTGTGATGGTCTTATGATCTCAGATGGTAATTGTTGCATGGGTGTTGAAGCTGGGTCAGACTGACTTTGATCATTCAAATACAACAATAACAAAATGATGTCATGCTCACAGTTAAAAAAAAAGCAATCAGAGAGAATTTTGTGGAAAAATCAAACATTCAGGTTACAGTTTTAATAAACTCAGTGCTGTTTTTTAATACACTGACTCCTAACTGACTGGATATGATATGATGTTTTGTCTTCATAATATGTAATTATTACTTATTGTTGCTTTAGGCATCGCTGCTCTGCATTTTGGCCACAATATCCCAATTAATTTGGATTTATCAAATGTATCAAGTCTCTGTGCTCTGAGCTAAAACACAGCTGACCTACACTCAGTACTGTGTCCACTGAAACTGCTACTGTGCGGCTAATGTGCTGCTTTCACTATGCAGCCTGTGAACAGCAGACATTGCTGCTGAGCTGCAGATAAAATCATACTTTTTTGACCATGACATTTTTGGGCAAATTAAACAAAAATACTGTTAAAGACAGCATTGTGAGCTTGGTTGTGCTTAAAATCAGTGGACATACGCATGTTGCATAAGACAAACAGTAGGACAGAGGGTTGTGATGTGAAATGTTTACATTTAATTAATTCCTGTTGTTGGGCACCCAGAACGATGTCCACCAGATGATATAGCTGATTTTGCTTTGACCAGTGTGACAACTGCCTCTATTTAGAAAATTAAGTTTGAGGAATTGATCAGAGATTATCTTTCCGTCTGAAAATATCATTAATGCTCAAAAGCATGCCTCATATTCCTCTCTCTCTCTCTCTCTCTGTCTAACATACTGAATAACCAGAAGCTGAGTCTGGGGGCCACATTCTTGCCCTCTCCACACTCAACTGCCAACACAGCACGTGGCTTTGTGCTGGCTTCGCCGATGGCTCCTTTTAGGAGCTCTTAATGGGTCACATGCAAAAAACACTTTGTGTTACCAAGCAGTGAACTTCCACTGTGGAGATCAGTGGTGTCACCAGGGTTCAGGTGAGGGGGACAGAGAGAAGGCACAGAAAACCCATGGGTTGATGACATATTTAGCTGGAGTTTGGGTTTGTAGGCCTTCTGACTCATACTCAACTCTTTCATGTGTTGAGGTCTGCCTATCCTCAACCTGCAGTCTGACAACTCACAGTTACTCAAAGGAAAGGATGGAGAATGTGATTTGAGAAGACTTTGAGAGGTTAAAATCTCCAGGGTCTTCTGATAGTATTGCATGTGCACGACAGAGTACACATGCACATACATGCATAAATGCACACATTCATGCAAACCTGCATACATAAAACATACACACATACCATCACATACACACAAGTATGCACATGCATATAGGCACACATATACACATGTACCCCACACACACAGGCACGCACACACTTGGATATGTCCAGCAGTGGTGAACAGCTGCATGGGTCGGTCTGGAGCGAGACCAGCCACCTCTTGGTCACAAAGGGCTGCTTGTGCCCCCGGCTCGCTAGGAACATAAAACACAAGAGATAAGACCAGACACTGTTTGCCAGGACCAGCGGACGTCCCTAAACAGGAACTGCAAGTGCAAGTGTTTGACACACACACCCATACACACACAGACACACAAACACATGCACACACATGCACAAACACATACACACAGGGATGCAGGAAAGCACTCACATGCATGTGAAATACAGACACACGGTACATGTTTGAATGTGTGTGTGTGGAAAAGATTGTTAAATGACATGCAAAGAGGTCAAAAGGTTTGATTTGTTAAAGCCTACCTCTGCTGAACTACTGCAACCTTGCATTCTGAAGCTCATCTGATCACAATAGTGCAACATAAAGTCAATCTGGCCTGAACAGAACTTAAAGTGATGTTTCTTCTGCTACAAATCAATTAAAGGCTGTCCTGTAGCAGGAATCAGGTGCTACTGGCTTTTACGTGCAGAGCCTGCTTGAAATATTTTAGATTGTTGATAAAGTTGTTGATCACTGGGGAGATTGAGAGTTTCACTTCTTAAGAAGTGATTCATTATCTCTGTAGCAAACATAAGTTTTGTCATTGCAGCCAAGCTTGGACTGAGTTTCCTTTTGGGCCACTGTTCTTGGCCTCAATTATTGTATTTGACATCAATCCATGTCTCCTAGAAATGACATTTATATACAACTAATTTGCATTCATTCATGTTGTGCTGACAAACGTAATCACTGCCTGGATTATGTTCAGTCAACATTTGTTTGAGTGAATGAAACACTACGTTTTATGCACTGCTCTGGAGTCACAGGTAGGTGGTTGGGGTGTCTAGCTGGCACACAAAGTGCAGGACTGTGACAGCAGAATCCAGGGTTCACATCCAGACTGTGGTCAGGTTTAGACAACAAACGAGCTTTGGTTAAGTTTAGGGAAAGAGCCTGATTGCTGCTGACTTTTCTGTACTAAACTAGACCGTGATCTTTTCCTTATATTACCCAAGAGCTGTCAGTGCCGAAACATAACCTGGAGAAAGCTAAATAATGTCAGTCGACACGATGAGTGGACACTGCATTGCAAGATACTATTTTGGTAGAAAACAAATGAAATACATCATCAGTTTACACATTCTTATGTCAACATTTTTGCAACTATGGTCATTGACAACATTTCCTCATTATATAAAATGTATTTGCTGTTGCTAATTAGCTGTATATACATGGAATTTCTAGGAGACAGAGCTCTTGACATAATTTTGTTATTTTTATCCTTTGTGATGACACATCAAATGCAAAATCATGTTGTTTAAACAAAGTCTGAAGAGAGACTTCAAAAAAAGAAGATATAACACATTCTTCCTCTTCCAAGTGAAAAGTTCATTTCATAAGCTAAAATGCATCAGTGCTCCATTCCATTCACTCAGGGGTTTTGTCACTATAACCTAACTTGGTCTGGTATGACCAGTAGCTTTTGGTAGCTAATGTTATCTAATGTTAGCAAACTTTAGATAATATTTGTTGTGTAAACTGACATTGCTCAGAAATGACTCCTCTGTACCTGTGCTACTTCTGCAATATGCTTAAGCAGATATAAGCATATGTGTCATAACTGCAGTTACGGACATAGTGACTGTTGTTCAGCACAAGTTACAGAAGCTCATTTTTAAAGTTCTGTAAAATGCGTTGATAATCATCTATGCAAAGCAATATCCGCACAAAGGTTTCTTGTAAGTGGCTAGAAGAGGTGCTCTGTGATGTCAGTGAGTCAGATCTATTGTGTTCTGAATTGAAGCTAATGTGAGGCCAAAGAAACCTGCTTCAACAATGACGCTGTGCTCTATTCTATTCTATGTGGCTCTATTTCTGCTGAGTCATGATTTGTCCAGTCACCACTTGCAGGCCCACACAGACACAGGGCCACACACACCATGACACAGTAGAGTCTGTGTGGCTTGGATCAAGGTCCACTTGCAAAGGGGAGGAGGGAAAAACCCCTAAACGTGACTGATGTCTTTGTCCTTATTGCTGCTCTTCTTCTTCCTCTCTCTCTCCATCTGTCGATCCATCACCAGCTCCGTCTCTCTCTCTCTCTCTCTCTCTGTGTGACACCCCCATCTCGGCCCATCTGTTGCTATCACCACTCCCATCTATTGCTCACATATCTGTCTGTGGTCTGTCTTACTGCTGTCCTTTCTCTCCTTGTTTTATGCAAAGCAGCCTTGTTTCATATGAAATCTCACAAAATAAGTATAATTCATAATCTCGTGGGAGTTCCCTCTAAGTACATGAACAAACTTGATGACCTTTTGGTGTTTTAAATATTTGTGTCCGTTGCATCAACAGGGTGTGCATCTTTATAAAGCCAGATGTGTGAGCAACATATCGATGGGGAGGTCAGTCACATGAATGTAGCTGCATCACCCAGCAGTTTATTTCAATATTTTCCACTTCATTCATCAGCTGTCCATACTGACCAATGGGCCATGCAGCTGTAGCTCATTCATAACCTCCACACAGCCACCACACACACAAACACACACACACGCACACACAGAGTCATGTTTCCATCACTTTTGGGGACATTACATAGACACATTCATTCCCTGGAGTCTCTATTAACCTTAACCTTAACCACTACTTGCCTAACCCTAACGTTAACCTTAATCTTAACTTTAACTCAACCTTAACCCAAGTTTTCACCTTAAAATCTAATTCTAACATAACTTAATATAATAGCTTTTAATATCATTCTTAGTTATGGGGACTCTTGTTTTGTCACCATTCTTTAGGACTTGTCTGACAATGTTTTTGTGTAAACACATAATGTTCCCCCAGCATGAGTAATACATGTCATACGTAGACATGTTTCATAAACTTAGGGAGAGAAGAGTCAAATGTGCACGTCGGTCAAACAAACAAACAAACAAACAAAATAAAAAACATGGTGAAATATTGGCTTGTATGGTTCAGAATGAGGCTTGGGGGATTTTAGAGAAGTGCAGTGTGCTTAAACATCTGTGTACGCAAATAAGAGTGAGAGGACTTTGGTGTCTGAAACACCTGGGACTTGGTCCCTTTTGGGAACACGCTCAGTGTTTAATCCACAGAACCAGCCTACAAGAAAGGAGCTCACTGATATAAAGGACAGGAAGACATGGATGGACACATATGTATGCATGTACAGTCATATACATATAATATGTTTTATATATGATAGTTTTGTTCTTAAAACACAATGAGCCATTATTCCACAATGGCTTCAAAAGTTGGTTATTTGTTGTATAATCTTTGGCTCATTTAAGGTTAAAAGATTTGAGATTATATGAGTATCTATGAGTATATATGCCTGGATTCTCAACCATTCAGCCATGGAACAAAAAGAACATTCAAAAGAGATGTTTATCCATATAGGGTTATTTGCACACCACTGAAAATCTATTGCATTGAGTGAGTGAGACTGAGAGTGTCACAATGTTGGATGTGTGGAGGTTGTTCATACTATAGCTCTACTTTCAAATTCTGAAATTCAAATTCATTCACGATGGTTAAGGGAAGTTTGGACGAAGTTAACTTAAACAGGGGAGGCTCATAGAAATACACCAAATGGCCATGACCAGCTGACGCTACAAGGCATCGTAAGCATATAGACTCGCAACGGTATGAAACTATTAAGATAGGCAGTGTTTTGTTAGTACCAACTTCACCCCAGTTAGTTCTGTCCCTCAACAACACTCGACAATATATATGTGCTGTCTTCAGGTAATTGAAATGAAAAGGGCTGTGCTAGAGTTTCTATTTCTGTGTTGTTCCAAGCATTTGGCCTGGCCCATATGGCATGACAAACAGACTTTTCCCCTCATCATTCATGCTTTCCCCCAATAAATGGCTGGCAAAAGGAATGGCCAACTAAGTCTTTAATGCAATGAACATATTTTCTCACAGGTTGACCAACTGTCTAGTCTCTACATTTAGTAGTAAAATACTGGATTTTAGTTTGGTTGCCTTTACACCTAACATGTTTTGTTTTGTAATAAAAAATTCTGGCTCAGTTAGGACCATTGTCAAAAGGATGCTCACAGTCTGCTTACAGTGATCATATAAGCAAACTGTATTGGCAATGTATACATTTGTGTAAATCATTTGGTAAGCATTGTGAAGAGGAGGATTCTCCCTCATCAATCATAAAGTGAAAGGTAAAAAAGGTGTGTTGAGCCTGTGTCATAAGCCTTATGTGAACAGCATGATGTCAGTCACACTGTCAGATGAATGAGTTAGCTGTCAGTCTCTATAACTTCATGAATATAACTTCATAAAGTTCTTGCTTCATTTGTAAAAAGCCAGCGTAAACATGTACCTGACCAGAACTAAAAGGCTACATCATTATTTTCCACGGTCCTGACCAAGCAAAGTCAACCGCAGGTGTGAAAGTGACTGAAGATGAATGCTACACAGTAAGACAGATTTCTCTCTACCATACTACTCATTTTATCATTTTATCATCATCATCCTAAATGTTTGCTTGACTGCACTGTCAGCCCATTGTTCTCTGCTGCCAGGAAACACAGCTTCTCTTAATCATAATTAACATTTACAAAATACCTTGTATTTTTCTTAACATTTCCTTGTCTTTGAATGGATTGTTGCTATGACGTCCAACACTGGCCCCAACCACAGTAGTGTGTATAGACTGAGAAAGCAAAGGGGTAATAGAGCATATCAGTAGGTCGACTGACTGACTCCTAGTCCCACAGAAAACTATAGTTGTGAAGAACTATATCATTGAATTAAAAAAAAAAAAAAAATCCATTCGTGTTATTCCAACAGTGATCAACTTTGTGGCACAAAGCAGCAGCATTCTCCAAGTGTTTCACTGATAACAGCTTATTCCTGCATCACCTCCCCGTGCCTCCAAACATTCCACCAATGTTTTCTATTTGGATTGAGGTATTTGGCTGTTTTTCTCTTCATTTAGCCCCTTGAAAAAGGTCCGGTGAATGAGCTCCTTGTGAGGAAGCCTCTTTCTCTCCCAGAGTGATCTGACTAAACTTTAACTGTTATCGGACAAAATGAGTCCACATGACAAGAGGGAGACTCATTCCCATGTGATTGGTTGATAATTGCCATGTTTGGAATGATGGAAAGATTCTTTGAAATCTGTGCCGCCACTGTTCATGGGCAATTTACTGTACATGAAAGAGGAAAGGCGGTACTATCACTGATTAACAGAAGCCAATATGTTAAAAGACAAACTCTACCTTTGGTGAACCCTGATCCAGAAACAATATATCAACTAACTATCCAGAGGTAGGTCACTCACTCTCTTCAAATACACACACCTTAGTGGTAGATTTGGCTTCCTTGCGAAAAGATAATAATTGTGCAAGTCAAGTTAAAGCATTCACAAGTTAACACCCTTAACAGTGATAAGATTTCAAAAATGTTTCCGTTTCATTGCTTTCAATTTAGTCACAGCTTGACTTGTGCTAACTGCTATTGCTGTGACTCATAATCAACAGGGTGGGCCGGCCGAGATACTGTAAATATGCTATGCAGCTAACTGCCTGCTACAATGTGTCAAAGTGAGTTGAAATAATGATACATTGATAGCCTTTGATCAGCAGCAAACAGGATGTTTCTTCGGGTTTGCCAGAGGAGGATGTGAAACAAAAGGTAAAGTGTGAGGTGTGGTGAGCGGCAGGCTGCAGGTTGGGAACAGCTGAGAGCTCTCGTTTTGACTCAGCATTTCGGCACACTACTTTTCTGCAGCAGTATGAGCTGAGTCAGTGGCTGCTGAAAGACTATTACATGGCTCTGACTCGAAACAATACGGATTTCAGTAAGTCATAAGGTTTGCTTTGAGTCTGGTGGATGTAAAATGATCATCTTTTTAAAAAGTGAAATGGCTTTCTTGTTTTAAGATTCTGGTGAAATAATTTGCCCTTTCTTGATAATGATAAAATGAATATCAAAGATACTTATACTTTGAAAAGTTAAGCCAAAGTTTATTATAACCCAGTATCACAAAGCATGCCTCAGTGGGCTGTACTGACAGCAATCAGCAACACTAGCAAAACACACAATACGCAAAAATATAGAGAAGTGAAATCAACTACATGCAAAGCAAAAGCATTGCAAACGGAATATTTGACACATACACTACGTACAATAAGAACAGCAATGTGTGGCATTAGCAAAATACAGCCAAAAAAGTGTTAACACATAGTAAATCTACATAAGCATGCACACGTATACTGAGTATATGTTTGATATTACTTAGGGCAGGCTAAGTGAGGTTGAAGTCTGGTGCAAAAATGTGTGTTTTGAATTCACTGAGTTAGCCTCTCGAATATGGGCAGGAAGACAATTCCAAAGAACATTGGTTTGGTAAGAGAAGGCCCCACCACCTACAGATATATTCTTTATTTTTGGCATGGAGGAGTGACTTGAGGTGGTCAGTAGGATGGAGCAAGTCTGTGTAATATTTTATATATAAAAGCAGAATCTTGAAGTCAGCATATCAGGCTAGCATATACAGGGAGCCAACGCAGTTGTTATGGTCATGCTGGGATGTCAGTCAGAGAGAGTTAAACGCTATATAGTTGATAAAATTTGATAACTGTTTCTTGGTCACTTCCCAGTTGAAGTGCAATCCATTAGTTTTATACAGGACCCACTCTATCCAGAATGAGTGGAAATGGCTGATAAAACCATAACTTATTGCTATACTGAAGTTTTTCAACTATTGATTGAGGCTAGACGGATGACTGAAAGGTTCAGATCTGGTTTACATTCTGGGAATAGGGCCAGATAGAAGACAGTGTTTGGCCAAACTCTCAATAGTTAATGCTAATGATTCAACGTTGTGCTGGACTGAGTGTCTGGACATGACCATTTGTTCCTGTTTGCACTTTGACTATGTGGACCAATCAGCATTGGTGAAAGTTCAATAAAATCTGCTACTCTGGCACCATAAAGGCAGTACGTTATGGTACTGGGGAAATTCACAAATCTGATAATGGAGGTGCCTCGAACCAAAACTTTGGGGTTATGTTAGTTTCCAGCACCCCTGTACATGGAGGGTTTGGTTGGGAGCTGGTGATTTGCAATTACTGCGCTATCTGTGTTAGTCGTATTAGCATTAATGGAGGAGGTGGCTTCATTGTTAGACAGCAGTGTGGAAAAGGAAATGTTGCCTGTACCATCAGTGTTGCTGGGTCATGTAGTGGAGTTATCTCTGTGACTAATACTACACTAATGGGGTTGGTAGTTGGGGATGTTTGTCAATTGGACTTGCTAACTTGCTTAGCTGGGCAATTGATGCCTTTGGAATGATGCTGAGGAAACACTTCATCCTGCCTTCCATCACTGTTATCCCGCAGGAGCAACCAGGAGAGGGGACCGTGAAACCCTCTTATGGCATGAATGGTGAGACCAAATGGGACTGACAGCCCAGCTTGTCAAGACAGTCTAGCCAAGAAGAGAGCAACATTTGCCATCAGAGAAGATCGGTGATGAGAAGTTAAATGGATTGCAGTTAGTTTGTATGTCTGTAATTGCTGACACTCCAGCCATTCTTAGCAGGACACCTGGATGGACATAGAGACAGGATCATCAAAGTAGGTAAGAAGATTAACTATGTTGTCCTTTTAGTAAAGACTAACGGTCAATGCCAGTGGAAAAAAGGTGTAAACTATATTATGTCCCAAGCAATCAGGCTTTTGAGATGATTCTGTGGCTGAAAGCAAAGAAACAGAGAAAACTTCTGCAGCAGTCTAGAAATGTGCAAAATGACTCACTTGTTTAGTTTGTGGTAGCTGTTACAATCGGGCAAACAACCATCACAAAATAAGATAAGATGCTGTGGTCCTCATTCAAGGACTGGAAACCGGGAGAGTGCTTTTGGAGGCAACACTTACTGCTGGTGGCCAGCTGTGGTGATCCAGCTCAGATGTACAGTTTCACTCAGTGTGCTCTGCAGTCACCTTTATTAGTAAGGAGCCTAATCCATTCAATCATCGTCCTTCGGGAGGTGTATACCAGGAGCCAAAATGATCGTGCAGGTTTGATTAAAACCAGTAAAAATACTGAATAAAACCATCCCTCGCTAAAAATTTGTATTTCGCCCTACACCCGAGCATCCTGAAGGTTAGAAGGTTACAATCTTCAGATTGGTTTAGTGAACTGTTGATTCATTGATGGAACTGGTAGTTTGTGGTGCTGTTAAACTGTATTGCCTTATACTGACAGTTTTGTCTGTTATTTTGTCCACTCCAACAGAAACTCCTCTCTGAGCATTACAAACTGCATGAAGGTAGGATTTAGTGCAGGACTGTTGCATTAGACTGCATTAGCTCTACTTAGGTGTAACTGGCAACTGATATGTGTGTATATTCACTTGTTTGCCACTACAGCTCTCAGCAGTAGCAGCTACTGACTCTCCTCTGTGCTTTCCAGCAGCTGCAGTCAGCCAGTCTGACTAGCGCCCTCTATGAGCAGAGCAGGGCAGGACAGGGACAAGTGCAGCATGGCCACCGGCTGCACTTATGATAGAGACAGTGGTACAGCCCCCAGGAAACAGCTGCTGTGCTATCAGTCACACTTTGACCACAGACACGGAATGGAGTGAGTTAGGTTTCTGGAATCATTCTTTATGGCTTCACAATGCGTTTTACATTATCAAATAATGATGTTGAGCGAAATAAGTTCATTGAGATATAAGCATGTGCAAAATGTGAACTCCGCTAAGTTCATGCCTTTATCTCATCTGAACTAAAGCTTATGTCACATACAGCTCACACAGCCCACATTGTGTATGTGTGTGTGTGTGTGCATGTGTGTGTGTGTGCGCGTGCATGTGGGTATATGCCAACTGTGAACAAGTTAACCACAGATCAACCAGCTAACAAAACAACAGCACAAAGCAGAGTCCAGGATGTGTTCATTCAGACCAGTGGCAGATGAGGTTTAGACTCTAAACTGTCATTAGGTGGACACTTACGGAGAATCTGAACTTGTGCATGAATCAAAATATTAACTTTACATAGAACTTAATGTGGACATTGAGCATCACAGTCAATTTAAGCAAGGGAAAAATGCCTCTGTTTTCTCCATACACAATACCGTTGCACTGCAGATTTGGTTTCTTTCCTTCTTTCTGTTCTCTGACGTTAAACTGTACTGTACAAACTTTCATGCCCTGCTTACTGTCAGGCTGCACCTTGTGTTCTCACTTTCTGGGTATTTAAGAGCAAAACCCCATTCTCCCTCACCTTTACAGTTTAAATAAAATAACTACATCTTCTTTTTACAAAGCTTGAATACAACCCTCAATTCTGTAAACTCTCAATTTTGTAAATAGATACTTAGAGTATGAAAGGCTCCTGCTATCAATGAACCTTTTGGGGGCTAAAGCATAACAAAGTAGGTGGGGAAATTTACTACATGATTTATTCTGTGTGAACTATTCAAAATGAAACTGGATATTCATTCATTTGACGATGTTTATGCATGATGTACAAGGACATGCATAAAGGGAATTTATGAGATTATAGTTCTTCAGGACTAACAGAAATAATTACCAAGGAAAAGAAAGAGAACAGAAACCAATTCAACCATTTTAAAACTTAGCTTTAGGGTGTGGTCGCTAGTAGTTGTTTCAAACATCTGATGTGTTCAAAGGCAATAAGCAACATGTTTCAAAGACACAGGACGTGTCATCTCAAACTTAGTGATGTGCTGCAAATGAGCTACCCCTGATTGTTAAAAAAAAAAAAAAAAAATCAAAATTAGGTCCTTCAAAGATCAAGACTGGAGCTGAACAATTAGGACCGGAGTTGATATAGGCCACGGAGGCCTAATCTTATCAGCTGGGGTGGAGAGTGGATACAAGAGGAAGGACGACTGGTGTTATTTCCGTTGGCACTCTTTCACATCAGTATTTGCAGTGGCATGACCTCTCCACATCAACCATCGCAGGGAAAGGTGGTCACTTATCAGTGTGAATAAAGGGCTCTAAACAAGGAACGCGACTACTTCAAAACGGAAAATAGCACAGTCAAAAAAATCCCCCATGCTGTGTTTCAGACCTGAACATGTCTGCTCACAAGCATTGATAGGCAACAGTTCAAAACACACCAGTCAAGATATAAGTCATCAATGCTTCTTTTATTTGAAATGACATTATCTAATGAGTAATACGTTTGAATCAAGAATCAGTCAAATGTTCCAGTCTCCTTCGAGCAAGCCTATAAAAGAGCTGTATGAATATTTTTAAAAAACAAGAATAGTTTGTCATCAGCTAACATGTATTTTATGGATAACGCGCCTGTTCCTGGTGTTTCTTTACTCAAGAGTTCTTTGGGAATGTGGGGTCCTGGCAGGGCTGCAGTTAATATCCCGAGGGCAGGTGGGGAGAAGGGTGAAGCACAGTGGGGTTTCATATCGTATGTCTTTAATGTCTGTCTGTCTGACATTCCTGCTTCCCAAAGCCTAGTGTTCCCATTCATCTTCATGCACACACCGTCTGCCACCTACCTACAAAATGCACAATACCACATTTCTTTCTCCTATCTGTCTTTAATCCACACACACACACACACACACACACACACACACACACACACACACACACACACGTGCATAGACACAAACACTCACAGTCATTCTCTCTTTCCCAGGTGGGACAGTATGGCATTGAAAAATAACACTAATGGCCAAAGTGCAGTGCCTCAACAGTATCACTGGCCAGGCCGGATATTGAATCGCTGAGTTCTAATACATGATAGGCAGACAGGGATGTTCCCTGTTATCCACACACACTTTTCCTGGAGATTAAATGTGTGTAACAATCCATACTTGCACGAAATCGCTGTATCATATCATAGTGTGATGTGGAACCTTGAAGCCTCCAACCACCAACACTCTCAGTATGGACTTGGGGCAACAGCATGCAGTCCATGTCTTTACTGTAAAATGTTGCGAGCATTCAGCTAGACTATGGTTTCATTAAGCTGCCCCCTCCCTCCTGTCTTTCCTTTCCTAAGCCTCGGTTCACCCCAGTATGGCCTCATGTAGGCCCACACCTCACTTCTGGGCTTCCTGGCTACTGATTACAGTGTCTGACTCACAAAAGGCAAAACACAAGCTGCTGGGTTCTGTACCAGGTACCATCTGGGTCTGGTTACCCAGCAGTAGAGGCAGGAGAGGAGGAGGGGGCAGAGCATGAAGGCTGGGTAGAATGTGTTCCCCTCTAAAATTAACTAGGGGCCATGAGAACCTACAGAAAGAGCATGGATGTATGTACATAACTTAATACAATGTAAAACACACACAGCGACGCAAAAGCATAGTCTGTGAGATCTTACAGTGTCATGCTTTTGTTTGTGAAGTTTGAAGCCTAGCAAAAAGATCTGACGAAAGAATCTTTTAAGGATTAAATTGCTCTCACATCAACATACTCTAGTATGTTTGGTTTCAGAGTTATTCCACCCTTGGGTTATCAACCTGTTCAAAACCAGTTAGTTGAACAGTTGGCACAGGTATTTGCATGCCCTGACGTATTTTGGAATTTGATGAATCATACCATAAAGCAGAGGTTCCCAACATTTTTGACCTCTTAAAACAAAGCTTGGTTGAGTTGCAACATCACAGTTTGCACAACACAAGTCAGATTCCAAAGAAGTTGGGATGCTGTGTAAAACATAAATAAATGTTGTGATTATTCACTCATCCTTTTTGACATACAGCCAACTGAAAACAGTACAAAGATAATATATTTAATGTTTCACATCACATTGATTTTTGTAAATATCTGCTTATTATGAATTTAATGCAGCAACACGTTTCAAACAAATTGAGACAGGAGCAGCAAAAGATTGGGAAAGTAATGGAATGCCCCCCAAAAACACCTGTTTGGATCATTCCACAGGTAAACAGGTTCATTGCTGACAACTGTGACTGTCTCCATCGGTAGACATCTAGCAAGTGGCCGTGTTGATGACACTGCACAGTGTTGTCTCATGTGAGCCCGATGTTTGTATGGAAGTTTCAAATAAAAGAAGAAAAAAATCAAACATGATGAAATGTTGTACAGTGTGGTTACTTCCATTTTGAATTTACATAACAATTACTACAGGATATGTACCATTACTATGATATAAAATGACTTAATCATAATAGATTTTGGCAGTCGCTCACCTATAACTGGGTATGAAAGGGACATCCTTGAAACGCTTTCACAATCAAGGATGAGGCAAGGTTCACCACTTCGTGGTGGGTAGACTGACATGGAAGCAGACAGCAGCAGCAGTGGTGCTGGTGCTTTCCTATGCCTGCAGATTGTCCACTGTCCTGTCTGTGTGTCCACTGCACCACTTTTATCTCCCAGTCATGCTGCTGGGTGACATTACTGTGTGAAGGATGTCCTGGACAGAATTGATAACGCATTCCTCATCACTGGGGTCATTTCCTCTATCCATATTGCATCTGGGTGAGTTTGTGAACTAGTCTGTTGCTTTTTAAAAAAATATTATCTATTATTGAATTTAACAAAAGGATTTTGACTGGTAGCTTGTGACACTACACATGCTTCAGTGACACTGAGCAACAACACAAACCTTGGTGCTGTACAGAGAATGCGCTACAACTTAAAGAATCTGTGTGATTGTGTTTTGAGAACTTATGACTCATTTATTACTGTAATTAAGAGAATATCACTGTGGTAGCTAACATTGTTGCTGGTGCTTTCAGCAAATTCCAAACATAGTGGGATTATAGAGGTAAAATGTCTTAGGGGTGCTGTCACAGAACATTAACTTACTGAGAACAAGAGAGAAATTGAAGGAATACTTGATTTTTATGTTCATTTGGTGAGAAATGTGGCATTTATTTTGTAAAGAGCAAGCAACACAACAAGACAAAATTCCTTGGACATGAGTGAATAATCCCCACTGTTTTCTGCAGCAGGGGCACAGAGGAATTAGGATTCATGGATCTCAGACATTTACATATATAATAGAGTGCATGTCCTATATTAAACAGCATAATACACCATATGTTTACAACCCTGTTAAAATGTAAATAGAAACAAAACGCTATGTTGAAAATAGCACAAAGGCAAATCATCAAATGCTGAAACTGAGTTGACTGACTTGTCACCCATTGAAAATGATTGGTGCATTCTGAAATATAGGATATGACAAAGGAGACCCTGAAGTGTTGAGCAGCTGAAATTATACATCAAGAATGGGAAAACATTCCACTCTCAGAATTATAGCAGGTCTCCTCAGTTCCCAAACGCTTACAGTGTTCAAAGAGGAGGTGATGCAGCAGAGTGGTAAACATCACCCCATCCTAACTTTTTTGAAACTTTTTTTGTTGTTGCTGGCATCAAATTCTAAATGAGGATAGAATTTTCGAAAACAATAACATTTCTTAGTTTGATAAGTTGTCTTTGTGCTATGTGCAATTAAATATGGGGTTACATTCTTTTCTATTTACATTTTACACAGTGTTCTGAATTTTTTGGAAAAGAGAGTTAGACATTGCACACCAAGCATCTCTATGGAGCACTCAAGCTTCTTGGCCATGGCTTTAACAGCTCTATTTATGCTGTATCTGAGAAAAATGATCCTGTAATTTTCTATTTAATGCCCCCTCGACTGAAAAATGTGTTTTGCTTATTGTTGCTTCACTTGGGTGTTTCATCTTCACTACGCAGAATTGCATGTGCAAAGTTTGATGCTTGAAGGCTGTTTTCAAATCGATGTGCTGAGGAGTGAAAACCTCACTGTGCTTAAATCTGAGTTCAAGGTGTGCTCCTGCACGCAGGATTCTGTGACATCACAGCTATGTGGAGGTCAATTATGCTCCAATATGCAACTGACAACAAGAGTGATGTGAAGCTTCCAACCTACACACACTGAGAACTGACTGATACATAATTGACAAAATAATTGTTTTGGAGGGAAAAATATTTCTCTATCTATCTATCTATCTATCTATCTGTCTGTCTGTCTGTCTGTCTGAGAAACAAGCCATCCCTCTAAGCAGAGTATTGTTATCTGTGCTGAAATGTGTCTGAATCTGGAAGTTACTGTTTACTTGAACACAAATCCTCACTTTGCTAAACAAGAGATGTTTTTCTTTCTTTTTTCCTTTTAAAAATATTTTTTTCTCAATATATACAACTTACATTATAGACTTCTTGCATCCACAAAACAGAAACCAAACCAACACACACATATTTTATCTTTCACCACTTGAAACTTCAACGATACAGTTTCAGAGTCTGACCACTTTATCATCATGTCCCAGGTGTCACCGGCGTCCATCTATCTTACATTCTCAAAAAAATAAAAAACATTAAAAAAACAAAAAGTTTGAAGAAGTTTAAAGTCCGTGTTTTCATTGATTGTACTACTTGTCCCCATATAATTTCAAATTGACTTAATCAGTTCTTTTCAATAATTATTGTTTTTTTGTTCTTCAAATAAAATGTCCTTTTTTATTCATTTCTTTCTGTGAATTTCTTGAAATAGACAATTTGATGGATTAAAATTCAGTATTTCAGGGTTCTCAAATTTATCCCTCAAAGGTCTGCATCATATTTTGATTCACGGTCAGAGGTCTGGATCGACTGGCGATAACAAAATAATATTTAATCAATTAATTAACGTCACATCTCTTGTGACTGGGCCAGCATGAAACCAAGACAGACAAGACAATTACAATTTGTCATTTGGCAGATGCTTTTATCCAAAGCGACATACATATGAGATTTTCATACATCACAAGCAAGGTTCTAGACAGGAGAGAACAACAAGAGCAAGTGCCCTAACAAAACTTTCTGGTGCTACAAGACAGTGCTACGAAGTAATGCAAAAAGTGCATAGAGTCGACCGACTCTGAAGCAAGGTGTTCAGTAAAGAGCTTGCTCTTTAGTCTTTTTCTAAAGATTGAGAGGGACTCTGCAAAATGAATGGAGTTTGGTAACTCGTTCCACCACAGAGGAACCACAGAAGAAAAGAGTCTAGCTAGAGACTTGCGGCCTTTTGGAGGTGGCAGCACCAGGCGCGGTTCCTGGGCAGAGCGTAGTGAGCGGGAGGGAGCAAACCTGAATGAGGGAGTTCAGGTAGGTCGGAGTTGTTTTGGTGGCAATTTTGTAGGCAAGCGTTAAGGACTTATACTTGATGTGGGCAGCAACTGGGAGCCAGTGGAGAAATATGAACAGTGGATTGACACGCGCTCGTTCGGGCTGGTTAAATATCAGGTGAGCCGCCGCATTCCGTATCATCTGCAAAGGTTTTAACGAGCATGTTGGGAGCCCTGCCAGTAAGGAATTACAATAGTCGAGGCGTGATAGTACCAGCGCTTGTACTAGGAGTTGTGTTGCATGCTCAGACAGGTAGGGTCTGATCTTCCTGACGCTGTACAGGGCAAATCGGCATGACCAAGCGACAGAGGTCACATGCTCTTTAAAACTTAGTTGGTCATCAATCTTGACACCCAAGTTTCTGGCAGATTTTGTGGGAGTAAGCAGAGCTGAGTCAAGCTGGAAACTGATCTGCTGTTGTATAGAGGGACCAGCTGGGATGACAAGGAGCTCAGTCTTTGACAGGTTAAGCTGAAGGTGTCACTCCTTCATCCATGCTGAGATATTGGCGAGGCATGCCGATATCCGAGTCGAGAGAGTGGGGTCGTCTGGCAGGAATGAAAGGAGGAGCTGGGTATCGTCAGCATATCAATGGTATGAGAAGCCATGTGAGCGGATGACTGCACCAAGTGTGGTGGTGTATATTGAAAAGGGAAGGGGTCCAAGCACTGACCCTTGAGGTTTCCCTGTGGACAAGCAGTGGGATTTAGACACTTCTCCCCTCCAGGAAACTGCAAAGGATCTCCCTGAGGGGTAGGACTCAAACCAGTGGAGAGCAGATCCTGAAAAGCTGAGCTCAGCAAGTGTGGAGACGAGGATTTGGTGGTTAACTGTGTCAAAGGCAGCCGATAGGTCGAGCAATAGTAGAACAGAGGATTGACCAGTAGCCCTATATGATCGTAATGTTTCCACTACAGATAAAAGCGCAGTCTCTGTAGAGTGTCTGCGTTTGAAACTGGATTGGTTGGGATCATGCAGGTTGTTATCAGAAAGGAATTCAGAGACCTGATTAAAGATTGTGCGCTTAAGAGTCTTGGAAAGGAAAGAGAGGAGTGAAACCGGCCTGTAATTTTCAACCTGAGCCGGGTCGAGTGTAGGTTTCTTTAGCAGTGGGGTTACTCGGGCTTGTTTAAAAGCAGCGGGGAATGTTGTAAGTGAGGAGTTGATCATGTAAGTGACAGCAGGGATAAATGTGGGCGAAATGGCCTGCAGGAAGTCGGAGGGTATGGGGTCCAGTGGACAGGTAGTAGGGCGAGAGCCGAGCAGAAAGTTGGAGACTTGCTCCTCTGTGTTAGAGAAAAAGACACATTCTGCATCTGCGATTTAGGAGATGATAGCAAATTGTGTGTAACATTAAGTTAATGAGACAGTTAATGACACACTACACTCTCCAGCTGTTACTGTCGCCATGACAACAATGTCAAGCATAGGGAAATCAGTCACATTAAAACCACTTTCATCTGGGGACAGGATCGCTGTGAATGATCTCCAGCTGTATATTTAAGTTCACTAACAAATTATTGATCAACAGAAAATTTCTTTCTCACACTCATAAAAGCCACAATGATAATGACAATTTTTTACTTTGTTGAAACATAACTTACATAGCAAACAAAGAACACCAGTCTACATTTGCATTGAAAAATAAAAGAAAACAGACAGCTTAAATGAATATCTTGTATTGACAGTTTCTATGTTTGTACAATTAGAAATAGCTGAACTAGAACATGGTCTCCACCAAGGACACAGTCTGTGCTCCATATAAACTCACAGTTCAACTACCAATGAATGAGACCTCAACAAAAAACTCCTCTTCAGGATCCCAGGAAGCAAACAATACTCAGTTTGAGACTCCGCATAACAGCTGGCCAACAAAAACAAAGTGATGCCTAGTGATTCTCCATGAGTTTTGTTTCTGGAGAGCGAATTATTGACTCTTTGGTTTGTTGCCAAACTAATTGATGATCACTTTCAGCACAAACTGGACCTCTTCCACTGGTAAGTAATGGTAGATGTGTGCCTTTACTGAATTCATTAATATTCTGCGGGCCAGATGTGATCCGCTGGCCGCCCGAGATCACCGAGTTGTGGGTTTGGTCCAGATTGATGCAGATCGAGGTCCAGACTTTGAGAGACCCTGTTCTATATGAAACTAAATCTTCTGAATAACTCAAAATCTTGGTTCCAACAGTATTTAAAAAAAACTTTGAAAAGTAAAATTGTTAATTTAATATCTGTTTCTGAATTAAACATTTACTTTCAGTAAATCAAAGGTTTCGATTAGACTTCTCAGTATATTTGAAAAATTCTGTGTTGGTCAGGTCAAATTTATTTTGCTAATCAGTCTAAGAATTAAATTAATTTATTCTCACTTTTCTAGCCCTCCATCTGTCAATGTATGCCAGAATTATTATTCTATATTGCTACTGTTTTCATCCTTAGAAAATAAATATGAAAAGATGATTTGTGTGTAGCTATATGGCACGTGGAAAATTCTAGAGGGGCAAGATGATGGAATTCTAAATCTGGCACATTAAATCCTTGGTCTGCAATAAGAGATTGTGCTTTTTAAAAGAATATTTTAGGTGGGCTGCTTCGTACATTTGAAAATAGAAATGAGAAATTTGGAAGCCAGTTATTTTAAACAGATCCATTCATTGTGTATCCATTATTATCTTATCATCACTTACACATTTATTACAGGTTGTCCACTTAAGAGAAAGTCCTGTAATATGTAATTCTTTATGTTTCACTCCTGTCATCATGTCTGTTTTCTCCATATTAATTTTGACACCTGAGACCACCATATAAAATAATAATTTCAAACAAAGACAGTATAGATTTTTCATAGATAGTTAAATACATCAAAGTTAATCAGAAAATAAATTTACTTCATAAAGATGTCCACCTGTAAACTGACACCTAACTTTTGGATCTGGTCTCTTTCTCACTGAAAGCGGTTCTATTGCTAAAACATAACAGAGTGTGGAATGTGGGCAGCCCTGTACCTCTCTCCAAACATCTCTAAATGCTTTTTCATCATCAACAGTCATCACTGAAATATTTTTTGTGTTACATTATACCAAAACCCGTTCCATGGGCCTATTTTAATAAACCCTGTTTGTTTCATATGTATCAAATCTGGTGACACCTTTGCTAATCTATTACTTATACTCGCAATTAATTAAACATATATTTCTGGGGTGAGATTCTCCAAACAAGTGATGTTTTTATTGTTATGAGCAGAACTGACTTCCACCCTGTGACCAGCTGCTAACTTGTAGTTTACCTCAGCCAGAGACTGCAGACATAGACCCACGTCCACAATTCTGCAACAAGACCTTTTTAAAAGTGAGTCCCAGTGCAACTTATGACTGAACCAGGGAGACAGAAGAGAGGGGAAGAGAAGGTCTGTTCAGCACATACAGTCATTCTGCTTGAGCTGGTTGGATGATTATCTACACAAATGTGACCAGAAAATACATTTAAACACCAACAAATAAATGACGGCGCCCAGTAGAGCATGAGGTCCAGGTGAGGACCACAGACTATGCAGAGCTCATTGGATTGGCTGCACAGACTGTATGACTGACACAGGGACAGGGGAGGGTGTGTATTTGAACAAGAGGCCAAGCATGACTGGATCGCTTCTCAGCTGAAGTTTGGAGAGAAACTGCTGCTGTTGGCTCTGAAAGGAGAAGCCCAGTCAGGGTGGCCGAGGATGATTCCTCTTTTGTTCCATCTCTGTCACCTAATCAATTTTCTTTGGCAAGTCCTAAATAAAGTCATATAGTGGTACTAATGTTTTAATATAACGCCATGTGTCTGTGGCACAGTTATGGCCCCAGACCTCCTGATCCGCCTTCTGTATCTTGATTCATTAGCAGGCAAAGGGGGCGGCATTTGTTCTGTGGCCGGGCACCAATGAAGGGAGAGAAGTTAAGCAAAGAAACAATAGAGAACAGGGGTGGGAGACAGGGAGGGATGAAACAAGTAGAATAGTGACATGAGGAGAAAAAAGAAAGAAACATAAAGAAACAAAGAAAGAAAAGGAAAGACACTGTGGTTCATCCATTATCCACCATGCAGAAGAAAAGCATCATCATCAAGAGCTTTAGGTTTCAGGGAAACTAAAACACCAAGAAGAACAAAAAGAACAGAGAGTAGAAGAAGAAGGAGGAGGAAAGGAAGAAGTAGAAGAAGTAAAGGAAGAAGATGACAAAAAAGAAGGGGTGAAAAAAGCCCATCTGAACGGAACTGCTGGGCTCAGCAAGTTAGTCATTACTGATTAGCCAGTTCAGTCCTGGAGGGAGGCCTGTCTGTCCTTGGCTTGGGAAAACAACATAAAAGGGAGCCGGCTGTTTTGTGACGGGACTTGAAAGCTCGGTAGCTATCGGGAGACATTAGCCTTATCAATGGCCGGTCACTAGAGCCAGGCTATATGAAGCAACAAGGGCACTGCTTTTCCAGAGGGAGATAACCAACGCATACCTCAGTCCACATTTGCATGTACCGGGGCAACAGGCAGGCAGAGACACACAATATGACAGAAAGCGAAGGACAGGCATGAAAATAACATCAAAAATGTCGTGAGGCTGGGGAGTGCAGCTTTGCCAAGTGAGGTAGTAATGCCAACCAGCCAGTCAGACAGCCAGTCAGTCAGTGTGTCCTGCCCAGTGCCCAGATGGGTGTGGCAACCTAGCAGACAAGTGGAGTGCTGTATGCAGGCCTGCCTGAAACCACACCACCCCGTCTTCTACGCTTTCTACATATATGTGGATGGAAATGAGAGCTTATCAAGTGCAATGGTACCTTTCGGTCACCGAAAAGAACACCTTGCAACTTTGTGTGTGTTTGGCTGGTTTGTGGGAAAGTTTTCCATTGGGTCGAGTCCACCAGTCCAATCTGTTGAACTTGGGTCAGTGGAAAAAGCAGCTTTGGATGACTAAGGTGAACTATGACAATATGAGAAAACATCAAAAGACTTTCTGGAAAGATCCCTGTTTTTCCTGTATCACCACAGTACATAACACATTGGAGTAGCCAACACGCAAGCTTGTGCGAGAAGAGACCAACATACACACTTCCCCTTTTTACCGCTCCACTATCCCAGCTTTCCCAGTATGTTTGTGCTGATTGATTTTTGTGGGGTAAGGTCACTTGGAACAGCTGCTGATAGACCCGCAATTCATCTGCAGTTCAAAGAGTGCTCGGGTCGGTCAGTGCCGTTCTTGTTTGAACTTTACCGAATGACAACGTCATCAGGCACCCTGCCTTGTCAACAGCGTGGGTGGCAGGGCAGTACGTGCGTCTGTCAGTCAATTTTCTATCCACTATCACAGTCACCTAATCAATGCAGTACAGTCACAGAATGTCAGTTTAATCCTTACATGCAGAATTGTGTGTCTGGGCTCTAATTTGGCCTCTAGATAATGGAAGACAATGTAACTTACCATCAGGGTTTCCAACTGTGGGAGTCCCTTCAAATTAACATGATTTTCCTGGACAGTGAAGAAGCGCACACTACATTCTAATAAAAGTGAATGAAAATATTTATTTTCCAAATTACCTGTACTTACAGTGACTCATCTGAATAGCCATTTCCTGAGTAAATGAAGAAGTGATGAAGCTCAAAGAGATGAAGAATGAAAGTTATCTGGGCATAATGCAACTGTCATTAACTAAATACCAGCCAAATCCTGTTTGTGTCTGTTATGTTATGTTTGCCATATTTGCAATGCACAAACATCTGGAACACGGTTCAAAGCAACACACTGTGCACTCCGGCGCCACTTTTCTCTATTTGCCCCAGTCTCTCATTCTCTTGCTTGCTCTCCCTTGTTTTCTCTCTTGTCTTTGCCCCAGTTCTAACACTACCGCCTGCTTCAGATCTTGTTTTCCTCTCTCTCAGCTGACTGGCTAGCACACCTTTCAGAGGACAAAGTCCCTGAGTGAGAAAAGAGAAGAAAACACATGCATGCACACACATCAAAGCACAAGTGAACACATGAAATCATATGCAAACACAGGCATGCGCACTGGCATGCAGACACATGTTACACACTGACCAATACACAGTTGAATAGACGCACACAGAGGCAAACCTGCTGTATACACACACAAGCACTCACTTCCAAAGTCCTCCAGCATCATGCCTTCTCAACCTACACTTGATAAACCCTTGTGTTAGCCTGACAAAGCAGGAGAGGGCACTCAGCAGCCTTTGAACACTGGAGCAGGTTGCATAAGACAGCTCAGTGTACCAGAGTACACATGGGTTGCACTGACATTGGCATGGCCAGCTCTCCTTCAGAAGGTGAAGTCAGTACTGACGGAGTATTATCCTGTGTTTTGACTTAATACTTGTGTATACTGTAAATGTGAAAAGAAAGTTTCTGATCAGAAAAGTGGCTTAGCAGTTGGTCAGCAGTCAATAGATTATACGTGTCCTTTCAAAGTCCAATTTGGAGCTGGACATGCTATAGAATAAAAGCCTGAATATCTTTGGCTCCAATGGTCTGAATTTTTTACTATTTGTATTGTCAACATGTATCTTGTGAGTCTCCCATACTTATAGATATGCAAAGTCGGTGAAGTAGCCCCTTTAAGTGGCCAAATCTTTCCATCAAAAATTCTGGCAAAAGTAGAGCTTTAAGCAATACTGCTATGCAATAAACTGGCTAGAACATTATGTGGTAGAGCAAAAAGAATAGAAACCTTTTTGGTTAAATCCAACTGAAATTGTTGTAAAAAAAAAAAAAAAATCCCTATTCTTTAAGCACAGTCATTTTAACATTTGTAGGGAAGAGCCAAATCTAATCACAATCTCAACCCATCCAATAAAACACCAAAGAACATTTTTATTTGTATTATTTTGGACAGTCACACTTTACTGGAAGCATTTTGGCTGTCATGCAGATTATGTAGGACTAAGTTCCTAGTGTTTATATCCATAAGGAATGAATGGAGAAGTTGTTGAAGTTCAAAGCAGTAGTTTCCATCCCTGAAGAGGAAACCAGAGTGCTCTGTTTGTCATTGATGTCATCGCCAGCAAACCACACTTCAAACTGGGAATAAAGCAGCGGGGGTATACGCTCCAAAACACAGAGGGCCTTATTTGTTAAATCCACACACCCCGCGTGTGCCTCCATGCTTCTACCAACACTGTGTGCTAATGGTTCCCACATCAGACTCTCTCAGTGGCCTCAGCCACATATGAGTGCCATGCGTCGTCATCTCCATCTCCGTCCACCTAACCTCACCTCCAACTGGCTCAGTCAATTAGTACGTAGCATGGAGTGTGCAAAGCAGGCTTCTGAAGGGGCTTCCCAGTGGGGGATGGGAACAGACTGGCTGAGGAAACAGAGCTGTACTCACTGAAAAGCACAACTGGGATGCACTGATAGTAATCTGACTTTAATTTAACTTGTAAAATAGGGATGTGAGTGTATGCATGTGTGTTCCTATGTGTGCATAGAGCTGGAGGTTTGTGGGAGTCCTGCACTCAGTAATTGAGACCGTATTTTCAAACAACCCACACCAGATCTTGACTCAATCATGTCTGGCCCCATGGATGGGGTAGACCAGGGTCTACATTGTTTGACAATGTGTATGCTGCAGATTGATTTTCTGGTTCCAGTGCACGGGGGAAAACGGATGTGAAGGGAGGTAAAAGAGAGTGAATTTAATTAAAATACCAAAGTGCTCCATTCCAAATCTGTAAAGAAGAAGAAGAAGAAGAAGAAGAAGAAGAAGAAGAAGAAGAAGAAGAAGGAGGAGAAGACGCTTTACTTAAAAAGCAAAGACCACTCTTGTTTAGTTAGTGTTTTTTTTAGCTGAGGTTTACTGGACAGCCTCCTGAACAGCAGGAGTAATACAGTAAGCGCGTTAAACGGATGGCTATATCTAAAATCAAAATAACCCTTCCCTACTGTAGTGTCTATGTTAAATTACTGTATATTCTATGTTTGATTCTTATCGTTTTACAGTGTTTTTTTCTACCTTGAAGTCTAAAGGATGGGTCAGAAATGATTCTTTCAAAAACTGAGTGATGTTAATTTTAAAAGCAGTTATGTGTTGACCTCTATCAAAATCAGAAAGTCACATAAAACATTGAGCCTATGGACCATGATGCTTGCAGCTACAGCTACAGCTACAGCTGTCAGAGCAGCCAGCTCCTCCAGTCTGTATGTGGAAGTGTCCTTGGGCAAGATGCTGAACTCCAAATTAGTCCTGATGCTGTGTCACCCCCTTTTAAAAAGCCCACATTGTGTTGGTTACATTAAACTGTGGCGACAGATAGTGTTTTAAACTGTCCTTTAAGACATTAAACATTTGTGACCAGGCTCAACAAGCTTACATTTGGAAAGAGCTAACATTAGCGCTGATTCCCACAGAACGTTATGTTTGGTTCATGTTTTTTCGACACCTGATGAGTCATCATCAGCTTCTACACACTCTACACAAGTTTTGTGGGCAAAGCTCTCTGTGTAGGACTGAATAGGAAGTGGAAATATAATGTAGATGGGAGTTACAAGAGCCACAAGGAAGGTTGCAGTGGTGGACATAAATATGCATTAAGTATAGGCTCATAGATAAATAAACGCTGATTATTAGAAATGAAAATGAAGATATTAGGCTATTACTAATGAACACAGTATCTGATCACTGTCACACAAACGAATAGCTGATGGATGTTGTGGACTGCAACTCATTTTTTTTTGTTTTGTTAAGACATTTATATCTATTTTTGGTTACATTTACCACAATCTCCACCTCCACCTACTCTGTCCATCTGTCTCACTGTCACTCTCTCTCTCCCTCCACCTGTTGCAGTGTTGTGTGTACCTTGCAGTGTTGGCAGTAGCAGCGTTGCTTAACTGTATTTCCCTGTAGCATGGTGGTGGTGTCACTGTGCGTCACTGGTGGTGGTGCTTGTCAGTAGCTCAGCTCACACAAGCTACATGTCCCCACACATTTCTGAAGCTCAAACTCAGCACAGCTTCCTGCTGAAAGGATCAGTAGGTGATGCCACCAGCACACATGGACGTGTGCGTGTAGCTGATAAAAGCACTTTCCTGTGACAGTGACATCATGTACCAATCCTTGGGCTCATGCCTACAACATCTCTGCTGCAGGGGAATACAGAGTTTACTTACACACTGACTACTTACTGACTACTTTTGCCATGTTGCTGTAGCTTAGCTTGCAACATCTTTCTGGAGGTAGCTTCAGTGTAGTCAAGCTTTGAGTAACTGGTAGCTTAGCTCACCACACTTCAGCTCAAAACTGGTACCTTGAGTATATTTTCTGCGTCTTTTTTTGTTAGTCATGAACATGTTTATTGCTCCCTAATCTATTATTTATTAGATGTATGCTAAAGATTAGAACATAATTTAACAAGTAATATTGGTGGAGTTGCACCACAGCCAAAGTAAATATTTTGTAATCAAGATTACTACACTGTCATATCTTTTCTGAGCTTGGTGACCTCACAGAAATCCTGCCGATGACCTGCACCTGCTGTATGAGCTGGCCTTCACTGGCAGAATGTGTCTGCAAGTTCAGTCCAGAGGCTAAAGAGGAAGATGGCTGACTTTCATAACTAATACAAACAAAACCAGAACTTCTTCTTTTTGGTAAACTGAGATGCAAAGACTACTTACGTCTGAAAATGTTTTCTGTTTTTCTCATGAACTACTACACTACTGTACAAATACTTGTCTGTGTGTATTCCTATGCAGATTTGGATCAAAATACATTAAACTATCTATTATTATAATGTATTTAGAAGACTGTTCAGTCTCTGTGCAATTACAGTATGCACGCTCTCACTCAGTAATTTTCAGTTGCATCTGTTTTTGTTTTGTTTGGTTTTTTTCTGATGCCGTCACCACAGCAGAGCAATGTCGGGCTTTAAAAGAAGTGAAGCACTTAACAGCTCACACTTTCCAATGAGTTTCTGGAATGTCTGATGTAAGCACAAAATGAATAGCGTGCAACAATGAAAATATGTCGGAAACATTCATCAACTCAACACATATTTGAGCAATGATTTTTCTTAATAACATGACACATTTTCAAGCATTAGTTGAACTGACAGCAATATTAGCATGTTGTATTAAAATGTTGCCAGATTAAGTGCAATTATAAATACACAATAAAGCAATTTTTCCTCTGCATTCTTAGCACTCACCACTTATCCACTATCTGATGTCAAACACATGATCAAAAGCCAATACACAACATAGTTTGGGTTTCACACCTTTAGAGAGCATCCCACACTAGCTGGGAAACGGTGTGTGTGTGGGTGTTTCTTACTTCCAGTTTAACTGCTACACTACCTGTGGGCTCAGGAGTTTTTGTTCTCTCCTGTCTTTCATCTCTGCTCCATTGTGGCAGAATGATTGGCCTCAGTGAGACCTGATAAAACATTCCCCACCTACAATTATTCTTGTAATTCACATGAAGAACACGTTATTCACAACAGGATGATCTCAAGAGTCATATGAAGGCTCCATTAAATCCAGGCATCGTATCAGATTTTGGCTGCTGGGTTAGAAATTGCAATTCTCATTCGCTGCTGGAATGCTCCACAGATGCAAGTACTCAGCAGGATAATGTATACAATATGAAACAAAAGGAAACAAACTTATTATACGAACCTGGTTACCCGTTTTACAGGAAGTTAATCTAAAAAAAGAAAAGGAAAAAAGCCTACAAGCTTTAACAAAGATGTGAATGAATGTATGAATGCATGACCTAACGTTTTCATAATATCAAGCAACATATGAAAACAGTTTTCCTTCTCCGTGATGTCAGATTATTATAGGACGAGATACCATAACATCCTGAATGTGCATTTCTTTCCTCACTCAAGATGTGGGTAGCTTTACTGAAGGGGGTGCAGATCAAATGCAGTGGCCTGGGGCAGATTAGATCTAATTCCACTTTCTTGCAGAAGTCTGCCTTTATTTTCTGATATTTACCATACAGTAAAGTCAGACGTAACCCTTGTGGTGGAGGCCCCTCAATCTGAGCCTCTTAAACCTATCAGCGGACGAAGAAAGGAAAGGGACGATCTTAGACGGCAAAGAAAGAACCCATCTGACTTCCGCTGCTGAGCTCAGCTTGTGTGTTCCACTTAGCCACTGGCATTTTGAGGAGATGCAAGGAACCTTTGCCAGAGCCCCACACTCAAACACTGATGATGTCATTGAGGTTGAATCATTACAGGCTGCAGATGATGATGTGTTGGGCCCGGGTAGTTCCCATGCTTGTTAATGCAAATATTACTTTGGAAGCAATAATGCAAAGAGGCTTTCAGTTGACACTTCGGGAATCCAGAGGGAGAGATTCTGAGAGAAAAAGCAAACCTCAAGATTTCTTGATCTCTGTTTTTAAATTCCTCTCATGTTACAATCCATTTTGTGGCATCTGTCTGAGAGATTCTTCAGTCCTCTAAGGAGAAAGAACTATTTCCTGAAGCTCCTGTTGAACAAGTGAAATCTCTCCTTTCAGTTTTCTGCTGTCATTGCAATGAGGCTCGTATGTCTTTTTTTTTTAATCAAATGACAAATCCTAAACAGCTAACACCGTCTGTTATGATCACAATGCATCCAATATGCATAGCAAACACAGCAATGTTTTTTTTTTCCAGCTGCCTATTACATGTTTACAGTGTAAGTGGGCGTTAACTTCCAGATAAGGTCAACTGGGCTGCACTACATTCATAATGTGGACAAGCAGCTTTCTTGAAACATCTGAGCATTTGGAATGAATTCTTCACTTAAGATAAGGACTACAGGTAATCTGGTCCAAATAGGCCATCTGCTGTTCCCACAGCCAGCAACAGAGGCTAATAACATGCTGCATCCAATCAGATTGTACCAGAGTCAGCCATGATAAAGGCACAGCAATAAAATGAAACAATCTGGTGCTTTGACACTACAAGGGAGCTTGCTTTTTCACTGCTGGGCTGGGGGCAGGAATGTGCTCTTTGAACCAGCTTTATTTAACAGCGGAGCAGCATGTGCACAGCACGCCCTGAGTCTATGAGCTGGCCCAGAGACCGTTTGCTCCTGGCGTGGGCACGTCAGACGCAGGGCCACCGGGTCAGGGAGCTGGCATCCTCACCCCTGGCACAAGTTGCTCCCCTCGGGGGCGTAGGGTCTGACACCAGGCTCATGGGGAGCACCAGACAGACAGGGGCCTACCAAACAGCTTGTGACCATAACCAACAGTGGCAGAGAACAATGAATGCAATTATTTACAAGAACACAGTCCAAGTCTCTTTTAGTCTGTCCCTATTACGCCTGTTTACTCCCACTCTCCTTTTGCAGGGCAGCATGGAGGGGCTGTGACCCTGTCGGTACAGTCGTCAGCAGGATGTTTTCATAGTGCCCAGGGCTACCCTGCTGTTCATGCTCTATCGCCATCAGGCCTCATCAGTGTCCAGCTGCAGCCTCTTTCCTACCAACTGCACATTTTGATGAGAGGTCAACAGAGACACATCAAAATGAGTTGAACAGATCTTTTCAAGCTTTGCACAAGAGAAAAAATGTTTAAAACTCTGAATGAATAGAATGAAACTGAATAGAGTTATGTTTAGCTACAGTGTTGAGGTAATGCGGAAAAGATCCCTCAAGGGTTCAAACAATAATACAGTGGTGAATCATTACTTTCATGCACCATTAGGAGGAAATTTCTCTTTCTACTGGTTTTTACTGCTGAGAACCTGGTACAGACCAACAAGTTTCTGTCAGCACATGGCTATGAGTGGTAGGGAGGAACTCAGACCCAAGTGGGCAGAAAAGTCTGCCCGAGTACAAATACTATATATTTAGCCTCATAAAATGGAACCATAAAATTACATTTCATGTGCTACTTTTTTAATATGATACATTTTTAACACATCACAATCAATGAGTGGTGCCATTGACATTTTTTTCAAAGACAACATCCATCGGTTTAACCCAGCAATACATTTTTCCATTCAGAAGCTGCTGCTGTCTAACTTATGTTTCCCCAACATTCACAGACTCCCACAGCTTTTTAAAATCTGAAATCGCTCAGAAAAATTCCACCATTACAAATAATGTGCGTTTTCATCTCTCCTGACTTTTGACACTGTATTCACTTCCCTTATATCACCTAAATTCAATCTTTTCAAGCAATAACTGACCTTCTGTCTTCATCTAGACTTTCTCTTTTTTGTCTTTTTTTTTTTGCATTTTCACTTGCATTTTGAAAAAAAAAAAGCTATCGGAGATACTAGAGATGATTAAATCTAGAGTGGAACAGGCAGTTGACTTCATAATTGGGGGAATATGTTGGTGCATTTAGATATATCTTCAAGGTTTCATCAAACTTGGTTTCTCTTACACGTTTTTTTTTTTTCTTTTGTGGAATCTGTAAAAACAAAAAATAAGCAGTGAAGCTGCATGGAATCTACCAATGTGTGAACTTCTTTGTCAAGTTCACAAATTTTGAATAGGTCTTGTTTCTTGAGTTTTTAGATGCTTTGTGGTAAAGTAAAGAGTAAATTGTAAAAGCATTGGTATTATCAAACAGGCCCAGTGAGTCAAAGGGCAATAGATTGGCATAAACCCAACCACGTTTTGTTGTTTCTGAATTTCCCCCCTCAATCTACATCATCTGTCAGACCTGAGAGGAAGTGCACATTGACTGCTGTAATGACTTTATTGTGACGGAGACTCCAGTGGAACAAGATGGCTTCCCTGTCCCCTCCACACTGAACGAACTCCAGCTGAGCAAACAGCACACACTCAATCCAGAAGCTACAGAACAATAATAGTACACCAGCTTGTACAATAAGTGTACATTCCCACTGTACATGCAAACACAAAAGCATACATGCGCTCTCTTTCGCACGCACACACACACAGACACACACATGCACACGTACAGTAGATACAGTGAGCTCAATTTTTCTTTTCCCCTGTGGCTGTTGGCTGTGGCCCTTTAGGAGTCTCCAGATGAAGAGAGCGTGGAGTGTGACAGAGGGTCCTCCCATAAACAATAAACAACAGTTATCTTGTGTGCGGCCGTCTGTGTCAAGAGGCACATGAAGCCAAGCGTCTGCTCCTCTTTCCGCCTTTGGTCTTGTCTGTTTCAATGGCTTATAAAAAGTGTGGATGTGTGTGTACGCCCAAGGGTGTGTGTCTGTGTTGACAGCACAGGGATCCTCTGTATTGTATTCTGAAGCTGGCTGGAAGTAAAAAGGCAGAATTAAGAGTGGCGGGGGTAAGAGAAAGGGGGCTGCCAGCACACTGCAGAACTGCAGGGAGCTTCCCCAGATCCCAGCTGCCCAGGACTGGCTGAGAGCTTCAGGCGAGTGCCAGGCTTCCTCGGCCCTCATGGAGGTGGGCCAGAGAGAGTGGGAGGAGTGGGAGGTACACGTCAGAGAAAACTGCCAAAAATAATGTCTGGGCCTATATAAAGAAGGCCTTAGGAGACACAAAATGCTGACATACTCAAGGAAAGCTCAATCTGTTGGCAGGTGAGAAACATCAGGGGCAATTTTTTCAGTTCTTTTCACAAAGAACAAAACAGAGTTTTCAAATAATAATTGGTTATGTAAGCCATTTCATATTTTATGAAGCAGTGGAACATACAACGAAATAACTTCCTAAGTAGCCCAATGAAATGGTCTTCCAGTATTGGTGGCCTGAATGCCTCTCCTTCTCCACAAAGGCTGGCAACACAGTGGAAAACAAAGTTTATCTGGAACTGTTTAATGCATTATTTGTCTAACAATCAAGGAAGCCAGTTTATTTTGCAGATAATTATAGCTTTTGTTGCATTGATTGCCAAGATAAGCCAGAGTTCCGAACCATTAACTGGTTGTGCTTTTCCTGGCAAACGCCGGCACTGAGTGTGCAGAATGCAGAATGCACTGTAAGAGCCCTGGCAGCAAGCGCACAGATTCTGACATGAGGATGTAGGGCTCCTTCCAATGGACAATGTAAATCAATCAATCAAACAATCAGCCAATCAATCACTCCATCAATCAATCAAGTCTTTGAATAAAACTGTTGGGTTTTCAGTGTTATACTTAATATTACTTTAAACAGTTCCCACCCTCCTATCTCTTGATCCACTTACATCAAATAACATGACTCAATGAAAAATTGAGGCCATTAACTATACTATACTTCAACCATATGCAAAGCCAATGTCTGGTCCAATTCCCACCACACACTGAAGGGAGTAATGCTGTACAACCGTCTAAAGTGGAATGTGGGTTCTGAGAGTTAGGGCTCTACTATAAGCAGTAATAATTACAGCTGAGGTCAGAATCTGTGGAAAGCCCAGCAGCTGGTCTGGACACTTTTGCCCTCTGAGCTGACCGAGGAACTGGCCCCGGGCACCAATCAAGGCACTTGGCAGACAGCAGCATTTTTTCATAGGTCCTCAGAGAAAGCCCTTCCTCTACAGAGGCAGGTAATCACAACAACAGCACACCCCGCCCCAGTGACAGGTCAATGAATGCAGGAGGAGTTGGAAAAGTATTTCTGTGCTTCTGACAGAAACAAATAACCCCTGTGTCACCCTGATTGTCAGCCAGACTGCCTGCAAGGGAGCTAATGTGGGTGGTGTTCGTCATTGTGTGGTCCCACCCTGGGGCCTGCGACAGGAAGTGAGCTCCACTATGACAAGGGAGAAACTATTTACATCTATAGGCTGTTTACTCACCAACACTATATTAGGGTGATGAGAAACTCAGTACTGAGGTGTTGAGAGTTCAGGAATGGGAATGCATGTGGCATCAATGGCATTTTAGATCCTCTGACTCAACAGACTAAAATTAGTGCTACTTGTGGAAAAATACATGAGAGAAAGAGACATGCCCTATATTCAGGCTTCTGGTGGTTAATTCTTCTGGTTTCCTGCCCTACACGTTTAAAGCATTACCTTCAACCACCAGGGTCCCCAGGTTTGCTTCCCATGTCAAAGTCCTGACGTATGCTGCCTGTGTTTTCCATAGCTGAACTTTTTCCTTTGGACACCTGGACTTTATTTGTCATGTCCAGAGGGGGCCATTTGGGTGCATTTCATTACCACTGCTGACACGCTGTTCTCTCTAACATCTTATAATTCCTACAATAGCTACACTGGCAACAGTGTGATGAGGACATCAGGGATGCTACTGTTGGACACACTGTTCCAATACTGTGAGCAGATGTAGTGTGAAAGCATCCCATAAAACAGCCATACATATCTGTCTCACTGATGAAAGAATTGCTTGTTTGTCTGTTGTAGTAAACACTTTATCTTCCAAGCCAGAGTATTCAAATGTATTACATCAAAACTATAGCCTAACTAAAGCTTACTTTTTTATCAACATTGTTAGATTGACTGTGACTTTTTCAATGCAATTCTTTCCTTTCAGCTGGGTGCTATAGCTGGAAATGTCAGCAAAGCAGAAGTTGTTTATTTCACAACGAGGAGCTGAAACATTTGTTGATTTTAAACCAACTGCCAACAGTTCTCACAGTCTAAACAGGAGGTCCCAATTTCAGTGGCCACCAAATAGTTTGGCGACATAAATGTGGAGGACTTAGTGACAGATCTCATGCCAGACCACTTTTCCTCTTCTCCACAACTCTGAGTGATCTGAGTGATAAATATACTTAAGCACAGACTGATGGAAATCTCTCATTTCCTCCCAAACTGAACCCCAGAGACAAATCCAGAGCAGGTATGGAGCTTCTTTCAGTTTTCACATACACAAGAATACAGATGATCAACTGGGGGCCCCACATCTACACACAGCACACACAAGCTGTTCTTTCAACTGACAGGGGCTTCACACTCAACAACCAGAAGAGGACCTGCACAGCGGCATGACAAGGTGGCCAGTTTACAATCTCCAGGCCATTTCATTAACACTCAGTAAGTTAATGATGATAAAGTTGATAAAGGCATATGACTTACATTAAAAGCCTGGACTGGTAACGTTGGTCATTTCAGCCATGTTTATGACGTCACTGAGGTGTGCCAAGAAAGAGCCTGAGCCAAGCGTGAAGTCTTATGTGGGGCCACAGCAGGCTTTCTGGTGCTGCTTTGCATTGGATCATTCCTCTTGTCTTCATCAACACTTTCTGAGTGGAGTTTAATTTCAGCATCTGCGTGGCTGTCTGTGATGAAAGAAAACAGGCGGCTGATAAGAATACAGACGCTATGGAGAAGAATGATAAACAAATTATTGCTATTAATCGTATGAAATTAATCGCTTTTTTGGTGTGTGTGTGTGTGTGTGTGTATGTGATTGGGACATGCTTGCAACAATGTGAGTGCATCTGTGTCCATCCTCCACTTTCTCTCAGCTCTGTGGACTCCCAGTGCCCACAGTGATCTAGTGTGTTTTAGCCAGGCCCACCAGGCCGAGCCCACCCTGGCATTGGCACCGGCACAGCCAAGCTGACAATTACTATCTACCTCACTGCCCTTGCTAGCAAGCTGACGGGATGGGCAGCATTTGTCTGGCTAGACTATACAATATCTGTCTGCCTTTGTAGGGTCAGTGAGTGCATCCTGAACCCCCTACCCAGTATCAGAGAAAATCAGTCTCATCTATAATAAACCTCATGTGTAAATCTGGTGTCACAAGTCTGGTAAAAGCTGCTAAAGAAAAATGAAAAAGGGAAAAAAAAGAAATAAAAACTGTCAATAAACAGCCCCGTTATCACAGAGAGACTGGGATCTTCATAATGTGGCAGATGTGTGTTTGCAGGAGACCCCTCTCTAACGAACAAGTGCTGTGGTGTGAGTCATCCTGGGATCTTCTGATGCTGTGGTCTCCTCCAAATCCTCCTCCACCTCTCCTCTCATTACTGACTGGTGTTCACCCAACAGAATTCCTCACAGCCACCACAATCATTGTTTAATCATCCTGGGTAGCAAGCAGAGACTCTAACTCACCAGTTACTGATGAACCAGCAGGCATAAAGCTGTTACTTCCTGAAATTGACTTGTGCCGCTTTCATGTCAGTCTGGTAACGTCATTGTATACCTTTATGACTCAACTGCAAATGACAAACCAATCTGGCTCGAGCAGAGCTTGGAGTTTTTCCACCCAAATGACTCAACTTTGACTTTACACAAGAACCATAATCTTTACCACTGTCACCAAAGATTTACCAGCAGCTTTTGAGGACCTTTGTGACTCAGAGAGAACGCAGTGCTGAGGAGAGGGCAGGAGCAGGCGGTAGGCAACACTGCAGAGAAAACAATAAAAGGCCGATAATGACAGATATGGCCTGTGACACAGATGGGCCAGGACTGTTTTAGATAGACACCCTCCACACCAATTCGAAATTGCAGAGTTGAAGAGAGCTCTCTTGACGGAAACATGACTGGAACTGAAGGATCAAAGAGTGAAGACTTATGGACTTACATTATAGCCTACAGATGGTGCAAACTGGTGTTTTGGTGTGGTGATGCTGACAACTGTGTACAATAATTCATACTCAGTCATATGTGGAAATGCTTTTTTTTTTTTTTTTTTTTAAATCTATTTCTGAAAGAACGTTTCTGTCGTTTGTCATGAAACCTTGCTTGCCCTGCTGCCAGTTCCATCCAACAGAAATTTAGTCAAACTATTAATAACTAAGGAAATGACCAACACTCTTGACTCCTGAACTGGAAATGATCAAACATTTTTGAGTTAAAAATAAACACATTAGCTGCACATAAACATCTAAATGAGTCCAACTATTTGTGATACATTTGTAGAGGTTTCCTCACTGTGGTGTGGAGTGGGTGGCCCTGCACTGACCTCATTCATCTCAATGAGATACAGTAGGCTAAGCTGTGGAGGGGCGTTCAAAGGAGCAGCATCTCCTGAACATGAACTGCACACACATACATGCACACACAGAGGACTAGGAGCAGCAAGACTGGTGTTCTGACCACTTGACATCACCAGGGGCGGGACTTGCGGACAGGCAAGCCAGGCAGTTGCTTGGAGCCCCTGGCCACTAGGGGGGCCCCGGCCACTTATTTACAACAACGATTATTGATAGGCCTGGGCTTTCAGGGACCTCTGTTGGTCCCTGGACCTCACTTTGAGAACCACTAATCTATTTTTTCAGTATACATCTCAAATGTCCCAGATATTGTGCATTTATGTGTGCAAAAACCAAATTTTTGCAGTGTGCACGGGTGGGGTGGGGGCCCCAGGGATTTCTTGCTTGGAGAAAGAGACCCTAGCAACGCCACTGGACATCACACTACATCTATGCACTCATCCATCAATGCATACACATACACCTTTAAAGTGGATTTTAGTTCAGGAAACAGATGCATCATATGACACTTCCTGTCACAGACACTGACGAAGGCATTAACGCCATCAGTTCCATATTATTCTGTGTTTGATGAGATCTTCCTATCCTTCCTTCTACAGCCATTTTTGTGTACAACTGATCATCAATTGATGACCCGATACAATTGAGGAGTGAGTTTAGTGGAGACAACTGTCTGTTCAGTAGTTCAGCTCCAGGGCAGAAAACCCTGGTCACATTTTCCACAGGGAATTCCAGAAACAAAATGTGAAAATTAACAACCGAGATTACAGACCGATTTCTAATTTACTGAAGGCTTTTCATTCAACTTTAACCCTACTCTGTCAAACAGAAAGCATGTTGAAAATAAGACAACACAAACAGCATGTGGGCCCACAAAGGTCTACAACTCATGGAGATGCAACACACTTGATAAACTCTTCCTGTCGCCATCTACAATCTTTAAGAGCTGAAACATCAAAGCTTGGAAGAGTGCCTCATTCTCAAAGTCCAAATGATCACTTGTCTCAACTTGGATGTGATCCTGGAAGTTTCTGACATGGATGTCAGTGAGACATGGAGGCTCATTCAGACAAACTCGCTCCTTCCTGGCTTGCCTCTCTTGTTCTCACAAGATCCAATACATTCATAACCAAACAGTGGTCAACAGCTCAAGAGGATCAAGGACATAAAAAGCCTGTGATTCATAAGCAGTGCCAAAGGGTTTTCCATAACACTTCTCTATGATCACTTATTCTAAATGTCAGTAAAGCTCATCTGACAGCATAGCTGCTGTCATTAAGCTGTGTATTTGTTCATTTTGCTAAGGATTTTGGCTGCAGCAGGCAACAGTTTAGTAATGACTGCTTCCTAAGGTAGTATTTATGAACTGTGATCAGATTTCACACTACTTCTGAGGTCTGACAGCGCAGACAGAAAAAACTGTGAATGACAACAGCTATATTGTGAACTTGATCACAGAGCGAGGGAGGGACTGAATAGCGGTTCATAACAGGCCTTCTCCCTCCCTCCTTCGGGTGGTCTCTCTCTCTCTCCCTAAAAAACATAATTTTCAGCATCTTACTGATAGATAACATCAAAGATTTTCATCTTTTTTTCTATATCTGACATTGGCAATCAGCCAATCAATCAATGTGAACATTGGACAAGTCAGCTTCACTTAGTAAGGGTAAACTGTGATATATCATATCATTTCATATCAATTCATATCATCTTTCTGATATTAAATTAGATAACTTCAGAACCTCTCTTCAGCTGACTCAAACAGACAGAGACTTATTAAGCCTGTTCTTTCCTGTCTTCCTTGACTTTCTCTGAGATTTCAATGAAATCCATAATTTCTGTGGGCGGCTTATCTGTTCAACTCCAGTGTGACCATCTTCTGCTGGTCACCCACAATGTTTTTGATATGCATGCTTCCAAATGCTCTTTATGTTCATCACTGATTATTACTTGGTCCAATTTAGTGTATTCTGGTCTTAAAATTGCTTATGTTTAATTTTTGTTATGTGTTTTTCCACTTTCTTTTGCTCACTCACTCACATATACACATTTAATCTTTGTCTTTGTCTCTCTTTCTCCCTTGTCTTGGACACACACCCCCATTATCTGTCACTCTCATCGATGTTTCTGCCTCTCACTGGCCCCTGGCACAGTCTTGAATATTCATAACTGCTCTCTGATGAGCATGCTAAAAGGGTGTCAAGATGATTTGGCCACATGACAGAACTGGATTGTCTTTGATAAGCCCAGACTTGAGCCAGAACAAGGCAGCAAGGAGGAAAAGATCGACTGGGAGAAAAGAGACATTGACCCTAGAGGGGTTTTTGGGTGTTTTGTTGAACCAATCAGAATCCGGGAGCAGGACCGTTGGAACTATGACTGGGCAGCAATGGAGAGGTCAGTAGGGGGGCGGACCCCTGTGGTGGCCCCGGGGGTGAAAGTCATTGTCACCAGGCTTTAATGGGTCCCAAAATTCCTCAACTGACCAAAACCTGTGAACGATTGAGAAACGAAAGATATTTGTGATTCAAATTGGGCCTCTGGGGGCTCCACCATGAGGTCCGCAGTTGGAAAAGCTTCTCAGAGGAGACAAACACTCTCCCATACCCTGAAGGATAAGCCAACCTGGTCCCCTTTCTGGCTACAATTTCACATTTTCATATTTTTACATCACAAAACTGTGGGATTTCGTTTGGTTTACTTCAACTTGGGGACAAAGGCAGCTTCTATTTGAAAAATGAAATATCTAATTCATTTAGCTGTATGACAAAGTGTATAACCATGGTGGGAAAAGCACAGTAACATGATTTGGTGTCTTTACTGCAAAGAAATTCCATCACTAACAATATAAAAAAAGCAAAAGTCTACTTTGGCAAGTGAAGAAATGTTTAGAATCACAAACACCAACACAGCTTGTTTGTCCGGGACCTCCATCAGTTTCTCTACAACTATAAAGAGAAATGCCAATGAGTAATTTCAGAAGGGAATAATTTCCCTTTTGTTTATTTATTTATTGTTCTGCTCATATTAGTTTGCCATAAGCCATCTCCAACCTCGACAGCAGCTAAAATAGGAAATAGTGATTTCTTTATTTGATAGTCCATTTGGAGTAGTCCAACTTTCCTATAGGCAGTTCAGATAAAGGCCAGAGCGCAGAGTTTAACCGACTGTTTGCTTGTATGTGTTCACACTGAACTGTGTGCTGCTACAGATGTCCTGGTCTAAATTTCTACCTCTTGATAATGTTTTTTTTGAAGATGCAGAACTCCCCATAGACAACATGTCAACAAGACTAGCCATTAAAATGACCTTTTAGCCTCTGTTGTACACAGACAGGACAGCTTTTTGGAGTTTTTGATTAATTACTTAATTTCTCCAGTGTAGGATCAATAAAGTCTCATCTTATCTTAATCAGGAGTTTAGAGTTTTAAAATGCAGTGATTATTGCTGTCAACTTAGATGGTTTGTTAGTGACACATTGATTCTCATGACATATGTTCTATTGAAGACAATGACAAATATCTCTGATTATATTCATCATATTGAAGCACGTAGGAACCCTGGCTATACTTAACTGCGGTGGGAAGTAATTCAGTCTGATCTGAATTCCTGGACTAAGCTGCGATATGTCTGCTTGCTACATAAATCTCATCACTCCGTGTGAGGAGTTGAGGACTGGCACTGCAGGCTTTATTTCCTCTGTCAGCCTTGCAAACTCATCTGCCCTCACTGTCCCATCACATAGCAGACCCTGCCCAGTCTGGACGATAGACAAAAACTACCAACCACTCTTAAGCTATCCTTTCCCACAATCCGCTATTGGCACCCCACATTTACCAGGCACAAATAAACATAAATAAATAAATGTGCATGCACACTCACACATGACAGAACCCTCAGTGGAAATCACAAACCTGCTCGCTAATCTCCCCTAAATCTGTCCCCCATTTAGCATTATCTGTCTTTTGTTATCACTGCTGGGACTGGAGAATGGCAAGGGGTCACAAGGGTGAGACTTGTTTTCCAGCATCTGCTTAAAAAGAGGGGGGCAGGAGAGGAGAGCTACACAGGGCAAGGGGCCACCCCTTACTCAGCTCCTCAACCCTCCACACCCCAGCCCCCAACTCTGATATTTTTTGGAAGTCTTTTTTCCTTTATTCTGGCTTTTCTCCTTTTTTCTTTCCTCTAAAACCCAAATAAAGTGTGTGATGGATGAGTGAGCAGAGGCAACACCTCCCCCATCAATCTACAAACGGGGGGGGGGTATCCCAGGAACTCTCTCACACACATCCACTAGCACACACATGCCTAATCAGCTATATTATGTAGTCATTATGCACACACAGTGTCCACAGGTACCCACAAATGCAGAGGCATGTTCAAAGCACATGCACAGTGAAGACATACAGAGTGGGCATTCAATGATGGCAATCATAGATAAGCAACTGCAACTGTCTCAAACCTCAGACCTCAGCATGTATACCTCTGCACTCCACCACAGCATAATTTAACAACACTTTCACAGCCCTGAGTCTGTGGACCCCCTATGCCCACAGACAGACTCATTTCTAACCAAATAATGTAAGATTGCTATAATCCAGACAGGAAGGGGAACAAGTGAGGGAAAAAACCTCTGAGAGAATAAATGCAAAAGAGAACAGGAGGGGTAAAGAAAAGAGCGTAGAGAAAGGAGACACCAAATGGTCCTGGTTAGTGGCTGCAGAGCACAGAGAAATCCAAACAACATAGTCAGTCTCTCTCTCTCTCTCTCTCTCTCTCTCTCTCTCTCTCTCTCTCTCTCTCTCTCTCTGAGAGCACCACCAGCACAAGGAGTAAATTCCAAGAGAGTGTCGTCACCAGGAGCAAGCAAAAGGCAGGGAAGTGGTTTTAGAAGAAAAATGAAACACTGGTTTAAGCCTCTGGGCAAGTTTGTGGGTGGTTTGGTGGGTGTTGTTGTATATACACACTCTAAATCTATCTATATCTATAGATAGAAATATATATACACACAGGTTACAAGATCTGCATTATGCATTAAGAAACCAAAGTCATGTACTCTAAACTGCAGATGTGCATTTAATATACACAAGCAGCACGTCAGAGCAAATGAGCTCATGAATAATAACAAGAAACTGCAAGAACACAGCCCTGCAACAGTTTGTCTTGAGACTGTGTTGGACAGAATTTTATTAAACCCCATGGTCATTTCAGAGGTCAGAGTGAGTCGGTGGTGTTGTATTGGATTTTAAACCACAGCCAGGCAAATCCTGTACTTCTTATTTATTTAGCAGCAGGTGTAGTAAACTTGTAGTTTCACGCAACAATTTAGTCTCCACTTCAAATCATAAATGTGAGGGGACAAAATATTAGAAACACATGTCAATATAGGGACAGTTGTGTGTTTCTTGCGCCAGCCTCCGCAAACATGTGCGTGGATTCGCACAAACCGCAAATATGTAACTGTGGTCAGTGCGCAGACCCGGCGTGTGCCTCTTAAAATTTAAAACAGCTGACTGCACTCATTTGCATGCTTTCTTCTTCTACAGTGGTCTTCCTGTGCACTGCTGTAGGTTGGTCCACAGCGCCCACTTCAGTGAAATTGAAAACACCAGCACGAAGTACAAGTATTGAAAACTTTACAATAGAATCTATTGCATGACGTTATATTGGAGTTTAGTATAGGATTCTCATTGGAGAAGTACGTAGTAAACTGTAACTCTGTGTCAGAGATCCATGAATCACATCAAGCATTGGGCTAATTGCCTTTCTCTGTGTGATAAAGATACAAACAACAACTGGAGTTCAAGAGGAGGTGCAGTCAAGAGGAGCTATATATATATATATATGCACCCCCAAACACACAGCTATGTCTACACTGTTGGTCCAATGGCAGTTTATAGTAAAAACATGGACAGCAAAAACACTTTGGTGATTAAATTCACATGAATAAAGTGTGCCAAAAATTTCTCAGAGGTCTTTCCTCGATCAGAGGCCTGCTCTCGTTTCATCCCTCAGGGAAAGTGACTGCTGCTGGAAAGTGTGTGTGTGAGTGTTCGAGAGGTCCACACCTGAGTGCAAATGGATGAGTTTTATGTGAGCCAATATGGCTGTGATGAGATCAGTAAATGGACATGGACGTGCATGCAAACACACACACACAGAGGCAGAATCTCCATCCAGAAGCCAACACAGCCCCAAACTTCATGTGTAGCCAAACCAGATTCATTAAGACTCCAGACAGCTCAGTGTGGGGACAGCAACCCTGCGTTGTTGTTGTTGTTGTCATTTTTGTTTGTGGGTCAGGCAAGGGCTTCTGGTATTTTGATGCCTCACATTGTCAAGTGTGTGGTTTTTAAACTATGTGTTTGGATGCAAAGTGGACTGCAAAAATCACTTGAGATTCTCATGTTGGTTAACTGAATGCAAGTATGTTGAATAGATATTAAACTCAAAATTCAGAAAAAGGAAAAGTGACCCACAGCAGAACTAAAAATACTGGTTATCACAAGCACACGAGGAGAGGAGCTAAACATAGCAGCAAGCTTCTGATGTGGTGAGAGAGAGAGATGGATAGATAGAGATGGAGAAATAGAGTGAGAGAGATAGCCTAACTAACAGCTGTGAACATTTTCCATTTGAAGTGAAACATTCCTGTGTGCTCGTGGCCCTGCACACTCCAGCGGGCTTCCTCTCAGCTCCATGTGGTATTTGTCCCCAGCTAAGATCCAGAGAGTGGGAGAGTGAGCTGCAAACTTTCCCAAGGATACCATCCAGCCACATGCCACTCTTGCCCTGCTTTCCCCTCTTCCCCACTCTCCTCCTACACTCTCTCTCTCCTCTACTGCCTCCTCACCACCAGCCATGGTCGACCAGGACATGATTTTCATTAAGAATTTGCTCCTGACTGGAGGATCATTCTGTTATAATAATGGCCACCCACTGTCAGGTTTAAAGCTCAAACTTACTGGATGAACAAATGTTCATGTCCCCAGACGATGCGTTCCTATGATTTCTGATACAGATTTTTCCTCCATCACCACTAGAGGACATTACCAACAGCTTCATCTGTACTTAACCATTAAAATAAGATGACAAACATGGTAATCATTACACCTGCTAAACATCAGCATTGCCATTTTGAGCATGCTGACATTAGCATTTAGCTCAATGCACCACAATGACCTGTACAGCCTCACAGAATGGCCTCATTGAACAGCTATCAATGTTAATTTTGTTAAATATGCACTTGTATGATTACCATTTCTGACAGACCATTTCTGGGCCAGAGCCTGGTGCCACGCGACAAAGCCACAGTGAAATTCATTCACACTTCCTCTCAACTGAGGTGATGCATGAAGTTTGGTGACGTAGTGACTATTTTGGGGTCATCTAGTGGCTACCATTGGTTATGCCTTGGTTTGTAGTGCGAAACATGGATGCAAAGAGGAAATAGTATCTACTAGCACTGCTCCTCATATGGTAAAACCCGATGTTGTGACAGCTAGTACACTAACTTCCTCCATTTTGGTTGCTTCCTCAAACGTCATCAGTCAAGATGATTTGCAATCAGTTGATGGTGTAAATTTGCCTGTCAAAGATCACCATAGTTGAACTCTGTGTGAAAGCAACACACAAATTAACTCCACCTCACCTGATCCAGGCAATTCCACTGAAGTTAACGCATGATGTGAAATTTCTGTTATATAAATACTGGTGAGACCATGCCCTGGCGTTGGTCATTCAGGGTATTGTAAAAGCTGAAAATGGCTTGACTCATGCCTTTTTTCTCTCTCCCTCCTCTTGCAGGATCTATTCCCTGTTTTGACTCGTCTTGGCTGATACCTACCTCACTAAAACACTCTCAGTGTTTGTTTTTAAATGTTACACGTCCGTGTATTTCCTTCCAGGAACATTCTGCCATTTGGTTCCACCTTGTCTGCGCGTCCAAATGCACAATAAATAGCCTGGACCTCTTTCTGCTCTCTTCACCGCCACATCTCATGGCTGTCACAACTGTAACCGCCATGAGGTGTGTGTGTGTGCGTGTGTGTGCTCAGGATCTTGGCTGTGCTGTGTGTCCTTAGGATTTTTGGGTCTCCAGTTGTGTGGGTAACATGACGCTTTGGGCCCAGCCAGTTGCCGCAGATGGTAAGAGCACAACAGCAAAGCGCAAGAGGGGAGCGAGGAGGAAGTGTTGTTATCACCAGCTGGCTCAGTGGCTCAGCCAGAGCAGTCAGTAAGACGAGTGCAGCAACAAGAACGCGTGGGTGTGCATGTACGCTATACGGAGGCCCCTGAAGTCTTAGAGGACAAGTGTTCGGAGTGTGTGTGTGAATCTACACATATGCTGTTTCTAGGTATAGGACGTGCATCCACATCTGCCTGAGTGCGCATATGTACGTGTGTGTGTGTGTGTGTGTCTCTGTGTATGTGTGTGTGTGTGTGTAAGTGTGCATGGCCTTTAATGCTCATCAACACAGCGGCCCACACATGATGTACTTCCAGCCCAGAGCATTTTCTATGACCTTGATCTTGGTTGTTTGTGCAGCCTTCTGAGCTGACGCTGTGAAGCTTATACTTGTTGCCGTGTTGGTTTAGTCCTGATTACCCAGCGATTAATGTCTAAATGTTACTGCAGTTTGCAAACATTGGAGATAAGTCGATTCTGTATTCTAAATATCACTCGAAATATTTGTAATAGTTTAACTCTCACTGTTAAGATGACTGGGCAGTCTGTTCTGATTCAGGACAGTAATTAGAGTTTTTTTTTTTCCAGACTGGTGATAGGAGCCCCTGTAGTTCGGGTATTTGGATGCTTTACATTAACGCCTGTCTGAGCTACTGCCTCTCGCAGTCTCTAAGGGATTCAGACCTAAAGGAGCTGCCTCTGACAGTTGGGAGGATGCAGCTATGAGACCTTGCCTACCAGTAAAACTAAAACAAGAACACATTTCCCGTAACATACATTGATTCCCCTCCCATTTTTAGTGTTTGTGTGTGTGTTTCTGTGTGTGCGGTGACTGTTTTTGTGTGGCCTTGTGGTGTTACTGAGTTCACACACTCACAAGTCTGCATGGGAAATTTCTGTAACATATTGTGTAAACTTCTAAAGATGAAACAGAAAGTTGCTTTGAAACTTATCATTGCAAATATTTAAAAGTCTGTTTACAGTTTAGGGGTAGTTGGGACTTACAAGCCTGTAAAGATATGACAACACATCATTTTCCAAGCGCTCTCTTTCCAAGCAGGCTCTTCTCTTTCCACATAAATCTTTCCATATTTACATCTCGATTTATAAAAAGTCCAAGGCCAACATTCCCTTTCTCTCATCATGTCATCCCACCCTTTCCAGCCAAACAACAAAAGGGATTGCCCACTACAGCTAAAAAGGGGACTAAAACCTGACATCATCTCTTCCTTGTGTCTTTTAATAGCTTTTTGATGTCCAAATTCAGTTGCACCTCTGCCGCACTACATCTTTAAGAGAGTGGAGCTCCTGTTAGGGAAGGCACTGTTACATAACAGAGCCCCCGCACCCCTTCCTTTGCACATGTTTCAGAGTGTGACTGCCATGAGTTCAAGACTGAAAAGGGGGACAGAGGACCCTCTGAATGATCAGAGCTGGAGGAGGGAGGATAAAGAGCGGGAGCGTGTGTAGTAGTGTGATGTCCTCACAGTACATCATTCCTCCTCTCTATGTCACACTCCACCCTCTCCCGCAGGCAGTCAGCTGTCCCCAGTCCACAGACAATGGGACTGTTCAACCAAAATAGTACCTTGAGTTTGCCAGGCTTCCTGTCTGAGTCCTGGCCTTGCAATATTTCTTGCTCATTATCAAAAGGGGATTCCAATGGAGTCCTAACTCCAAATTGTGATTGGCATGGGGGAACAGTTGGAAGACAAGGGCTTAATCCACACTAGTTTTCATTTTAAAACAGTGCTTTAAAATGAAAACGATCACCGTGTACACGAGCATTTTAGCACCGTACCAGAAATAATCACCATCCAGACTACCACGCCTGAAAACACATGACTATTCACGTACACTGAGCATGTGTGTGCCAGGGTTGGGGTGTGTGTGTGTGTGTGTGTGTGTGTGTGTGTGTGTGTATATATATATCTATATCTATATATCTATATGTATATATATAGATATATCTATATATCTATCCATATCTAGATCTAGATATGGATAGATATATAGATATATCTATATATATACAGGCTGACGTCATCGAGTTTCTTACAAAAAGGGTCCAGTGATAAGCTCATGACAAATCAGGGAAGGACACACAGTCACTGATAAGTCTCCATTTCCACCCGTCCAGACTACAATGCACGTTTTCAAACTAAAACGGGGTGAGCAGTTTCCAAAAGTCTCTGCTTTATGGGTTCTAAAAGGCCAGAGTAGTGTGGACACAAGGTGTAGCTAAAAAGATATTCATGTGGATGTAGCCAAACTCCGCTCAGTTGAGCAGATGGGGGAGAAGTGAGGAGAAAAGCTCAGCAGAAGAGTGAAAATGGGGAGGCTCAGGACTGAGGGACGACTAAAACAGAGATATCAAACACTGCAGTGAAGACAGAGCGTGAATAAGCAAACAGCACACTAGAGGACAGCCTAGGAGGTACCAACACTAGCTTCCTGTTTAGTTCACGGTCCGTTATGTACATGCAACATATCCACAGGCTGATGGACTTCTGCTGAGCCTCGTAGCTGCTATGTAACCCTTCTGAGATTAGTCAACTCTGACCAGATCAGACCACAGACAACAGTGCTTCACGTTGCAGGAACAACAATGGACACACATGTTATCAAAAACAGGCTGTGTTTGGCCACAGAAAACACAAATGGCAGCTTTAAATAGGCTTAGTGACTGAAAATTCCCCTAAAATCTTGGCCTGGGGAGGGTACACAAAGTAAAAGGAAGCACTGTAAGAGTCATCAACACACACAAGTTGAGAAACATTTGCATTATCCTCTGAATATCTGTTACGTGCTGGGTGAAATAAAAACAGTGAACCTATTTTTGGACTGATGTGTTATTACTCAGTGTCTTGTGAAAATACTGCTTTGCGATATGGGGAAATCTTGAAATAATCTCATCAACATAATCTATTGGTGGTTCATTTTCACTGTTTACACATTTAAAAACCAAACAGTGACAAAGAATATTTTGTGTTCATTGTATTTTCCCGAACTAAATATACCCAATAATCAGAAAAGTTTTCAGGGTAAAATACTTATTTCAAAGCAGTTCAAATGGTATGAAAATATGGTCATTAGTACATTCATTTGTAATGGAAAAAAAAAACAACAAAAACAAAACAACATAGGTACCATGATTACAATGTCTGGGCATGTTATTGCCTGAAGAAACAGTGTTTTATGCTCATTCACATTTGAGTACTTTGGCTTTCAGCCATGGACTTAATTGCAATCACAGAAATGGGACACGTCTCATGTGGTAGCTGGCCTATTTGGCCTCCTGTTCACAACCTTACTGTCTATTACTGCTTTATTTTGTTAAGCCTGTATGATAGCTGTCATGTCCACATAATGCTGCCTTAGTGGATGCTGATCATTCTAGTCAAACACAACCAAACCGATGAGAGCAAACAAAAGTAAAACCAGTTTTGCAGTAGACAATTTTGCAAACATGGTATAAAAAGAGCTTGAGACCACATGAAGGACTGAGGGTAATATGACACTGCTCTCCAGAATTCTGAGAAAAGCAAGCCATCTCTCTTTCTCTAAAGCTCTCTTTCTCTCTGAAGCTCTCTGTGCTCTTGCAGCCTGAAGACAGACCCTGTCCTCCCTAAGGGTTCTGCTCGGTGCAAACCCAAGAAAGAGTTTTTCTCTGCATTGTGTAGAAGGCATGTTGTGAAAGGTTTTGGCTCTGACTGTCTGACAGCAGTGGGGGCTGTCTGTGTGAGGGCCTCATTCATGGCTGTGGAAATATGATGTGGTGAGTAGATGCATATGGGACTGTACATCTCTCCCCCTTTCCGTCTGAAGTGTATTCAAACCACGTCGTCCTACTGAGAGCTTTATTATGCTGCCCAGGGGAACACAACGTCTCTGTGGCTGCATCATGGATCTCTCTGTGGACTTTGCCTCTCTGGTTTCTGTCTCTCGCTCTATAACACAGTGCAGTGATGAACTGGGAATGCACCTTGTCTATCCCAAGTGGACCATCAGGACTGAAGAGCACGCGTCACCTCATCAGCAAATATCCCCACCTCGTCCTGCCACCACCCTTTTAGTTTACAGTGAGAACTCCTTGGAGTTAATATTTCACACAAGCTGCACTGAAAAAGATTTGTCCCACTTTCATATCACACAACTGTCAATAAAATGATTTCTGATATATTATCAACGTGTGGAAAAGTGATGATACTAAAAGACACTATATACTACCAGGACACCTATTGCAAGTGACAATACCAAGGTGAATTTTGTAAATGAATTCAAGAAGGTGTCAATGTATTGCTTTAAAATCACATTTAGGTGTGTGAATGCACAAATGTCTGCAGGTAGAATTAAAATGAATCGCTGAGCAATTAAAATGAAAATGAATTTCATTAAAATGAAAATGAATTAAAATGATTAAAATGAATCGCTGAGCAATGTCAACATGGGATGTCTTTACATGTGAGCTTCAGAAGATTGATACAACCCAAACTGAATAAAAAAACAGCGCAATCCTCCACACCAAAAGCACTGATCAGCTGTAAGTGTACTTGTCTCCAATTCAAAACAAGTAACACATACCAGCAGCTTTTGGGGTTGAATGTGGCCCCATACAATCAACAACAATTGGTTGCATTCCCTTAAGGATTTTCCCAGACAAAAGTGCTGGTCGTATCAATATTGTCCCTAGCTCCCTCCCTTGCCTGCAGTGCTGTGGTATCATATCTGGCCTCTTTGTGCACAGGGGGATTTCCAGCCGCTGAAACGGTGAGCCGGTTGGGAATGGGCATCCGACCTGTGGGCAGCGTTTCTTTAACCGTGTGGGAACTGAGCACTCCGTGTGGGACTGGATGACACATGAAAAATGCACACATACTTTTTGGGAACACACAAACGGTGTCATAGCGGGTGTGACAGTGTGAAAGCAACAGGGCAGATTTGAAACGACAGTAGGCAAAATTGTAGGTATTGAGGTATCAGTCCTACGCATAGGCAGGCCTTTTTTCTGCAGAAGCGAAAGGTCTTGTGTTTAAGTAAATGCATACAACCGTAATCCTACACACCCAAAGATATACACACACAATTCTGGTTGCTGAAGACATAAGCATGTGTGCAAACTTGTAGTCTGGTTGCTTTGGTTAAGAGAAGGGTTGACTTATTAATTTACCACATTTACACAACGGTTTCTTATTAAAATGTGCTTTAGTGTGGCTGCAATAACATGAAGGTAGACGGCTACGCCATACAGACAGAACTGGAGTTACACCTGCTACTACTACAACTACTATTTTCATCGCTATCACACCAACTCTGGTAACACGAAGATGTACTTCACCTCTGCAGTTCAGAAAAATTACTGGCACAACAAAGGATGAAGTGGGTAGGGCGAAATGTAGTCCAGCGTGGGACCGTTACACTTTAAAATAGGACAATGCTCAATGTAAATATTGCGACACTATCTTAAAATACAACTCCAGTACAACATCCATGTTGTACCACTTGAAAAGTCAGCACCCGACAGTTGCAGTGCAAGTCGAAAGTGGAACACCATCCTCCCAACAAACTACCATGTTGGTGTTAGCTAGAAAAGGCTGTACTGATATGCGTGCAGAGGCAATAACTCAGAGGCTTTCCTTTATGGTAGAAAAGGACATGATGCCTTTAAATGTTGTGCACGGTGAGGGATTTTGTGAGCTACTGAACTACATTAAACCAGGTTATCGCATTCCTTCAAGAGGTACAATTACTAGCTGCGTTGAGAAGCGGTACAACAAAAAGAAAGACGAACTTAAGGTGCAGTTCCTTTCAGCTGACAAGGTTTCTATAACGACTGCTGGACTGCGTTAACTGCAGAGAGTTACATCACGGTTACATGCCACAACATCGCCGAAGACTGGCATTTGAATCAGCTGTCCTGCTAACCCAGGCAATACCAGTAAGACACACCGCAGACAATATAGCTGAAAAGTTGAACCTGGCTATGCTGATGTGGATGTCCCATTTAGCATTATTTTGTTTGGCGGTGCCATTTGTTGGATAAGGACAGGCGGACAAGAGCAGCCGTTTCGAGCGAGAGCCATATTGTTTTATTATTCTGTTTGATTAATCAATCAATCAATCAATCAAACTTTATTTGTATAGCACCTTTTAAACTTTTTGCGCTTCATGATTTAATGGTTCACGTAACTAATGTGGTGCTGGAATTTTTTAAATGAAACAAACTGAGAAAAAGACATGCGTTTTGTATCTTATTAATTATTAATGATTAATCAATTATTGATTGTTAACGTGTTTAACTATCGGTTAAGGAAAATGCACGAAATTTGCAACCCTAATTTGAATGGTTCAAGCATTTTATAGAAAGAATGACTGAACATAATTTTTGGCTGATTTTGAAAGCCCTACAACACCCATGCAACTATTTGCATCTGGGACCGTAAGAGTTATCACAAAAATGACTTGAAATACTTTTTACACATTAAATATAAAACACTTATGAGAAACTTCTCAAGGTGAGACTTCTTCTTGTCACTAGATACACTGCAGACACACAGCAGCTGACAGAAAGAGGTCATATTATACAGAGGAATATTAGCTGTTTCTGGGTGAGTAATTGTTAATGTTACTTATAAAAGGGAAGCTAAAAAAAAAGCAATCGCAACTTTCATCAGGAGTCATTAATAACACCATCAAGCACATCATGTTTAGGAAAGTAATTCAAAAACAAACACACAGAGGGCAACCATTTACTGCATCATGCCATGAGTAAAATTAGCTGAAAATTTGTCCGATCAGCCACAGAAGCTCCAATGTGCTCTCTGGGGAAAATATTCCGCCAAACTTTCTTTAAGATGTATTACATATTAACAATTCCTTATGTGCCTGCAAAACACAAGATTAAGGGTGTCATATGTTGAGTGTTTTCGTGTCAGTTCAGCTTCAGTAAAATCCATAAAGATAAAATCTACTTCCATACAACCTTTACAGATTTTGGATGTTGTTGACTCAACTCCATACCAGCCTCCATTGCTTCCCTGTGTTTTTATTTATTTATTTTTTGGTGGGAGGGAACCATGGGAAATACAAAAAGAAAATACACAATTTTTCACCAAAATACCTGCAGACTGGTTTATTAGATATATGCTAAATTAAACAGTGACTGGTATACTTCCTGCCCTGGGAAGGAAAAATTACAAGCAACGCATGCCAATGTCTCTGTAGCTGGCAGCAAGAAACAGCAAAAGTGAAGACCCTGTGGATTAACTTGATGGAAATGCCCCCACAACAACTGGAAATCTTCAAGGTTATGTGTGTGATAATCATTTTACTTTGGACTGCTTTGAGGGCCAATACAAAGCAGGATTCTCTTCAAAGCTGAAGCTCAAGGATGGATCAATATAGACATCAAATTTATAACTCAGCCTGTTGAATTTGGAGTTAGCACATTCCAGAGATGGGGACTCGAGTTTGCGACTCGGACTCGAGTCGCACTTAAGTCGCACACAGAGAGACTTCAGACTCATCTTGGACTCGTGCTCAAGAGACTTCAGACTCGACTCGGACTCGTGTTTTGGGACTCGTGAGCAATCATTATGTTTTCTTTTTTCCTTTGTTTTCTTTTTTTTGGCATATTAACATTGGGGAAACTCTGAAACTTCTGTCAAGCTTAATGCCATTCCCTCCTTTTTGACATGGTAACCATGGTAACTATATTACCATCGGGCATCGGGTGCGCGGCTCGCTGCGCCACGCATTAGTACCTCAGATGACACTATGGCAAGTCCGACACACCCGCAGCTGCTGCTGTACCCTTTGTAATTACGTTTGGCTATAAAAACTTCAAACAAGATGGCACCAACAAAAGAAGCGTTGACTGCAGAGTCTGCAGTACCAAGATTAAGGACGCTGGATCAACCACATCAAATTTTATCAGGCACCTGAAAACTCACCCAGATAAGTCACATTAGCGCATGTGGATGGTTAGCAAACATGTTTAGCTCAGCATCAGCTATGTTTAACTTAGCTTGCTACCAGCTTTGTAACTGAACATTTGAATAGATGAGTGAATGTTAGTTTGCTTGTCACACTTATTTGCATGGAGCGGCGTTAACATGACATTTATTGGGTAACGTTATTCATCTACGTTCCTACAATGCCTACAATGCCTTTGACTGGATGAGGTGTAACATTTTCTATATTTTTGTTCTTATTATGGTCCGACTGAGCCTGCACAATAGGGGGCAAGATATAATGTAACTGTATGTTCATGTTGGAAGAATACAGTCTCCTTTAAAGGAAATCATTCATTGTGTGTTTTCTTCATATTGCATTGCAGTACCCTGTTTAAAGTGATCATATAACAAATGACTAATCAGTATTGATACTTCATGCTAATAGATAAAGGAGGGATAATAATACAGTAGATGCTTTGAATTTCTTAGATACAGCTGTGCAGTATTCTTAGTAGACTGAATAGCAGCAGATGATAGAAGGCTTATTAAAACAAGAAGAGTCATGAGAGATTTATTTTTTAGAGACTTGAAACTTGACTTGGACTCGTGACCAAAGACTTGAGACTTGACCAAGTCTCACCCCACAAAGACTTGAGACTTGACTTGGACTTCCAAAAAAAGACTTGTGAACATCTCTGGCACATTCTGTGCCTAATGTGTATCTACTATAGACCCACACGCTGCAGTAATGTTGCTGTATTAATATTGAGTGACTGTATGAATACTGGGCATCATTCGAAGAAAAGTAAATAACCAGAGTCACAGCTTCGAAGTGGGTAACTGTTTTTTCATGTTCCCTTTCACTTTTATAATTCAGTGATATAGTGGTCATCATAACAAAAAAAAAAGAAAAAGAAAAAAAAAACAAAGAAATTTAAGGTAATATCACTCACCCTACCAATGGCACTGTATAGTTGTCATAACTTACATAAGGTTTAGGACAAACTTGCAGTTGAAGTTGAGTTCCAAATTGGGTGTTTACAGGGCTCTGTTTACACAAAGAAACTCCAAATACTGTGTGTACAGTAAACAGGTATCAGCATCAAGTATACTGAAGTGACTGACGATGGTCAGTCCACAGTGTTTGGGAGAAAAATGCAGCAAACTAATTACAGGACCTCAGCAAACTAATCCTGTCATATGGATTTTTCTAGTTGAAAAATGATCTCCATGTTGGCGTCTCAGCCTGGTGCACACTTTTAAAGCCTAAAAGGCACATGTGACTGCTCTGAAGTGTGACAAATTCTTTGCATTCTATCTGATCAAGGGAATTTTAACTAACCAAGAACTGCTCAAAGATGCATTTGAAGCTGATGCAATAGATCATGATGTGCCCATTAAAGATGGAATTTATTATAGAGGAGAACAGAAATTATACAGATTTAAAAAGCTAAAAAGTTAGCAATCCATTGTTGAGACAAATTTAGTCAATCTCCACTAATGCAAAGTTATCACATAATGCATAAACCCCTTACATTTATAATAATTTTAAAAGTGTAATGTAATAGAGAAATGTGATACATAAAATTACAATTAGAGTGCTCTGACAAAGAACATAACACACAGTGTGTGACCTTACATAGTACAGCTCTTGTACAAGCAAAAAGCTAATCTTGTGTCTCAATGACTGAATCACTAAAAAGTGTCTGTCCAATGGTCAGTAATGAGCAGACAGAAGGTTAATCAGATCTACTCAGCAAATGCAGAAAACCCCAGCTGCACAGAAACCATTCTTCTCGTAACAGACTTGTAATTGCAGAGACAGACAGACAGATGCGGCTTACAAAACAACCCGTGAAGAGGAATGCCAGCCATTTGGCACGTACAGTACAACAGATGAATGGTTTTTGTTGAGGGGTTTCACCGGGCTGAGTTGACAGAGGGCTAAAGTCAGTGCTCCCCAGCCCAGCAGACAGACGGGACAAAGACAGGCCAGTGTATTTCACCCACAGTTTTTCTCTAGGGGCCTTTTCACAGCTAATCCACTGGGCCTGAGAGGAGCAGCAGGACAGGTCAGTAATGCTGCTCCACCTCTGTGAAGGCCTGAGTCTTTGGCAGCATTATGGAGGCAGATAAAGGAGCTAGACGCTGCCTTCTGTGTCTCTGAAGTCACTCTTGTTGGGCTGATCCTGATCCCTGACATTGGACTATTGGAAGGAAGGCTGGCAGGTCATTGGCTCAGTTTGATGGCCAGGTAAGCTGCTGTAGAGCCTGCTGTTACTAGAGTCTGCCCTGGCTGGATGCTTGCACTATAGCCTGGCTGAGATAAACAAAAGACATCCCTATCTTCCATAACCACTTCCCCTCCTGATTTGACTCTGTCTTTCTCTCTCTGCAGCTTGCTTTCCCAGCTCTCCACCCTACTTCTGGATGCCCTAAATCACCCAGCCCACTTTTTTAATAGTGGCCAATGCCTCTGAATCAAAAGCACTCTAAATATGTCACATTCCACATGGTACCTATCTCTGTGGTGGCAGGACTTTCTCACAGAACTTAAACCCCATTTTTCTTTGAATGAGAGTAGTCTATTGTTGTTCAAATTGTCCATCCAAACCCTAGCAACTTCCCCAAATTGGTATGCCACAGGAATTCCTGGCTCCACTGCCAACTCTAGCTACCTGGTAAAGGGGATTAGGGCTGCTTTATCCTTTAGTCAAGAATGCGGAATGGCTGAACTTCTGACCAAGTCAGTTAGGCTTGACATTCAAAGCCTGTGTTCCAGGGTGATGCCTCCAACCTCTGTTGTCCCTCTCTCAACTTAAAATTCCATAAGTTTGACCATTTGATATTGATAGCACTTACACTATTTAAACCATAACCTACTGTATCTTATGAATAGTGAGACATGGTGCAAGTCAGGTAATGATGTTTACACAAAAACTTTGGTGAAACTTGCAGATCAACATTTAAGAAATAGGTTAACACCCTTGCAAATGCTTGGCCAACAGCATATCCTTATTATAATTATAATCCTAACATTCATGTTTGAACACCATCCATCCCCATCAAAGACACTTAGTTAGAACAGGTAAAACCATGTGCCCACTCATTTGTCCCACTCCTCCTCCTTGGCCTCCAGGCTACCATGTAAAAATAACTATCATCGATAGCATTCCTAAGTCGTGACAGTGTGTTCAAGGTGACTGCCACTCCCAGTAACCCCTTAGCAAGTCTCACACACTCAAGCCCATTCATGAATGTCATCTCTGTGCAATCCTTCCCATCTGAATATAGCTATGAGGATGCACATGGCCCCATCAAAACATCAAGAAAAAAAGAAAATCAGACAAAGACTGTTGGCAGGTTAACACATCTTCCAACACAACAAATATACATCATCTGTCAGAGATGCTGCAAATTCTAGGAATACAGATACAACAGCAACTTCCAGAGTATAAAAAAAGAATACAGCATCTCCACATTCTCCAAAGTGGCAGCATAAGCCAGGCTTGTGAACTGGCAAAGGTCTGAGGTACATGCCAGGGCAAGACCGTGCTACACTGTATTAAGGCAGGGCAATGCTTCCTCTCCCCTTCAGGCCAGTTTTAATACTGAATCTTACTATAGAAAGCCACTTGTGACAGCAGTTTTACCTTTATTCACAGCTTTATTCACCAGTCCCACACACATTTTCAATATGGGAAACATGGAATTAAACAGCACCAATGTGGAAACAAAACCAGCTGGTCAGGAGACTATTATAAGTTGAGCCAAAGCAGCTGCATACTGACTTTAGCCAATGGCTCATCAGCTTAAGGTGCATCATGGAGCATCTAATTAGTTCTTTAAGATCTTAGTGTTCTGACTGTACGGTGCTTCCTGCCTAAACAGTCCCATCCTCAACAAACCATATACAAGTGATTGTGAACTGCTTACTGGATTTGCATGTAATATCATCATGTAAACATTACCTGTTCTTCAATGGGTACAGACTGTACATCTTTTTATATGTTCTGTATGTATTTAGACCACCAACCATAATTATGTTCTGATAATTGCAGAAACTACAAACTTAAAGCTTAATCACTGTCACCTGTGGAACAAAGGTTATACAACAAAATTACACAAGAATTTGGTGGCTTTTATTTTGGAAATTTATTAGGTAAGGGCCTCGTTCCCATACATTGTTAAGATGTATTGAAAATGAAGCTGTCTTGTGAGGTAAAAGAGGTTTAGCCTGTTTTTAAAGCATTAACGTCTCAAAATTCTGAGAAACTGTAGCTAGGCCACAGCCCAAAGCATGATCAAACACAAAAACGGAATCTTGCATTTATCTCAAATCAAAACCAAACAGGGCTTTTCCATTTTTAGTCGCTGCTTACCAAAGTGATACCACATAAAACAAAGGCATAGTGTAAAAAAGAGAGAAGAATTCTACAAAACAAGGTGTGTCTTGGTTTTGGCAAGGTAGATGTATCTTCCTCTAGAGTAGAAAAAGAATAAACAGGAACTCCTTTTGTAAATATGTTTATTTTAAAGATTAAAATGAAACTGTGCACTAACAACTTTGCATCTACAGGACTGTCAGTTAGAAAGACCTGTCCTACTGCTTCCGTATTCAGATGAGATGCCAGCCTGGCTATTATTTCTGCAGTTCAGTCAGTAAGTCCTAGTGCCTCTCTCCTTCCCTCAGCTTCACCAGCCAGTGTATGGAGGTATATTGACAACAAAAGATTTGAGACAAGCTTTTGAATATCTTGCTTCTCTGTAAGGGCCGACTGGCCACCATATGACTCCTTAGGACAACATGTGATTTGTGTATTTTATCGTTTAGTCCACAATTTCAATTATTGTGGGTGTGTGGATCTGAACATTAGATTAATGTTCAAATCTAATGTTGAACATTAGCTTAATGTTCAGACAAATTCTGGTGATCCAACTGATCTTCTGACTGTTGCCGAGTTTATTCATTTTTGATTTTTATTTAATCTCTATTTAATCAGGCAGTCTCATTGAAAATTTGGTTTCTATTCCAAGAGAAACCTGAGAAACACATTACACATTCACCAAACAGAAACAACACAATCACACAATAAATAAGGAATTAATAAAAACAGTTACAAGAATCATCAAGCTTTAAAAACTCCCTGGGGAATGTAGGACTCTAGTTTGCAGGCAGTGTGCAGTTCATCCATTCAAAAGGTGCATATTAGCTGAAACCAGTTCTGCCAACATTAGTGCGTATATAATAGATATCTAAGATTTAGTAGTTTCTGGATCGTGTACTGCAGTTAATAGATAGTTATGTGAGAGAAGAGATGTGAGGTAGGTTGGAAGCTGAGCTTTATAGATGAATAACATGAGATGGTTATTCCTTCTTGACTGCAAGGAAGTCCCACCCAACGATGTGATATAGAGAACAATGATGAAGTGTAATGCACTGTGATACACAGGGTTTAGCTGCTGAGGCATTGATAGGGTAGCATGACAATACAGAATGTTGCCATAGTCAAGGACAGACATGAAGGTAGACTGCATAATATTTAAAGAATTGGAAGGAGAAAGACTTCCTGTAATTTTTTTACAACAAGTCTAGTTTGATTTTTAATTTTTCAGTCAAATGTTGAAAATGAATCTTAAAAGTCTGTTGTCAAGCCAAAAGTATTTGTGTGACTTAACAAGGGTAATCCGAGTACCATTTAAAGTTTGAATAGCAGGAAAGGCAGAGTTACTGGTGGAGGTGGGGAATATCATGTACTTGGTCTTTTCTGCATTTAAAACTGGTCTGTGTTTAGGGATTTATAAGACAGACTCAAGACAAGCCAGGACCTGGGCTGGGGTGGAGCCTGGACTTAAAAAATAGTATCATCAGCACAAAAATGGACATGTAAGTACTGATTAGGAACAAACGTGTGATTTATCTGTAATGTAAACAGTAATGGACCAAGGATAGACCCCTGTGACAACCCATTTCTAATGGAAAGAGGGCTTGACTGAGTACCATCAGCAACAACAGTCTGAGTTCTCTCTGGAAGCTAAGAGTGGAATCACTTAATCATGGCTTCATTTCGAGGTAGAGACGGTAGTTTGTGGAGTAAGATTTTTTGCTCAGTGATGACAAATGCTTTTGAGACCTCAATAAAGAGGGCGGAACAAAGTTGTTTTTTATCCAGGGAGGAGGCAATGCCATCCATGACTGAAGCTGCAGCTGTTATTGTGTGACCCAGGCGAAAACCAGACTGCTGTGGTTATAATATGTTCAGTGAATCAATAAAGGTGCATAGTTGTTAATTGACTGGCAATTGTATGATTTTTGCTGTGAAAGAAGGTCTACATATTGGACAATATTTGTTAAGGTTGGAGATATCACCACTTTTCTCGAGGAACCTGGAATCAAGCCTGTTAAAAAGGTTTGGTCAACAATTTGAGCCAGATGTGAACATATTAAGGAGGCACTTAGATGAAGAAGATATGGATCAAGATTATCTGTACCAGTATTTAGAAATGTTGTAACCTAAGAGCTTTGAAGACATCTCTATTGCTAAACTCCAAACTGAAATAAATCTGAGGCATTGGAGCCTCCCTCTGCTGGACAGATATGGTAATTGGCTATTGTTGAATCTGCAGACATTAAATAGACAAACAGAAGAGAGGAAATGGTCATTAAAAGCTTCAGCCATGGATGATCTATCGCCAATATGACCAGATACTTGTTTAATTTGAGGTGGGAGGTGTGGCTGTGATAAACTCTTCAGAGATACTATAGTGTTACAAAATTTAGTGGACCTATCACAGGCAAAGAGAGTGGACTGATAATAATTTGATTTAGCCTTCTTAATTATGCTGGTGCAGATATTTCTTTGTTGCCTAAAGGTTAACTAGTCCTGAGGGGTGCCACTGGATCTAGCTTTGTACCAGGCTTTGGGGACAACCAAGGGCTGTATCTGCTTTTAAATTCGATGTTGTTTATGTCTGTCAGCACTAACATTGAAAGATTGTGAGAAGTTTTCCAGTGCCACAGCAAGGTCAGTAATACAGAAAAATATCATCAGTTCAGAGCTTTGATTTTCTGATTTTTGATTTTTAAGCTAATACACCAAATATTGCTCTTTGTCTTCATCTGGTGGTTATAAAATGCCATTGTTGTAGCTTTTATTTTAAAGGTACAGGGAAGTAGGGGGTCTTCAGTGCAGGGGAGTAGGGGGACCCTTCACTTCAAATTGAACATGAAACTGAACAGGTGACACTGCTCTCAGTTTGAGTTTGTGCTCAGGGGATTCAAACTACCAAAAGTGAGTGCAAGCAGATTTGATCATTATGAGTGTGAGAATCCATGTTACTGGATCAAATGCAGTCACACACTTTCTCTTGTGCGCTCAGATCATCTGTTATGCTCATGATTCTGTCCTCCCTCTATACTCCAAATCAAATTCTGACAGATTTGTGCCTGTACATTGTCAAAGGTTGACGTGCAGACTGAGTAGCACTCAAATTTGTTTTGTGCTGTCTCAAATCTTTTGCCGTCAATAACCCTCCATACCAACGCTGCTGTCCTTCATGGGGGACAGGAGGCACCTGTGAGGGGGATGCTGCAGTCGGCCTTGCCCTTCTCTCAGTTCTGGAGACCAGCTGACTTATATCAGAGGGCCAAGTCCATCAAGGACAACATTCAAGCATACCACTGAGAGAAAGAAACTAACCTTCTCCACCAATCTAGCACAACATGCAGACAGAAATGGACACACATCTTGTCTGTACATCTACACACAAATACTGTATGTTCACATACAACCTCTGCATCAATATAAACATACATTTTTATACATACTGTTCTATTCACTGCAACTGTTCCCATCAATTAGTCTAAGCTTAGGAAATCTCACTGGCTTTTTCATTCCTCGAAAACCCTGGGCCAGCCAGAGCATGGAGGACTGAGGCTCTGGGCCGACACCTGATGCCCTCCTCCTGGCACCAAGGGCCACTGAAAGATTCCTCAGGCCCATGAAACCAGCCGGCTGTGCACAGGGTTCAAAGATTCAACAAATTCCAGGGCAGCTCTCAAGGGACAGTTACTTTGTGAACGGCCACACAGAACTCAAACCCTCCAAATGTTTGAGAATGTAATTATAGACTCACTAAACTTATCGGGGACCATACATGTTCTTTTGATGAATACTCTTGGATAAAGTGTTGTATTTATTTATAGTTATATATTACCTTTTACAATATTATTTAAATAAGAAACACTATCTCAATACTTAAAATCTTGGCTTATCACTGCAAAAAATGTATATGCATAATAGATATTATAATGTAAAGTTATGGTTACAATATTTTTACAACAGTGTGTATCTGCAATGGTCAACATTAAAGTTGCAATAGTCTGTGAAAAGATCACTTATGGCCATATGCAAAATTAAATGAGGAACGACATGTAATCTGGGACTCTACAAAACTTCCTATTGGGGTTGAGGAGGGTGGATGTGGGGGTGCTGTCCAGATGGACAGAGAACCAATATGGGTGGAATGGGGTCATAACAGAAACCAGAGTATCAAAGCTGAGAGGGCCGATTCCAGAAACTTGGCACTTTCAAGTAGCACTTATCAGGGGTATCAAATAAACTTAACCCTGCTGTCAGAATGGCCGCCTGGAAGGAAATGAGTTGAGGGTCATGACCTTGAAAGCACAAGTCAAACGTCGCCGTCCACGGCACACAGAGAGTCACACGGTAAGCTGCACAGCCATAGCCTCTGCGTGCCAGATGGCATTAAAATCTGAGTCGAGGGCTGAAGGAAATCTCCGAAGACCCACGTGCTGTCTCAGCCCCTTCCACAAGAACAGCAGACTGATACATAAGTATCAAGGCAACTGTCACAGGGCGACCACACACCACTTTGGACCAATTTTCTTCCATTTATCTTTATACTAAATCAAAAAAGTCAGAACTGTCAAAACCAAAAAAGAGGAAGACAAAGTGGGCAACAAACATGTGAAGCCTTACGTTTAGTTTCCACTAAATGTGTTGAGTAGCATGTCGTTGGCAGGGCTTGAGTTCAGGGACATTCAATTTCATGTTTTTCAAACTGTGGACAGTCGTAATGTTCGCTTCACAGTGACAAATGTTTTGAGGCTTTTTTCCACTTCCAGCCAGCGACGTACAACCTAGAGCGAACACTGTTATGTCATTAACCACACTGCCTACAACACAAGTAGGTTATAATGATGCATCACTGCTATGCTCTAATATCACTATGGTAACAAAAGTAACAAATAATTGATGTAGCACACATCTCTCTCTCCACTCACACATCAGATATCCAGTTCATGTTAAACAACCCTCTTTTCCAACAATCTTCACTACAGCCTTGCCTGAACTGTAACATTGTTAATTGTCAGCAGCTACTACGCGTCTGATGGATGTGCGATTTCTGCCATGTTGGTTACTACAAGTATTAAGCTGGCTTTATTGGAAATGAAGAGATCATTTCTTGACTTTTAGAAACAATCCATGCGTGCATGTCTTTTCAATTTCCCCCAGAGTCCTGTTTGCAGTGAAGAGTGAAATACTGCCAATGACTGTTTTTGGTCAGGCCCCTTGACTGACAAGGTAGGATTAAGGAGTCTCACAGTGTCTGCTCTCATTCCAAGACTCACTGAACATCCAACAAGTTAAAGGTTCAGTCAGCAATATTGCAGGGCCGACCAAACTAGCTCAGTGAGTAGATAGTTGCCTGGCTTGGTGTCACTGCTCATTACAACAGTATTCCCTCAAGTCTTATGCTCGTTACAAGTCATAAATACCAACATGGATGACACAGGAAGTTTGATTATTTGTCATTAAAGCTACAGAATTCTCCAAAAACTTCTACAAATCTAGCCTTGATGTTGTCAAACCCTTTCCCCCTCTCTTATACCTGCCTTATCCCACCAGGTCTACTGTCCACACACTTCAAACATTCAGTCACCAGCTCAACCTGAGGCCTCCTGCTCACTGCCATTACTACCATTACACCATGCACAATGGCTCATCAAGGTGTCTTATCTGGTGAATGCTAACCTGAAATCAAATCACATGGAAACGAACAGAGCCTCAACAAAGTTACATATGCATATACAGATACATGAGAAACAAATCTGTCTCACTCCAGGCACCACCGACTTGCTCGTATATCTCCTGCCAGTTTATTATTTTCATATTCTTCTCTTGTTTACTCAGCAACAATAGGTGCTATAAAGACTTTCCCATCATGAGTGAAGTGACCACAAGATTGGCTTGTGAACAAAGACGTCCTACATTTTGTGTCCAAGAGGAAACTTGAATCTGCCATTTCCAAATCATTTCCTCTGTTCAGCTTGTTTTTGTGTGTTTTTGATATGTAGCAATATATCTAATGAAACTGTCTCTTATGAAATAATCTTACTGATGGCTCTCTGACTGACTCTAACTGCCAAGAGTGAGTGCATTTGGATGTTATGACCACTACATCTTTCATTTGCAGACAACTGACTCATTAATTTGTCTAGAGCCCCCACAGTCATTTTGTACTGAGCTGTTGTGGTGGACGTCAGGACTCAGCACAAACAGCCTGAAACGCGACTCCTCACCTGACACACATAGTGATCAAATTAAGTTCTTCCACACCTTTCTACTGACGTGAGATTCCTTTACAATAGAGTACTTTTATTTTAATGTAATTTACCAGAAAAAGGCTAAAAAAAATAAAGACAATTAGATGTAGACATGCTTGAAACATAATTTCTGGAAGTAGAATACACTGATACATGCTGTGTGAAAGAAACAAAAACAGCAGTGAACATGAAAAATGGGAGGCCTGAGCCAACCAGATAATGCTCTTATCTATACCCGTTTCCTCTAGCCACACTTCATGTGACTGTGCCCGACGCTCAAACCCTCACTCGCCAACTCAAGCTGAGGCTCCCTGTTCACTGCTATTATGAACCAGAGGGGGCAACCTTGCAAAAACACAACATGACCAATAGGAATAAAATACAAGCAGAAGTCTCTCACTTCACCCAATCTTTCTGCACTAATGCTCAGATAAGAGTGAGAACAGTAAAGCCAGGAGCTCGTGGCCGAGTGGATAGTTATTCATGAGAAAAATCATTCCAGTAGACCTTTCAACAGTCACCAGTTTCTCAGGTTTTGGGGATTTTGTTTTTTGTGACATTAGCCAGCTGGTGAAGTCTTCCACATTCTGTTCATTGTGGTTTCAGAACTGGTGAAGCTTCAGAGAGCATTTATCAACTTGGTTGTGGACATTTGTTTCTCTCACATTGAGATAAAGGAGGGGGTCAGTTTTAACTTACTGACACATAATATGAGTTTTTCTGATCAAAAGTAACAAACTCAACCCTCAACCCTAAAAAACTTAGTCAATGCAAAAGTGTTAGAAATGCTAATATGAACTGCTTAATGTACTGCAAAATCATATATAGTGGCAAATGATAAGTTTCTCAACTTTCAAATCTTAGTCATACAAAATCAAATACTACATACTGTAAAGAGAATACATTTAACATTTTTTTCTCTAGAAAAATTAACATGCCTACTTGTAGCTCCTCCAGGTGTAGATTGGGCCTTGCAGGATTTAACTGAGCGGCCTTCCACTTGTCTAAACCTAAACTGATGACATCATGACAACTGTTATAACTGTGTCTACCTGTGCACACACGCACAAAAAAAATCCTAAACAGGAAATAGAAAAAACAACCCCAAACACCAGTTGCCTCACATTCCTAGAAAAAATAAATACCAAGAACAGGACGTGCATGCAGTTTTCAATGCGTCACTGCGTTTCCATTCTGCTGTTTGGTAGCTTGACAACGGCTGCTTTGTTGCCTGTGAACACACGCCATGCTCAAACTTTCATATATGAACTGTGACGACAATGAGGTTGAGAATTACTGGTAAATGCCATTATTTTGCATAACTGTAAGGTACTATATCTATGTGTGCTTTGCAAATGTATTGCACTGTAGATACAACATGAAAAAAGCATTACTCATTATCATCATTACATTACTATGAGTGGAAGTTAAGGGTACTGTAATGTTGATGATTGCCACAACTGTCTTTTGAATGTAGGGCTGTCAATAGCACTTTAACCTAAAAAAGTACTTTGATACACAAAATGAAGTTAGCAATTGACCATGTGGTGTTCAAGGGAAACATGTGGTTTAAGTTGGGGAAACTACCTGCACATTTCTCCTCATCTGCCTACTAATAACTGCACAAACAAACATGTAAACACGGACATTAAGTTTTACATAAAACTACACATACAGCAGGTCATGCACACACAGACACATACGTACACCTACACATGGCTCATCTTCACTTATCTTTTTCTGTTGGGATGGTCATACACACATATGCACACAATTAACTTAATGCTGTCTACAGGAGAACAGGGATAGTCAAGATGTGGAGTAGGCAACGTGTGACTGGATCAAAGTGAATTGCTGGTTTGTCTGGCAGAGTGGAGACTATCTTTCAGGGGAGACTGGTTCAACGGTTAAGCCCCAGATGGTTGCACACCTGTGGGCCTCAAAGAAAATACCCAGCCCCTGAAAACCTCCAGAGCTCCGGGATGCATATTCATAAAGCCTCTGAGAGCTGGAATCTGATCAATCTATGACCACAGATCAGGGTACACAATTACAAAAACATGGGACCTGTCTAATCACAGAAAGAAACTGTTTTATATAAAAAAAAATAGATGAACATTTAACATACGACGACTTTGATTCGAGACTGAAATGAAACCTTAAATTCTTTTGTTTGTCCCTCAACACATTATGCCAAGCCCCTCATTCAAAACTCCCAACTGCTCAAACATAGCTTTTGTTGTGAAATTCTATACATGCATATGCCAAATCCAAACAATCTATTCTGTGCATTGTCATTGTTCATTATATAAGTCTGACACTATGTCCTTCCTTTGTGTCATTATCATCAGGACCAGTGATAACACAATTAAAAAATGTGACTCAAAAGCAGCACAGGTGGTTGAGTTGATGTGCCAGATGGTGGAATTTAACATGTATGTATTGTGCTTGGCTTCAGGCAATCATTGTAAATATTAAATGAAAATCAATTATGTTTGGACGGTTAAATTGTCCCAGTGTTTATACGCTCATTCTCTGTACTTTTACACCTACCGCAGTGTGCGGAGATGATTGGCTGGAGTGAGTAAATCACTAATGGGTTTCCGGCATTTTTCTCCCTTGAGTGAAACAGCATACAGCATAACAAATCATAATTCATTAATGATGCAAATCTCTTTTGGCAAGATAAGTTAGATACTAATGCTGAACCAATGCACAAATGCAAAGTTATTTACTATACTGGCTCATTATTCACAACAATTTTATGAGGAATTGCACATTTATCACATACTGTAGCTTGTTTGAAACACTAAGTACAAAAGTATATATTTTAATGTATTCAACTCAACTTTTTAATTTACAACTAAATGACTTTTTATGTATCTTTAAAGGGGTAGTCCAATAATTCAGTATTATGCATTCATGATGTTTGTGTGCTCAGATAAAAGAGGATGGAAAAGAGGCTGAGATGCCCTGAAGCTCCAAAAACAAGGGCTCCTACATTTCCCGTAATGAAACTGGATAGCACCTTCCATTAGACTTGCCTACCTCCAGTTTGTAGAGCAGGATTTCAGTTAAAAAAACTTAAATCTCTCGTACCCAAACTGGAGTAACTTTGATGACATCATCGGGATTATTCTTTAAAGGCTTTGGAAAGCTCCTTCACAGCCTTCACAATGTCTACTACATTACACTGCTGTCTTCATGGGCTGAGTATTTTTCATTTTTCATGGCGAGTAAACTGAATTTCATGTGTTGGAGTAGGGTTCAAGACTAAAATAATACTGTTAGGATTCGCACTGCGTGAAACTCAAGATTAGGATTACCAAGTGTTTTAGTAATAGGCATTTGTGTACCTGAGGTACCATGATGCACTGTATTCATTAAGTCCCTTTCTCTTTCAAACTGTGACTGTGAGCCTATTGTACACGTGATTCCCTTCTAGCCCCTGAACATATCATGATGGAACTGTGCTATCATTGTTGTCTAGTTGGTCAGATGGTGCCAGAACACATTTTAGATATTACAAATGCAGATCACATTTTTCAAGCCTTGGGCTCTTCCCGTTTATTCATTCCGGCCATATCAAGCGATGTAATGAACATATGGGGTTTTTATCCTCATACTACTTTGACTAATCTTCCTCCAGTATACTCATTATGGCATGAGAATGCCACTTCACTCTCACTAAAGAGAGCATTAAAATGAATGCAGCAGTTCCATCTTAAGGTCATCAGTAGGTACTACAACAAAAAACAAAACATCTTTCAGTCTTAGTCCTTTCTTTCTTCTTTTACGTGTGTTCTTCTCCTACACAGATACTCTTTTTCTGCTGCTTACGAAATTCAAACAAGAGGATATTCATTGTATGTGTGCAATGCATCTGTAGCAGAGAAAGATATGCATTATCTATGTAGCAAAGCTCTATCAGTGAGACTATTGAGGGAGTTGTACTCGGAGGAATTTAAAAGGTCTGCATGTCATTGACCAGAGGGTTCCTGCAAGCTATGAGTCCAGTTTGTTTGTTGCAAATGTAGATTTTTTTGAATCATGAGCAGCCCCATTATTTTCAGGCACACGTCTTTGCGGCATGAAAGACAGGAAAAAGCATGTACTCATGCATAGATACATAAATACAGGCATGTGTGCACACACAGAAGTGCGCGCACACACACATACACTGCACTGTTTTTAAACCTCTCTTGGCACCTGATCAGACCGAGTTTCCCATGAAGTTTTCTGTGGAGCAAAAGTGACTTGAACTGATTGAGGCAGATAAGTGGCCTAAGTAAATAGCCCTTCCAGTGTGACAAGGGAGTGGAGAGAGCAATTAGTCTGGTCTTGAGATCTACAATTCCATAACCTCAGATAAACCTTCTTGATTACCCCATAAAACTGGCCTTTCCTGAATGGCATGTCATTGAAGAGAAATGGGGCTGTATAAAGTGCAATGCTGGCAAAAGTCCTGGAGTTCAGTGAGTTAAAACTTAACACCATGGGAACTATGCCGATCATCCATGTTATAAGTTGTGACAGAGATATCTCTGCGCATAAAGACATACCAAAAGAACACATAGAAGGCATTTAAATGCAAACAACAGCAGCACGCTGCTGGCAGGTAAAAGGCGTTGTCTATCAAAACAAAGATGAGCGCAAGCTTTTCTTAACTGCTTTTAAACTTTGGCACTCAGTGATGATACTGAACTTTATGTCAATCCCATGGCTTGAGAAAGAAAGTCATTATTGATTCAGTAGCAGACTAGGCTGCTGTTCAGGCTTATTGAACTGCATAAGATAACAACCTCTCAAGAGGGCTACATTAGATTAACACATCACAGTTGCATGTGGCAAACTGCAGAGGCAACCTTTTTTCCACCCATATTCTCCTCTCAAACTACAGCTAACTGATTCTTGCAAACTCTCGTTCTGCTTGATCCACTGGCATCTGTCCCTGTTGGAGCGGGCAGCTGGATTGAGAGTGGAACAAAGTGGCAGAGAAGGCAGAGGGGAGTCACAGTTACAGTATGGGACATGTTAGCAAACTTCCCAACAGCTGATAACTTTGCAGTTCACAAGACATCTCCTACACAGTCAGGCCGCCACTGCTGGCAAAGATACCAGCCACACAGCAAAGTACAGTAGAGCACAGTGCAGTGACGTATGATCTAAGCAGGAGTCTAGCAGTCTCCCACAAATACAGTAGGTGCCTGGTACAAACACAGTACACCACAGTGTGGCTCAGACTGTCTGGGTTAGGAACAGACTGCAGCAGACAGATACAGCACAGTATGGAACATTACGTTACACGGGATGGAAAATTAAAGATTATTATATTATATATGATTCAGCTAACTACATATGACATGGGACAGCACAATTTATCAAAATGTTGAAACTGCAATATGATCACATGCAACAGCAAACTGCAAGAGCTGCATTTTTTTGATGAATGTAAAATGTGTTTAAAAAGTAAATGAAGAACTGTGGTCCTACAGAGATGGCCCATCCAACAAATCCTGTTCTGCAGATGTAAGGGAGCATGTTTGTTTGGTCCAGACCCCAGCAAAAGTCACTTCATCATCACATTTATGTTTTTTTCAGTGAAAATAAAATGCAAAAATGAACATTCCACGAAACTCGTGACGTGATCGCACTATCCATCAAAACAATCCCAATAGGACTTTTTTTTTGCACATCATGGCATGGCATCAGGCCTAGTCTAGATGGGATGTAACCAAAACACCCAAACGTAGGCCCTGGTAAAGTACAGTAAAGGGATTCAAGATGAGGGGGCTGGAGGGATAGAGGGAGGGAGGGGTGGAGAGATTGAGTGTAACAAGTAAGCACACATAAAGCCAGTCTCATTCTTTTTTCCTCCCCTCCCGCTCTCTCTCTGTCTCTCCCTCTCTCTCACCATTACAGCAGCATTAGAAGCTGAGCTGCTCAACTGTTCCAAGATGTCAGAACTACAAAGCTCCCTTGAATGAGGGAATGTGGGGCCCAGGGTGGCGAGGGGGTCTGGAACAGCTGGCCCAGTGGTGGGGCCTCCTGTTCTCTCGGTCTGCAGCCACATGCTAGCTGGGACAAGACAGGGATGTCTGGCTGGGGGGTGGTGTGTGTGTGTGTGTGTGTGTGTGTGTGTGTGTGTGTGTGTGTGTGTGTGTGTGTGTGTGTGTGTGTGTGTGGAGGGAAGCTGGGTAGATGGGGTTCGGGAAATGTTTCTGTCTTAGTGAAGAAGGGATGATACAGGGATGACACACCAGCCAGGTCCCCCTGACCAAAGCTGGAGAGGATGGGATGGGTGGGGACACAGGAGGAAGTGTGTTGCTGGGTGAGGTTGACAAATTGTTGTCAGCGATGTTCACGTCAGGCTCTGTGATTTCAGTGAACAGTGGTTGCAACATTGCACAATGACATCTAGGGTACATCGCCAAAAAGGAACTGAGCAGGAAATCAAGAGTACAAAGCAGAGGTTGAGAAAGTTATAGTATGGATTTATTCTGTAACACACACACACTCACACACACACACACACACACACACATAGAAATATGTGCACATGCACACATGTGGACAGAGAGCGGCATCTCCAACTGCTCATGCTCTGTGCTTAGGGAGACATGGAAAATTACAGGGAGAGAACACTTGTGGCTTCCATCTCATCTTTGGTGTCAGAGAAGTGTGACTTAAAAGGGAGGAGGATAAAAGGAGACAAACTATTTTCAACAACTGTAAACAGGAGAGAGCTCTGAGCTGTTGAAGCTTGGCACACAGAAAGAAGAAAAAAAGATATCATATAAGGTTTAAGAAGAGTTCAGCGAAGGCACCAAGTGAAAATAAAGCTTGATTCTGCAGTGCAGCAGTCCTCCTTTTTCCAGAGCATGAACATGGATGTATGGGTGTACATGTGAGCTTGTTGTGGGCCACCACACATGATGCTGGAAAGGATGGCTAAGCTCAGCTACTGAGAAGAGGCACGATGCAGGCAATGGAAAGGGACTCTAAACAGCTACATCTGCAATCATGGATGTGGAAGACCCACAATTACGAGCTGCAATGGAAATACGACTTTCAAAGAACAAACTCAAGACAAACATTTAATGTAAGCCACCATACAGTAAATGTAACCAAATGACATCAGGTCCCATGAATGGGCTCTGTTGTTCATTTAAGATATGGCACCACTCAAGAATCTCACTGTAATTGTATTGTTACTTGTTTTTATTGCTGTTTGTTTTTTCCACGTATTGGGGGTGGTGTCATTTGAATTAATGAGATACATATGAAATTTCTGGAGCTTTTTCTGACACATATACACATAAAGATGCACCCCACAAAACAAAAACACCCACATGAGCATGTGCATAGAAACATAAGTGGATATACAAATATATCTGCATTCTGCGCAAACACACGCACACGCACACGCACACACACACACACACACACACACACACACACACACACACACACACACACACAGCATTCCTGTTGGGGGTGTGAGCACTGGAGACCTCATAGATTGTGAAGTGCACAAATTCCAAAACAGCAAAGTAAAACATCCCCTTTTAAAGAGACTGGATTATTTTACAGGAGTTTCCGTTTGAGGGCGCCACACAGTCGACCACGCACTCGCTCCACACAACAACATAAAGCTTAGTCTCTGTGCAGCCTAGAGAGCCATCCAACTAAGATTAGAGCCAGTCTTAAAACCGGATCTTAATTGTGTGCGTTTGTAATTATACAATGGTCTGCCTCTTCCCTCCAGAGTAACTTAAACATCTGGAACTGGGCATGACAGAGGCTTTCTTTACCGCTGCAAGAGAAGAAACAGTAAGTGAAAGTGAGATGGAGAGACACAAGAGAGAGAAAGAACAAACAAAGAAAGCTCAGAAATGAACTGGTGGAGATTCAGCAGCGAAGGCTTTCCTGTCTAGTGTGTAAGCATGTGAGGTATGTGCTGGAGGAGGACACAAAAGATGATTCCTGGAGTTCCTCTTTTGGTCCAGAACACAGCAGTGGACCAGCCAGCAATCTTTTCAACCCGCCAGTCCCAGCTGCAGCAACTAGTGCTCCTGAGGTCTTTCAGCAACTCAGTGCACAGTGCATGTGCAAGCGGCTGCATGCAAGCAGGAGCATGCACACTGTATATGCAGACTTCACCACAGTGCGTTCAAAATCATGGGAGGTAGATGGTTAAGTTCAGTGCTTATACAACGATTTTACACACAGATTTTTCACAACTGTGTGAATACGTTGTGTGTGTTTTGTCTTTTCAACTGCCCTGAATGTCTCAGAGAGGTCTGTTAATTCCTTAATTAATAGCTTTTGCATCTGTGGTATGCTTAAAAAATGTAAGTGTTTCTGTGGAAAGTCACAGCATGGTGTGAAATCTCCCTTAATAAAAAAAACATACAACTTAATGTGGGACCAAATGTCAATGAACATCAGATGTTAAGCACATACCGTGTGCAGGACAAAACTGTCAAGACGTGGACACTGTGATTCTTCTTTAGGAGGGGTTTTGTGAGACGCTCCATGATGTGAGTCAGAGGTTTGGTATACAGTAGTATCTGGTCATTGTGCTTAACAACTTTCTTGGAATTTGTACTTTAAATATTGGACAACTGTAGGCCTGAGAATCCTTTCTTGCCAAAAAGAGAGACAGAGTTGTGGCTGCTTTTCTAACAGGTCAAACAGCTGGTGCTGTAGCCTCTGTATTCAGTCAAGGAAATCACTGAGACTATCTCCACTCCACAGACAGTGAATGAAAAGATGTTTTCATTTAGACCTGGGTCAAACTCTGCGTTGATTGACATAATGGCATAGAAACAGTTCATTCATCTTTCACATAAACTACTACTTGTGACAGCCTGCACTTTGAAACCTGAGCTGGCAGCAATCTACCTCCCATATGTATAATGTTAACATTAAGTGAGGCAATAGCACTCATTTCCTCAGTTTATTATTGCACACGCTAGTTACACAAAGACAGCAATCTTACACAATTCACTTCTGCAGCAGGATTGAAAAAAGAAAGAGGAAGCTTCCTTCTGTGGGAATGGAGAGGACAAACACCGAAAGTCACAGGAGCATGGTGGGTCATTTGGAAACGGAAGACAAGGCTGCAAAGCTTCTTGCTGTTCATTACGACTTGATCCAGAACTCAGACGTGATACAGCACTGTTTACAGAGGAGCTTTGTTGGAGAGGGTGGGAGACGATAGAGAAAAGGAGGAGAAAGCAATGGAAGAAAACAACAAGGAGGGGAAAAGAGTAATATTTTTAGAGGAAAAAACTGATTTCAATACAACCAATTGTGAAGACTATGTGCCAGGCAGGTCTGAAGTTAGTCTAAGAGTCATATCACCACACACACTTAATATAGCAAAATATAGTGGGATGTAAGGCTAGACACAAGTGAAGATGGATGTGAGGAAAGAGTGAAAATATGGCCAACTGTATTTCAATGAACACACTTTTCCTGCCCAGTCTTCAGGAGTATGACAGATCAAACAGGATAATATGTTAAAGTTGCATGCTAATGAAGACATCTGCAGTGAGTCTGTCTGCAAACCGAAGATGAAAGAACATCTCACAGTAGATAGATGGACTGACAAAGACAAGTGGCACCAGAACCACATTTCAATTTTTTCCCATTTTTCTGTCAAGGCCAACAAAGAAAGACAACCCGTCCTATATGTCACTTGAGTATCCCAAATCCAATGAGTCAGTTATACCTGTCCTCAGTAACTGGCAGAGTACAGAGGCAGTGACCCCAAACTGACTCTGGAGAAAACACAAAACGGCAAGTCAGCACTGACTACAATGCCTGCGAGACATTATCCTTAAACTGTCTCTGTGCTATTTTCTCTAATGCTTCTAAAAGACACTGTCTGGCACACGATGACCTAACGTTCTTATGGCAAAATATTATCAGAGAATATCCTGTGTGGACTGCACTGTATGCATGTGCCTGCTTTCCTTGGCAGGTGGCATTCCCTTGAGGACACACACACACACACACACACACACACACACACACACACACACAGTGTCCTCTGCATGAGATGACTCACATGCCGTGACATCTGGTTAATGTTGGATACATTGTTCAGTGCAGCGCAGTGACTTAAAACTATGCATAATGGAAGGAAAAAGGAAAAGGAGAAAGCCATGGAATAAAATACATTATTATAATATTAGGTCTCAATTCTCCATTAATGTTTTTTCCTCTATTATCCGTGGGACACTCCATTGCCAGCACAGGGGACAGTGAGCTAACTAGTTCCAGGCCATTTTTACCCTCGGGTAAGGAGAACTGGTAAGAGAGGTCAGGGGCAAGAGGTGGAAAACATTAGAAAGTGAGTTGAGACTTGTTGGGTTCCTGCTGCTTTCGTTTCCAAAAGTGTGAATGAGAGGGGAGACTTTCCTAGAGAGAGACATTAATGTCCATGTCCTACTTTTTTTTTAAACAGTCAACTTCACTCACTGTTTGTCTCATGTCTGCACATGTTCCACTTTTACAGACATACAGTAATAGCTTGTTCTTGGACTAAACAGGTTACATCAGTGTGACGACAGTGTTGAGGGATGAACAAGATGCAAAAAAGTCATATTGCTACAGATATTACGACAAGTCCCGACTAGTGCAAATGGCTTTTGCATTTCATTTTCATTTAAAAAATATAAAAATGACGATTTCACTGTGTTCCCTTATGTCTGCAGAATATATGTGTAGGCTGGAGCATGTCTTTAGCACCGCAAAGCTTCATTTAGAATGGGATTGTGTGACATGTTGTGACAGGTGCAGTATGTGACACATGTCACCTTTCTCAAAAAATCGCAGGTCCTGAGGTTTGGATAGTGCTCTTGGTCATATTGCGATTTCAATAACTTCGTGATTAACTGTTCAGCCCTAATAGTGTCAGGTCTAGTGTAAATGAAGCTGCTCTCGTCAGGAAAAAAAACAATAGCATTGTGCATGGAAATGAGCTCAAGACAGGTCCAAAGCAAAATAATCTGCACTGAATTTATCCTCTCATCCCTCATTACTGCATCCCCCCATGGCTTCATCTGGGAGAGACACTGGTAGAGAGAGGCTGCTGAAGAGACCCACCTCCCTCTTCTCCCAGCACTGCCTCAGGAATGCTTTTCTTCTGGCCCCCTTAGCCCCATGTGTAGACGCCCTCTCTGCAGGGTGTGTTTTGCATGTAAAGCAGGCTGCAGATGCTGTCCGCAAAAGCGACCAGGAGGGACAAGGGGGACCAGGACACAAGGAGGCCCCACTGCCATGCCACCCGCCTGGCCTCGCCTCGCTTTGCTGCCACCCCCTCCACAGCTCCCCTCCCGCTACACCTCTCATTACTTCACCCCTCGACAGTCCCGCTTTCCATCCCCGGTTCGACATGCCACCCCTCCATCCGCCCCCTCGACCATCCCTCTGCCACCCTCCTAGCACACGCAGTTGTGTGTCTCCTGGGAAACAAGCTTTGGTTGGTGTATGGAGGCATGCTGAGCTTCAACAGGCACGCACACACAGACACACACACACACACACACACACACACATACACCATACCACTTCAGTGGACAGAAAGACCTGAGAAACGGCATTTGGACAGAGAGAGAGAGGAGGGAGAAAGAGAGTGATCACCTCTAATAAAATGGTTCTTTACACTCCTGTTATGCATATTCGGCTTGACATGACTACATTCAGGGGAAATAATTAACAAGTGTATGGCATACATTAATATTGCATTTGACAGCAGACAGGTGGCTGGCTGGGAGCAGATGTTAGGAGGCCGACCAGAGGGAGAGAGACTGAGTGAGAGGGAGACAGAAAATTATTACAAGGTTTTGTTCTATAAACACAAGTTACATGTAATCACTGGAGTTTAAATGCCTCTGTTGTGTCAAAACAGTCAATTAATCCATGAGTTGATTGACAATAAACGCATTGCTGACAGATTTACTAAAGCAAATAGTTACTTAAACCATTAATAAAGAAAAAATGCAAAACAGTTGCAAGTTCCAGCCTTGCAAATGTGAGGATTTGGCATTTTTTTGTGTTTTATATTATTGTAAATTCAGTACCTTCGGTGTTAGGACTGTCAGTTGGAAAAAAAAGCAATGTGATAGCATCACATTATGCTTGGTAAACTGCGCTCAGCACTTTTCCATCATTTCTTTTGTTATTTATAGGTTAAATTATTAATCAATTAATAAAAAACAATCAGGAGATAAATTAGTGCTAAAAAATAGTTGCAGCTCTACATCTCTGTATGATATACAGTGTCTCTATATGATGTTCAGTAAAGCATCAATCATGTTCATCCCTCCAGATCCTCTGTCTGCTGCACACAAAGCACCACAGTGTGGCCAGTCAGGGAGGGTGCAACTGGGATGACATAATGGTGTTTTCCATCCAACCTCTCCACTCCCAGGGTCTGTGCTCAGCTGAACAAGGTGCAGGTAGGGTGTGAATAATTGTTGTGACACACTGGTACATTTGGATAATGACCTTTTTGTTACTATTACTGTAAACACATCTCAGCCAGTCTTTAGATGTGCAGCTTTTCACCCAAAAAACACCTTTGCGACTTCTTGCAATTATTATGTAAGTCACAAGCCCACTTTATTCTGTTCTGTCTAACAATGAGTTACTGCTGCATAAGGCGACATTCAGGCAGGGTGGTCTAGACTGGACTGACTGGGATGTTGGTTTCTCTCTCATTTTGGCAAGCTTGCGTGAAAGTTTTACATATGGTCATGTGTGAATACTGTGAATGAAACCACATTGATCAGGTACCTAATTCAACACATATCCATTGACATAGCATATAGAATATGTGCTAAGCAGCACCTGACAGAGTTTTGAGCAATGTCTTTGGAGCCCATCCTCCCACATGTCGTTCCTCTTAAACAACACAAAAGGAACCATGAAATAACAAGAGTAAACATTCATTTTCTCACATACAGCCTGGAAGCGAGGGAGGGTCAATTCCTCTATTGTGTGAAACCAAAATGGATGTGGTCAGACTGATTTTGAGATGATTTTGTCGTGGTCGACAATTACCAGCGTCTAGGCTGATCATGAACGACAATCTGGCGTCTATACTTGTGTTGTGTGACATGTTAAATGACCTGTCGTGCAGTGTAGTGTCTGGGATGTCCCACGACACCCCCCCAGAATGTCAGAATTTTTGTTTTGACACGTCTAGTGTGACATCTCCCACTACATGTTCCTGAGTGTTGACCAATCAGGTGCTCTCTCCAGAGCGCAGTCAGGAAAAACACGAGGAGGAGGACTCACACTTACACTCAAGTGTTGTCTAATGTCTCAGATAAGTTAATGTGATGAAGTATGGTGCTTTAAACCATTTCTCAATTGAATTTACAGACCAATTACTGTATGGTGATACATACTGTCACTGTGATGCAGAACTACATGATATGTGATAGAAGATTTTGGCCCATGTGGAAGATAACATTAAGCATTAAGTTTTGCCATTTTCATATTGCTTTACTGTTTATTTTGGTGGTTAGCCTGTTGAATTAGGTGTTAGCATGTTCTGTAGCTAATGTGGCTAATAGCAACTATTGTAGACCCACATGCTGAATCAGTGTTGGTGTATTTAATATTGAGGGACTGTCAAGAGAAACTGGGTGAACGTTAAGCCTCATTTGAAGCCAATTAAATAACCAGAGTCGTGGGTTGGATGTGGGAAACTGTTTTTTGTTGTTGTAAATAATTTAACGACTTTTGAAAAAAATTGAAAATGATGACCCATCCCTGGTTTACACACTGCATTTTCTCACTGCATCTACCTGTCTTGTGTACAGTTACTCACTGTACTGGAGTGTTGGACTCTGCAGCTAAGGGGCCCGCAGCAAAAACGTGGGTCAGGAGGCAGGAACTCTGAGAGTCTCCATGCTTTGCTACAGCATTTGGAACCACTCTCGACCTATCACAAATTCCTCTTTCTTGGCAGCTATACAGTTTTCCCTCTCTCTCACCCTTTCCTCTTTTCATCAGTGTTGGCAGTAGAACTGTAGTCTACATTCTGCACTAATTAACAACCTTCAAGAAGACCACCAAACTGGTGAACTGGCACACTCGAAGCACGCTTACAGTAAGACTCTCTTTTGTTCTGTTTTCATCTTCATTCTCTGTCCATCCTTCTAGAGGCTGTGTTGTGTTGAAGCTTGTGTTGCATTAGACAACACAACTTTCAAGCTAAGATGGAGTTCCATGTAAACCTGAGCCTCCTACAGACCACACACACACATGCACACTCTCAGGCACTCACAGTGAAAATGATCTATGCCCTTCACATTGACCCTGTTACTAAGCCTTGTATGGCAGCTATAGCCTTGCAGTGAAACCTTGCTGCATGTTATCAGAGTATCTGAATAAACAACTGCAACAGCCACAAAGGCCAAGTTGGCAGCTCGATCTCTGTTACATACAGAAGACAATGAACAATGCTCGTTCTCATGCTGTAATATGCAATGCTCTATATTATAGTGCTTGAATAGTGCTTAAATTCAAACTCACAGTGAATTTCCATTTCTCCCCTTTAACCTGTACTTTCTGACACCACCAATCCCAGTCAGGGATACTCAGATGTAAGATCTTCGGCCATTATACACATGAACAACCGGAGACTGGAAACTACAAATAGGCATCAAATTGGACAATGGGGACAGTTGACTGGAATATTTTCCAACAAGAAGAGTTTTCCCATCCCCCGGTTGAAGATTAGACTGGGATATTCTCAGTTTAATAAACCCAGGCCTCAGGTTCTCTTCTCAGATTCTTGACATCTATAGCCGTCTTAAAATTAATCCCTTCTGTGTCTACATACAGCTGGGTTCGTCCTCAACGCAAGAGGTTAATGACAGTCCCATGGACCTAAAGCGTAGGTTTGGATTCAAAGTTCACAATGGATAGACCATTCACACTGTCAACTCATGTTTTGAGTAACACAAAAGAAAACATTGCACCTTAAAAGTTGCTGGTAGCTGCAGGTAGCTTTTAAGCAGAACAGAGAACTGGATTATTTTTTCTCCAGTTATTGCTAGCTGACATTAATGAGTAAACGTAAATGGCAGCAAAATATTCACAAAGAAACATTACAAAGTCAGCCTGTTAAACGCGGCCAGCTTGTGCTGCATCCGCAATGCCTGTAGGAAATGAAAGCTTGCTTGGCTACCTTTTCATAGCCTATTAGATGAGGTTGACCTCTGCCTGCACTGCTACATTTCCTCAGAATGGATGTTTTAAATGTGGCTCCATTTGCTCGGCACAAGTAAGTAAATGAAATCATTCAAAATACAAACTACTTGTGTCCATTCGCCGACATTGCTTAATGCCACGCTAATTACATCTGTAGTATCGCCTAATACTACTTAGCTAGATGTTTGGCTGACTGCCGTGTAATATTATCAACATAATGAAACTACTCATAGAGTCTGTAACATTTGATCATGTGGTCACTTAGAGTTGACTTATAATGTTTCTTTACTTCACACTGGATAGTCATACTGCATTTTTAGCCTAGGTTACGCTGCCACCTGGTGGAGATACCAATATACTACAAAGCAGTCAAACTGACCTCTACTGCTCTACCAGCATCTATAACAAAGCAAGAAAAAGAATTTAAAAAAAAAAGCTTGGAGGCTCATAAACGATATGCAATCAGTATTGGTAAAAAAAAAAAAAAAAAAAAAGGTGGATTGGGGCATCCCTAGATTTTACTGGTTGGTGTTACCACTGCAACACTAGGTGGATGTATCAAACTATCAAACTATGTTCTGCTTCAACTAATATGACTTTGCAAGATGTGTGTTATTCAAAAGAAGAACACTACAGTGTCTCTCTTCAACTTCCATAACATTGTCATGACCATCAACTATCTCCACCTGCACCAGAGACCTGTAGGAGAAAACATGGGCAGCCAGTTCTTAGAGTCCCCACATAGTGTCTCCATAACCACTGAAAGCCGTGTGATGTTGTTTTAATGGAAGGTGCATGTCAGCCACAGTGTAGCTTTAATGCCATCAAAGGCAAAACACAAGAACACAACCGTATAAATTAAGCTTAGGTAAGACAAAAGATATTCCATGGTGAGTACCAAACCCACATTTGACTTCCAGGTGGACACTAACTAGGAGTTGTGCCTGGATCTGATGCACATGTGTGTTACCATGGCAAAATGTTTCAGCACATGGTCAGAATTAGGATACTTCTTTTGGCCATGTGCAGGGCAACATGCTTGACACAAATGAGTCAAGAGTTGGAAAGTGTGTTGACTTTGCACGTTGAAAATTTACGAATAGGCGACATTTTCCGTCACACTATTGTCTTTTTCTCCTTGAAAACTAGCACAGGAATATGCAGGACGACCAACATGCACACAGGAGCTTATACACTGGAATGTACACAAACACACACAAATACTCTGCGTCAAAACCCCAAGCTAGCGGTCTGGAGCATCAATCGAGTCTCTGTTCGTTCTCCTCAACCTCCTAGTCTCCACTGCAATCTTCCACCACCAACACCACACCACATAATTTGTCATAAAACAGCACAACCTAAAAGCAGACAAGCAGCCTTCAAAGCACACTTAAAATCAGGTACATGCTCTCCTTCTGTAATACAGTACGCTGGATAGTCTGGATCTGACTGGTTTCCATTCTTTGTCTCCCTTGGGAAAGCTACTGAGCAAGGGGGCAGATTGGGGAGGTCACAGGCTGTCTCAAACCTCTGACATGGAGTAAATTCTTAACATTTCTCAGGTTTAAATTCCTTGATGGTGCAAACAAACAGTATTGCTGAAATAGTAGAAGTGCATTAATCAGGGCCACATATCCATGAAACTAGGGCAGACGTTAGAGAAGTAGTGACCAAAGGGGCAATGCGAGTTAAAATCACTGGAAAAATGTGGTTAGGGAAAGTGAATGACAAAAGCTACAGACAACCAATGTGCCCCTGAACAAGATATTGAGCAAATATTCTGGTTAAGCAGATGACTGTCTGAAAATAGAAGGCTTCACAGCTCCAAGTGTGTAGTGTTTGGAGCTGTGTATCGTTCAAAAATTCATCGACCGACATCGGCACAGATACCTTGACGTTGATGCTGATTCCTGAAGGATTCCTTTTTTAAAACCATGCACGCTTTACTCAACCTGGATAGGTGGACTAAAATGAAGAAACAGCTCTACAGTACAGGACTACTTAAAAAATATAAATAACTTCTAAACAGAGCATTAATAACAAACAGTAGCAGGCAGAAATACGCCATTGTAGTGGGTAGTCTGCCTGATCCTACTTCCTCTGGGCTGACGAGGAGCTAGCCCAGGTCTGACAATCATCCAGTCTGTCACCTTCAGGACATTTCTTTTCTTTTCAGCCTGCAAACAACACTGTATTTGACATCAGAAACACTCTGCCTTGGCTCTAGGTTATCCATCTGTTTTTTGTTTTTTTTTCGTTACTATTATCATTTTTGGACTTTTCCCTTTCCTGAAGAATACAGTGATAAAATGAGAGAGGGAGGACAAGCTACCTGGGCACACCAGAGCAGAGTTTAGTGTTTTTCCTGTGTATCTCTATGACGTGTAACATTAGCCAGCATTGTTAGACCTTTAAGCTCTATGAGCATGCTGTATGCTTATTGACTCAATGACACTGATGAGATTTAGGAATCAAAATTTGGTACCGAATGACAAGGCTTCTTTTTGATACTTGCTAGTACTGAAGCAATTCGGTCAGTGCCAAAAAAGTATCGAAGTTCAGTAACCAGCCCAAGTGTTGCCTCATTATCAAACAGGGCATTGTTGGTAAAAAGTTCAGTGTGTTGTTTCAACATTCTCTGGATAAGCATTTGTTGCAGAAGTTGAGAAGAGGGATTTCTTGTTCACCTTCATTTGAGAAACTCCACTATGGGTCAAAAGCCTGACAAGATAGCCCAAACATATAAAACAAGAGGCGAGGGGTAAAGAATGAAGGAATTCCAAGAAGACAGTGGGTCCAAGGAGACAGTTGGCCTTGTTTCCCAAAGAGATGCTCTGGCATGCCAATGATCACAGACAGCCTTCCAGCGTTAAGTTACTTTGAATAGCACCGAGGGGACAGTGAGAGGACAGAGCAACAAGATTGCTGGAGCAGAGCAGGGTGAGTGTTGCTGGCAGGGCCGGCGTATTGTTCTGGGAGGCGCGCAGGAGGCTATCACAGCCCAGGCCAACCGCTAGCCACGTGCTCCTCACCGAGGCCTGCATGAATTATTACATTTCATTCTGTTATCTTTCATCACGGTTCATTACAGACACACAATTGAGTTTGAAGAGGAAAACTGTGCTCAGGGGTCCCTCCAGATGCCCTCAGAGAGAGAGAGAAAGAGAGACAGACAGAGAATCCCTGCACTCTCCACTGAAAAGGACGGAGGAGGATGGACAAAAACACATTGTCCGTGGATTTAAAAAGGAGGCTTATGGCTGCTATGAAAAAAGAACTGTGCTTTTAAAAGAAGAGAAGAATGAATCTGCTCGCTGATGCACACTCAATGAGATGTACGCTAGCAGAGCCATAGAAAAGAAGCGAGAATTGAAAGGGATGGAATCTGAAGCAAATGACACTCGAGTGTTTTGAAAATAACTGACAGCTGCACAATAGGACACCAAAACAGACTGCAAACTGCCCATAGATAGATGAAAAGATGGTGACTTGAATAGAAGTGCGACCAAATACATACAGAGATACTGTCCATTCAAAGGAGAAGAGGATAAATAGACAGCCGTGAAAATGGACTATGAAAGGTGAGGTTTTGCTCTGATAAATGAACCAAACTAAGTGGTAATCACAAAGAATTTATGTGAAAAAATCAGGCTTTCTCATTTGAAGTACATGAATGCCACGAGTACTGCACTTTAGGCCTTGAGAAATTTTACTTACCAGAGTCACACTTGATTATTCACAGAGACAAAACAGAGACAAAAAAACACTTGAAATTACATGAAATTGTTTTAAGTTCAGAAGGGAACACTGGTATTGATAGACCTAATCATAGCTGATTACAAACCTGAATAAATGCCATATCCTTGACTGAATGAGCCACAACCATCCAAAAGAAATGCATGCGTATTGGTAAAACCGCAGTGTCTCTCATGAAGCTTCATCATATGTGCCTTTATATGTATGTGTGTGTATGTGTGTTGTGTTCCTAATGCATTTGTGTGTGCCCAGAGAGGTGAGTATCAGAACACACTCCCCTTGTCACTTGCTGTTCGCTGCATAACACAGACATTTTCCATTCTGTCAGCAGTGAGCACACTGGCTCCTTCTAAACTCAGCCGCCACTTCATTAAATGACTTCAGACTCTTGGCAGAGTCAGTGGGAAAAGTCTATATTAACTGTGTGTGAGATCCACAGGGTGACCAACAAAGGCCATAGTTGTTCCTCCATGCTGGGTGCTGCTCTGGAGAATTCTGGGGCATCGGGGTACCCCTCCGATGGGCCCTCTGTCCCATTTGTGTCTCACACATGCTCTTGCTTCTTATTCTCTCAGACCTTGCATACATACAGACAGACACAATTAAACACACAAGGATGTGCACTAGAGTAACATAAAGCCTTGCTGACCTTTAAAAGTACAAACCAATATGGTGCATATATGTTGGTGGGGCATAGTTTTGACACTATTATGTAGTACAGAGCCAAGCTCTGGGTTGCATGACAGGGTGAGGGATGAGACAGGAGGGACTAGATGTATATAGACTTGAGTATGGATGGAAAGGTAGGAGCTGATGTCTCCTCTCACAGCATATGACAGCTGGCTCACTTGTTTACAGGAGGTTCAGATTGAGAGAGGCAGCCTGATAGTATCTAATGGCCATGAGGAGAAGCTGGCGGCTGAATGAAAGCATTTACTGTTGTTCAGCCAGGTCAAAGTGCTGGGTCATTTGGGAGTGGATGGGCAGAACGGCCAGTGGATCAGCTACCATAGTGCTCAGGACCTGTGTATTTTGTTATGTAAAATGAAGAGAAAAGCCTTGTGAGGAACAATTCCACCATAAAACAGTCTTCACAAGGAGTTTTTTTCCAAAGTAAGGAGCCAGAGAACAGGGACTCTGGTGACAAGAGGACTGGGACTGTCCACTGACACAATGTAGGAAATGGGCTGTAGTGTCTTGGAACTTTTGTTAGATGTACAATCTACTTACAACTTGAGTTGTTTTTTTGTAACCCTGCGATAACACCAATGGAACTGATGAAATCTCGGAAAGTGGCAACATCACTAAAAATGGGCGTACAAGGGCAAGAAACTCGATTAGACCATCATATAAATAGTAAACAAACTAACAGTTTAGGAAAACACTTCTGATGTATTTACCTTCGATGGCTGCCTCTCTACAGTCACCATCGTCAGTTGCAAAGTCCGCCATTGCCAAGCGATTCAACTGCCATCCACATGCACGTATGAACGTATACACGTATGAAAAATATTCTGTCTCTACATGCCATTTTTGCTGCTTCTCTGATGTCTGTCCTCTCTCGCTCCTCCTCTCCCATTCAGTGAATAGGTTGTTCGCACATGACATCACTCTTTTTTTGTTGTGTTGCGAACTGCAGATGGAGGGCCGGAAGTGATTTTCTGCAAAGGAAGCACTGTAACACACACTCAATATGGCCATGTTTTTTCGTTAATTAGGGTTGCTCAAATTGATCAAACCGAGAAACCAGGAAGAGCAAAAAACAAAACGACAGTCATTCCGGAACGCTTTGGTACCGAGAGTTTGTGGACCGAACTGCGAACAAAAAAGTTGATGATATGAGCTAATAATTCAACACGGTATAGGACATTCTTTTATTTGCTGAATGTTTTAATAAGTCGGTATGTATATCTTTTATGTTTATGGTGAATTAATAGTCAAGTAGCATGTCTCTTGTGGTATTGGTTTGCCCTCTTATAGACATAAAAATAGATATCTGAATGGTTCGAGCCTTTGTGCTATGTTGTTGGAATAACTGAACATCATTTTTGACCAGTTTTGACAGTCCTAATGCAGTGTGTGTATGTGTGCAAATGTTACGTCATGATGCAATCTGGAAGAGTAAAACAGCCGGTCCCAGGCATTCTGAACATGAAGCACATTTAAGTTGGTACGATTATAGCTATGGTGATGTATTGGGAAGACAAAATATCCATCATCGCCAAACAAGTAGGAAAAAGAAAACAGCTCTGCCAGTGATCAGACATGTGCTCTGGGTATTATTAGACATTCCAAGCATTACCACCAGTGACCACAGCTGTAGCCAAATCGACTGTAATTGAAATATCAAGAATCATGACTTTAAGAGTAAACACATTTTGGGTTGCACTAATTCAAATTTAGAACAGCACAATATATACTATGTCTAATATTAAATAGACCAGCTAATGTTGTGCTTGTTGCATGTGAACGTACAGTCAGATGGCAAAATCCTGCATGTCTTCACAGGCAATGAATACAATGCGCAATGCAATGAGTAGTGTAACTAAAAAGAGGACATACAATTCTAAGATACACTGATCAATAACCTTTCCATATGCAATGTTTCACTCTCAAATGCTGATATTATTGTCAGTCTACAAAATTCAGAATCGGCCAGGCTTTTAATCTAGATCAGACTTTCTGAAACACCCCAAAACTGCATAATACTGCTCACCTTTTATTGCATTCTTTACACAGAAGAGCCTGACAGCTTGATGGACAAAGCCACGTGGGCTCACCTACAGGTCCAAAACGCACAGTTTTGAGGAAAAAATATAAGGCAGGCCAACGAAACACAACTTACAGCGTCGCCTTGGGGTTGAAAACAGTCCACAATGTCTAGATCAACAGAGGCTGGAGCCAGCGAGGGCTCTGAGGTGGACTGAGGTGGCCCACTGAGAGGCCTCTTCCACCGGCCTGGATAAACACAGTTAGGTGGGGAACTCAGATTGTTTCTTCTCCTGTAATCCCACACACTGGAACCTCTGTGCATGTGCAGTGTACTGAGAGAGTATATGTTTATGTGTGAGTACTTCAGAGGGAACGTGGGTGTGTACTGTATGTAAGTTTGTTTGCGAGTGTCTGCACCGCTGAGCCGTAGATCTGAAGTTGGAAGCTAATTGAGGATACAGGGATGCATACAAGCACAGGAGCAACACTCCCCATGCAGTTCTATTCATTCATAACTTTTCATGCTCATTAAACAGAAGCTCTACGGTTTCCTTTCATGTTCTTTATCTGCCACACACCAGCACATTATGTGATAATTCAGTTCAGTCCAGTGTTCATCCTGCATGTTGGCAAAACTACACAAAAGTCACCTTTCACTGGAAATTCTTCATCAAGGGAAGTTTACTTTCAATTAAAATACACCACAAAAATGTTAACACACACACACACACCGCCACTCACCTTCAAGTGACTCCCAGGCATCCTGAGCCATCCACCACATTACACAAGGATATTCAGAGCACAAAATGAAGGAATAACACCAGGCAACAATATGGCTCAGTTCTTTTCACTATGGGGTTTCACTCAGAGAAATGTTTGGAGTTTCAGAATACTACTTCCTTCCTAGAGTATATGAGCATTGCAGAAAATGGCTCTCTGTCTCTAATTGGCCTCTTTTACCTTCTTTTTTTTTTTTAAATCATTGTTCGTTTCTCCCTCTCTCCCTCTGTCGTCCCTCTGTTTCTCTTAAGAACACACAGGCGCTGGTGTGTGCATGTATGTACAAACATACATCCCCACACATACTGCATTCCGGTCTAATCCACATCCATCCTCTCTGTGAACCACAGTCTAGATTGGTTTTGCTTCTAGTATAAACTTCCAAGTTGAGGTCAGACTTTGAGGTCACGGGGGCCTACAGAAGGCCATGGAGCTTGACTTCAAAGAGAAACATACTGTTAATGCTGATAATGCAGTCAAGGCTGTGCTAGCTGGCTGTTACACTTAAATATGGTACAGGGTAATGTATAAAATTAAGACTGAGAAGTCAGCAGAGGCTACATCTTTGCCAAAGCTGGCAGCTGATCTGGCTAATGATAAGCCATCACTGGTAACTGAGAGGCCAGCAAAAGGAAATGAGAACCCATTGAGAAATGACAAGCCAATTATTCATTCACCTTAAGTGGTTGCCTTTTCCTTCTCTGAGAATATGAATGTATCATCCATCTGATCATGTCTGAGAAAGATCTGGCACAGCAGGGTTCACCAAGAAAGATGTGTGATAGACTCATGTGCAGAGGCCATTCAACCTGCACTGGACTACATGTAAGCTGCAGCTTCGTTTTGCTGCCAATAGATGTCACCATGAACACAGGAAGTCCACTAAGCTGGTCAACCACCGGCACAGCTGGTGGGGCTCAGACAAAACAGCAGCGGAAAACTAGGAGAATGTCCTACTCAAGTACAAATACTGTTACTTTACCAATATTTTACAGGATAAACTACAGAAGAAAACAATGACCAGCCAAATCAATGGCTAAGCTAGCTAGCCTCGGTATGCTAATTACCAGCTTTAGCATGCTCGTTGCAAGCTGCCTGTGCCATATTTCAAATGTCTGATTTTTCTAGGATCTGCTTTTCACTAAAAGCCAGTGTTATAAATATTCCAATGAAACATCCCCTCTAATTGACCCCAAACAGGTGTTCAGTGGAACAATCAAGTTTATTTTTAACACTAATAGTAACCAACAGAAACAGGTATTTATATCTTACATATATACATCTTAAAGATCCGCACTCCATCTGCAGTGCACGTACTTTACATTTTTAAAAATGCATCAAATAAATCCAAAAACTAGACTTTAAAAAATGAGGAATGAAAAATGAAGTTTAAGAGCACTTAACAACAGCATTTATTAGCAGATTACAGCATGTCCTTGTTTCTGAGAGAGCGTGGACATTTGTTAACTTCATAAACAAATAAAAAATAAACAAACAATGTTGGTGCACACATGAGCAGCCAGCAGCTCTTCTCTCTCTTTGTTTTGAATGAACCTTTCTTTAACACTGATGCGTTAAACGCACTGGCTGATGCAGATGATCTCAAAATGCCAGACAGACGTCAGATGCCATCATCAATACTGTATAACCACGCCACACTGAAGTAATGTTTCTTGCTGACAGCTCTTTAAAGTATGATTTCATCAACATGACTTTACTGCTCTCTAGTGGTGATGTTGGAGAACAACAGCTACGTGTAGTATCGCTTTGACAGGGCAACACCAATGTTTTCTGGCAGAGATGGTGTAGATGTAAGTGCCTATGATAATTCATTGTATGTCACATTATTTTAACTTTCCTAAAACACTGTTTAGCCATGTGTTTTTCCCTCCTCACTTGCAGAGCATTCTACCTCTGTATATGATAAGGCTTATTAATATGATATTAAACTCTAATTTCTGATTTATAATTATGCTTAATGTTATAATCATATGACAGCTATTATGTAAAAAATGATAGGGTCACTTTAGAATCAGGCAACTAAAATGCAGTGGAAACCTTAAAAAAAACATTACATGTGAAATTCTAACTCAGTCAGTATGTCAGTCAGTCAGTCAGTCAGTCAGTCAGTCTGTATGCATGTGCATCAAGATGATACAACACTGTTGTGTTGACACCCAGACAGATGTGTCAACACTATATGTTCCTAAGAGGGACTAGTGCTTGGTTTAAATCATCTAATGATACAATGAATGTTCAATCATACCCTCCTGAGACCCAGCCTATTCATTTGTGTCCTCTGTAGTGGACATTTGGTTTTGGTCTATATCTTTTGACTCATTTGAGCTATCCTACTAAGTCCTGGTGTGCTCAGTAGAGCACATCCTGGCCTTTCCAATGATATCTCATGTGTTTGGGTGGGATGAGGGTGAACTTTATTTTCATGCTGAGACAAAATGGAGACTGCAGAAAAACACAAATGCCAGGAAAAGAGAAAAGATAAGTCAAATATTGTTCAGATATTGTTTTTTTTAACTGTGGTAATCAAATATTTTCTTGTTTATGAACATGTCAGGAATCATAAATTGGAGTCAGAGTTCAGTTAAGAATTTTGTTAGGAAAAATTATTATTATTATTATTATCATTGCAATGTTATGAATGTTTAATAATGTCAATTTTATTCAGTAGTTCAATAAAAGATACAGGCCAAATGTTCAGTTTCATTTAAAAAATAGATTGACATTCTTGTTTTCTTGTCAGCCTGTTATGATTTCATGGTGTTATGGTAAAATTGTTCTGTTAGTCCACTACAGTGGACATGCTGTAAAATCTAAAAAAAAAATAAAATAATAATATTTACAAAATTCTGTTGATGAATTGTTTTAGCTCCAAAGAGGCAGGAAATCACACACAAAAAAAAAATAATAAATTGAAAGATATTTTTTTTCCTTGGTTCTGAGGAGGATATTAGATGGTAATGGCATGACTTATGTTGTACAACCTTTCCTGACCACTAGAGGTCACAGTTTTACTATCTATAGATGACACCCTGGATAGATGTCATTGCCACATTAATTAAACTCTTTTCAACAAAAGTAAAAAACCAACGAGCTCAATGGGAAACATCTTATACAGCATCCTATAGTGAAATTACAAGTAACCATTGGGACCCAGAATCTGATACAATAACAGTCCTGGAAAACACAAAGCAGAAGCACCAAAGTGCCTTTTGATGTTTTGTAAAATTCTGATGTTCTGTCCAAAGCAAAAAGTCTGAGAAACTGATCTAGTCTGAATATAAATTTTTTTATCTAAAACAAATGAAACATTTCACCAAGGAAACTCTTATTTTATTCTAACAACACTTTTTTTTAAGTGTGTGAAACAAGAAAATTTTGGAAACTCCCTCCAAATAAGTTTTTAAGACTTATTTTTATTTAATTTAGTTTTCTAAATAGATACCTTTAAAAAAAGTCTTTGTGTGTACAGATGATTGTACTTGTGTGTATCGACATGTACTATATCTAACGGATGTAGAGATCAAGATAAGTTTAAATTTAAAAAATTTAAAAAAGTGGGGCTGTCTACCACTTCAAAAGAAGCCCATCCGGCAGATTTCATAACAGAAAAACTCTGAGTGTACCTTTGGGAAATGTGCTGAAACATCTTCACATCGGTACACAGGAAAATTTTCAATGCCACAACATTACAATGTCAGCAGCTGATAGACCTATCAGAGAGCAGGAAACACTGCAAAACAGCTGTAATGTCTGACTTACTGAGCTGACAACCAAAAAAGGCTTTTCCGTGACAACCACTGCAAAAAAAAAAAAATTATGTTTCTACTTCACTGATCACTTCAAAAAACACCTCACGACAAGCCTCAGCGAGCAGGCAAAGGCACACATTGTGCTGCTTTTAATAATGCAAAGTTGTGAAAAGCAGTGCTACAGTAAAGACATCATAGATTTATGAAGAAGTCCAGCTGTCATTTCTTTGACTTGGCATTGGTGGAGTTAAACAGGCACATATTCTTGCAGAAGCTGAGTTACGTATAAAATCATGCACAAATCATGCATGTTATATGCTGGGAATTGTTTTTGAACAGCAGCAACAGAAAAGAAATATATGAAGGGCTGTAATATAACATGCAGACAGTTCGTTTGACACGGGCACTTTCATGTGTATCCCATGTAACGATATACTGTAACCTTGCATAATCAGCATCGCCAAGCCAGGATGTTCTTCAGCTGATAACTCTCAGAGTTAAATCTGGTCCAATTCTATAGAAGACACATCTGTACACACAATCTGACAGCAGTCTGCCTGCTCCTCCTCCTGCTGCTGCACTGCAAAACATGCCAGTCATCCATTAAAGCACTGTTTCATTTTCTACCCGATCACTAAGCTTATAGACTGTTTGTTCACCATAGTCGGTATTCTTTGTATCTCATAGGCAGGCTCTATGCACAACCCCACATCCTATGCTTAGTGAGGCTGAGCGGTAACAAGAAAAAACTACAGATTTACACTGATTTCAGTTTTTGAAGAATGATTTGGGGGTTGATAAAGTCCTCCAGCGATGAATAGAGAACTCCTACAAGGTACTGAAGCCTGAAAACTGTCAAAGTGCATAAAGGCATGTGACACCATGACAAGAGTCGTTATTTCTACCCACAAGGTTGAGTCTCTTCACTCAATGCAGGACCACAGTCATGGAAATATCATAACTTTTAAGCAACAACTGATGCCTATCACTGACACTGTGCACAGGTTTTCACTTACACAATGTACTTAGGATGTGGCTACCTGGTGACTCACACAAACTCAGCACAACTGCAACTCTTCTCACACTGATGACTGTATGAATAAGCGTGGTTCTGCTTTTTTCCTCTCTATGTAAAGTCTTTGTCTCAATGTAGCTCGGCCACTTTTTCCTTCACATGTATTTGGTGTGATTCTGTACTCCTGTAACATGAGCAGCCCTAAGCCAATGAAGTTTATCCTCGTTCTCCTCACTGCGGCATCCTCTCGGCACAACTGCACGGTGCATTTAAAACAATGAAACCACCAGAACACTGTGGTATGTTTGTCACTACTGACAAATGCCTTGTTTGTGTTTAGATAATGTGACAGGAAGTGATGACGTCAGTGTGTTTCATGTGCAGTGTCAGACAGCTGCATAGGTTTCGATGAGAGCGGCTCAACATGAAAACAAACAATACTCACTGCTAGGCGTCATCACTACTTCAGATTACTGACACAGGCTAGTTTGAGAATTTTAGCTGAACTCCAACAGCCATGCACAGTTCACACTAAATCAATGTGCATGGTACGCACATGATGAGATATAAAATAATTATTCTCTGGAAAACATGCTTAAATAACAACACTTTAAAATCCCAAACTGTGACACGACCCTCCCCCACCCACCCACCCACCTCACATTCGTTCAAAAACTTATTCTACTGGATTGTTCTGGAGTCATTTCGCAGAATTTCCAGGTTTTTTCAGCCATGAAAATCATAGGCAAAGACAGATGACAGTCCATTTGAGTGTGCTCATCCAGCCAGGTGTGTGACAGGTCGGTGAAGGACAGAAATGTGAAATCATCTAATCATCTGCCTATTGAGCTTTGTCAGACCACAGTAAATAAAGTGAGAAGATCTAGTGATTCTTCCCAACCGCAAAATTTTCTCCGGGGTGATTTATCCAATATATGTTCAATATCATCACAGTTAAAACTCACAGTTTAGCTTTTAACTTCTTTGCCCTGGTGTCATTTTACATAAAAACACTAGCAAGAAGCCAAAAGCTGCCAGTGAGAGCCAAAAATACCACTCAGTGTTTTACGGTCCAAGGATTTTTGGAGATGAGTATATAGTGCCTGTTAAGCTTTTACTGAAAGCTGTTTGCCTCACAGTGACGACTGCAGGAGCAGAGGTACATTTCTTCAAAACAGAAACCCACTACGACCATGGTGCAATCAGGATGAAATAAACTTTGCAAACTGTCCAAAACACAAATGTACTTAAAAAAAAATGCATGACATTTTCAGAGAAGTTACATGTACAGTGGAAGACGCCCCCCCCCCCCCCCCCCCACCACCACCACCAGCCATGAGTCTGTGCCAAAACTTCAGCCGATTCAGCTCTTCAGCCTCTCTGACAGGAAGCTTTGCCCCCCCCCCTTCCTCAGACCCTCCTTCGGCTGAAGTGGGCGTGCTGAGGGAACGCAGCGTGCATGTTGACGTTCCACAACGAAAGTTGTACCCACATCCGTTCACAGTGGAGACTTTGCTAGCCTATAGCAGGCTGTTCAGACTTACAGCAGAACAGCAAGCAACAAAATACAGCAGTGTAATAGAGCAGAACACTTCCAGCACCACTGGAGCTCACACACAAGAACAGGCTACGCACACACATATGGTCTGTGAGTGAGTTAGTGAGACAGACAGAGAGAGACAAAGACAGAGTGAGACAGACAGAGAGAGAGAGAGACAGAATTCCAGGAAATGTACTTGTTAATCTGAAAATGAAAAATGACCCTCCATTAACACAACAGTTTTACACATTCTGCTATGAGGAGATTTGGAAGCATAATTGAAGAATTTAACATGAACGCTTTGTCCTCAGCGTCTACCTGCTAAGTTGATGGACTGTCACATTGTCTTGTCTCAGTGAAAGCAGGCCAAGCAACTCCTGATACTGACACTTCTCAGCACTGACACATCCACAGGCCTCCTCACAGGTCTGTCAGTCAGTGAGCAAATTAAGTGGCGTTCAAAGAACTCCGTCATCAGCCTGCTCTTTGAAACGACTCAAAAAATCAAGTAAAGGCTTGTTCAGTTTCAGCCCAGTTCTCGCTGGCTGGAGCACATATTCTACTTCATGGCAAGAGGTGTATGGACAACAGTGAGAGTCACTGGTTGCCACTGAGATGGGAACATCACAACACCCTTAAAAGAGTCAAAATGTCATCTTCAGACAAACCGTGAACCCGACACGATGCCACAGCCACACGAGCCTGACAGGGACGACACAACTGGCAAATCACGACAGGAATCTAACGTTTTACGCCGTAGTAGCGACGTCATTCGGTAACGTTATGTTATATTATGTAACGTTACGTCGTTTTTTTCGTTTAATAAAAACAAATACACCCTCCATTTTTCCTTCATTAACTCTTTTGCACGAGCACCTCTGCTACTACGAGTCAGGACACCTTTAAAAAAACGCTCGGCGCGCACACACGCACACGCACACACACGCACAGCACACAACACACCGATTAAAAACTGCGACAAAACACAGCTGTGTCTTACCGGTTTGGGCTCTTTTGGCTCACTTGGCTGCAACACCGTCGCGTCTTGTCGTAGCAAACACAGCAGATGAGCTTTCCAACAGCGTGTGAGAGTTGTTTACAAAGTTTCACCGTAATCTCCGATTGGTCTGAGCGAAATTTAGTCGACGCCCCAAACCCTCGGTCATCGGGCCGAGTCTCAAACGTTGTTTCCTGGACTCGCTGCCTTCCAGTAGAGAGAAAACAGCGAAGGAAGCGAACTGTTGCACGTTAAAACAAGACGACACGATAAGGCGCGTTCAGTAGCCTACTTCGAGTGACAATTAATGACTATTAACATAGTGCAGCAGCACATTCAACTCTCACGTTTCCATAAGACAAATAAGACAAGACTTTCTCTTTTGTCAAGGCATCCCATAGACTGCACCAAAAGAAAGAAGTGTTATATGCTTCATGCATGAGATAGTTGAGGGAATACATCAATTAACACGTTATTGTTAACTTTCCCTGCGTAGATAACTTCCCTCGCAGTAATGTAAATGTATTCAAGAACTGTTAAATCAAATAAGGTTAAAGAATTAGTGGCTATTATAACTTACTTGCTCCTGTCAATTTATCATGTATTAAAAAACTAGAGCAGCGCCCATTCAAAACCTGTTAGGGAGGATGCTTGGTCTTTTGCAGTTTTCTCATTGTCATAGACCTTCTATACACAGTTCCAGAGCCACAGTTTTAGACATGCACCTTTATTCCCCCCCCCCCCCCCCCCCTTATTAGCCTAAATTAACAATACAGTGATAATGCAATATGCCACCAATTTTTGTATATTAGGGTGTTCCCAAAACATGAGCCACGTATTAATGATAATCATTACTGTTATTTCTGCTTCTGTCTCCCACCAAGACCGCCTCCCTTTTCCCACAGTTTACTTAAGCAGAAGATATGGAACTGACCAAATTGATCACCAATAGATGGATATCTTTCTGTGTGTTGACCAGGACAATGACAGCGTCTGCATACACTGGCAGTTTAAAAGAGACATTACGGTACAGAAACGAACACCACTCAGATCACGTCTCAGTTTCTGAAGCAGAGGCTCGATGACTAATAAGTAGAGCATGCCGGACAGACAGCCACCCTGTCTGACTCCTCTGAACACTAAAAGGGGCACTCAGACCTCTCAGACCTCCATTGATTTTCAGAACACTCACAATGTCATTGTACAGAACCTGGATCTTGGTTATGAAACCTGGGCTGAGCCCAAAAGCAGGAGTATGCCAGAGTTGTTCAAACTGATCAAAAGTCCTTTCCTGGTCTATTGAAATCAGACCAGTGTCTACAGCCAATAAGCAAGAGACCAAAACATCCTGAATTAAAGTGACATTGTCACCTATGAGCCTGCCAGGCACACAGTTAGTCTGGCCAGTGTGGATGACAGAAGCCATCATCTCTCTGAGTCCGGGGGCTAGGCCCTCAGACAGTATCTTGTTGTCTGTGCAGAGCAGAGAAACTGGTCTCCAGTTCTCAATCTCCTGTAGGTCTCCTTTCTTGGGCAGTAAGGTGATGACTGCCCCCCTGCAGCTCAGAGGCAGCTGTCCACTCTCCAAGCTGTTTGAGAAAGCCTCCAATAGGTCATCACCCAACACAGACCAGAAAGATTTGTAAAAGTCAAAAGGAAGACCTTCTAGACCAGGAGCTCTGCCACTCTGTAAGCTCATCAGAGCAGTATACACTTCACTGAGGGGCCTCCAGTGTTACATTGGCCTCAGCATCCACCTGAGGAAGATCAAAGAAGAAGCTGCTGCATGTGTCTGGGTTTTCAGTTCTCAGTTCACCCCTGAACAGTTCTCTATAAAAACTGGCTGCAAACTTCCTGATTGCAGAGAACCCTGTGATTACAGAAACACTGTTGGATCGCAGAGAGTGAACAATTTTTCTCTGGACATTTTTCATCTCCAGCCCAAAGAAGAACCAGAGGGGGTATAAGTGACTTTATTCCACCAGTTTTCTCCAACAAAACATTTGCAAAAAAAGAAAAAAAAAAAAATACAACCATCCTCCAAAAAACAAGTACTCAAAAAAGAAGAAATAAATCACATCATCTCCTCAGAGAAGATAAGTTGGTTTTCTTTTACTGAACACAAAACATCACCATGAGTCCATTTCATGCTGAACTGATCAACATCTTTCATTTCTTTGTAGTAATTAAAATCAACCATTATTCTGGCTTTCACCATCCTGGTAAACAACAACTTAAAGGTCCCATAATATGAAAAACTCACTTTTCCTGGGATTTGGGGTGTTATTTTGGGTCTCTAGTGCTGCCACACACATACAAAGTGTGAAGTAAGACCGTCCGTGCTTTTTTCTAGATTTTTTCTACAGATTTCTGAAAGCACTCTGCCTGCAGCTTCCACTGAGCCGATCGAATTCAGCGCCTACTGTTATGTAACAACCATTTGCATATTCCAACCCTTCAGCCACCATTAGCTGAGAGACTTTCTCTAAACAACCCCATTTGCATATTCCCACCCACCAGCCACCATTAGCTGGGAGACTTTCTCTAAAGGAGGGGTCACTTCCAACTTTGTGCGGAATACCTGCAGATAAGGGACATGTAAGTATACAAATAATTCGCTGTATGTTTCTTTTGTAGATTAGCACGAACTCTTGTGTGTTGTAGCATGTGTTTTGCCATTGAGAACGATGTAAGGTTAACCGCTAGCTTCAAGACTATGACTTCAGCCATCAAAGGTTAGCTAGCTGCGACAGTAGCTTTTGGTACATCACACCACATTTCTGATCTTGCAAATGATTTAATGCATGTTCGAGGGAGATGCCAGCATTCACAAATATTAAGCTGTGTTCATTTTGCAGGTTTACATAAACCAACCAAGTAGTGTTTTGCCATATAGCACAAGCTAATGCTAAATGCTAGCTCCTAATTAGCAATCTGCATTGTCTCCATATGCAAATGAGTGACCAAGTCGGTCAAGTGATACATACACAGATGCTCCGCCGGGTCTAAGCTTGGAGAATTTGGGAAAATAATGCATTTGGAAATAATTTCTAAACTGGAATATGTTAGCATAGCCCAGAGCAAAATGAGTGTATGGTTGAGACTGCTACATCACAGCACTATTTACACTCCAAGCCAACCATGCTGTGCAGAGTTTCTTTCCCTGGAATTTATGTATGAGTGGCATAGCTATACATGTAAGATAAAGTTGATCTCACTTCTCTTTTTTTATATAGGCGAGTACATCATTACAGTTACCTGCTGTTGATCAAGTGTAGCAGTGAGCTGTTGCAGCCTTTAGTGTATGAATGTATACTGTAACAGTGCTGTCCTGTTTTACTCATAAGCATGCCCTGTTATCATAAGGATCTTGGCTATAAAACCTGAGCCGAACCCAAAAGCACTCAGTGTCTGCCACAGATAGTGGTATTCAACCCGGTCAAAAGCTTTTCCTGGTATATGGAAATAAGACTGGCATCGATACCCAATGAGCCAGAGATGTCCAAAACATGCCAAATGAGAGTGATATTATCACTTATTAACCTGCCGGGGACACAGTACGTTTGGTCAACATGGATGACCCTACTCATCACTTCTCTGAGTCTGGAGGCTAGAACCTTGGAGAGGATTTTATAATCTCCACACAGCAGAGAGAACGGTCTCCAGTTCCTCAGGTCTTGTAGATCACCCTTTTTGGGCAGCAAGGGAATAATTGCCCTCCTGCAGCTCAACGGCAGCTGTCCTTTACTCAAACTGTTCCGAAAATCCTCCAACAGATCCTCACCAACCACTGACCAGAAAGACTTAGGTCGTTTTCACACCTGACCAAGCAGACTCGGTTCGATTGGGGAGCTGAAAGTCGCAACACTGTTGCATTTATCACTTGTTTCAGTTCTGCTTTCACACTGTGATTTCTAAAGCGCAACGAACTTTCTGAGCAGCATCACATGGTTGAAAGGGGCGCTCGTCGATTGGACAAAGTAGGAGGGGAAATCCCTCTCTCCCGGCCCGCAAAAGCAACAGCAAACATGGAGCATCATGTGAAGTTCGTTCGTTTAAAACCCATTCCCCCCATTTTCTCACTAAACTGTTAAAAAATGTCATTGTTTTTGTGAGTGGATGTCAGAAGTAGGTTTATGTGGTCATCTGACCATATTTCAAGGAGAGCTTTGAGCTCTTCATCTGTCCATGTCTATCCTCTCGCCATGTTTGTTTTGGTTTGGAGTGCGCGCTGTACTTCCTCTACCCTAGATGCACTGTGTATAGTTTCACTACGTACATTTGGTCCTGTGTTTGGTCCAGTGAGCTTTCACACTGCATATGAGCCGAACCAGGGCTCACTTGCAAGCGAACCAAGACTCACGTTTTCAGGTGGACCAAAGTTCGCTTGTTTGGTCCGCGCCAGAGTTCAGATGAGCTCTCACACCTGCCCAAATGAAGTGGACTATCCGAGGAAACGAACTCTGGTCCGTTTAAAGCGGACCAAACAGCTCTGGTGTGAAAGCGACCTTATAGAATTCTGCTGGTAGTCTGTCACTGCCAGGTGCTTTGTCATTTCCCAGGCCCATGAGAGCAGTTTATCCTCCCGCCAGCTCCACTTCCTTTACAAATTCCTATTTAAAAAGTTCTTTGTAGAAGCAGGTGGCATATCTGCGTAACTCCAGGGTTTTTGTGATTGGGGATCCCTTAACAGAGCATAAAGAGTGGATGACTTTTCTCTGACCGTTCTTCCGCTCCAGACCAAAGAAAAAACAAGAGGGGGCATCCATTTCAGTGGCACTCGTGAACTGTGAATGGACCAGAGTGCCCTGTGCTGTAAGGCCCAACAGGTTGGCTAAGGCAGCCCTTTTGGATTCAAGGGCTTCAATATGCCCTGGATTTCCAGTAGAATGCACTAGACTCTGTAGTTCTACTACTTCAGTCTCCAGATCATGAAGAGATCTGGTAATGTGCTTGGTGACATTACGAGTATACTGCTGACAAAACTGTTTTATCTGACTCTTTCCGACATCCCACCACTGCTGCACTGAGGAAAAGGAGGATTTGTTTTCTCTGTGTAAAACCCATAAATATTCAAAAGCCTCTCTAAAAGATTTATCATGTAAAAGCCCAGAATTAAAATGCCGACATGCGCTGCATAGCTTCATGTTCTCAATGTAAAAGGAGCACTGAACAAGACAATGATTTAACATGATTTAAAAATATTAAAATGATGTTTAAAACAATAAAATCGATCAAGTCTGGCCAATGATAGCAAGTTGTCTCTGGAGTGACTCCAGGTGTACTGCTGGTCAGCCCTGTTAAAACCTCTCCAAACATCTTTTAGCTTGCAGGTTTCAATCAGATGCTTGAGTCTGGCAGATGAAGCAGCATAAGGCTCTAGGTCATTCCTGTCTAGTTTGGCATTTTCTGTGCAGTTAAAACACCTTCCCAGAAACAAGAACTCATCAGTGCAATTATGAAGGACATCAAATAAAACATTTAAAAACCTCATTCTGTCAATGCTCAAAACTGGAGCATAAACAACAATAAAGACCATTTTGACATTTTCATATTGTGCTCTGACTTTTAAAATATGACCGCACATGATCTCCTCCACCTCTACAGAACAGGGAGTGAAGCCCTTTGGGAAGAGCAGCCTGACTCCACCACTGTTGGACCATTTATGGCTGAGAAAGACTTGTCCAGGCCACTCCTTCATGCACAAAAACCACATCAAACTTCTTTATTTCAATTAGTTTGAACAGAGAAGCTCTTTTCACATCACTTCTGGCTCCATTGATGTTCAAAGAACCTAAATTTAAATCCCACATAAGGAAGGAAATAGCTGTCACTACAAACAACACACATACCACACATACCAGCAGTATGTGGACAGACGTTTTTGATTTAGTCATCTTCTTCTATAGGCTGAGCTCTGACTCTGGTCACGATTTTCTTCAGCTGGTAAATCTCTTGTTCACTGAAGGCATCATTTTCCTTCCTTCGCTGAGTCACAGACCTGACAAAACATCTTAAATCAGGGAAACACATTTCAGGTTTAACTGTTCCTTGGCCTTTAGTTTCAATCAGGAATCTTTTAATTTTCTCCAGAGGATAAAATATTGTCTCGTCCTCCTGTGAGGGTGTCCACTCACCTTCGTCCTCATTATCCGACAGCTCCTCCATCGCTTTCTTGGTCTTAGCTCCACTCTGTTCTTTGTCACTGCTGTTCTTTCTTTTACCAGGATTATTAGAAGGATTTATTTCATCAGACATGCTTTCCTCCATCAGCACCTCATTGATCACACTGTCAACAATCTGACTGCAGCTTCCTTTCTTTCTGTTGCCTTTCTTTTTCTCTGGTTTCTCATTGGTCTGGACATTTCTTTTATTTTCCACTGTGTTTCCAGTCTCAGTTTGAACCTGGTCCACATTCTGCTCCCTATCCTGCATGTCTGTCCTGTCTCCTTTGTTTTCTTAGCAGACTTCTTCTCACCAAGCGAGTCTGACCCAGGCTGCGCCGCGTCAACTGAGGCTGAGTGGCATGAGGGCCGACTGGTGGCTGGAACTGTGGGTCGCTCTGTGGCCCAATCGGCCCCCGGATGCGTGACCTAAGGGCAAGACTGCACCAAATGACCCTCCACACTGCAACCGAAACATTTCAGTGCTTCGCCAGCAAGACCCAGTGGCCTACGGTGCAGCAGACTCGCCCAGCAGCACAGGCTGACAGAGATCCAAACGGAGGCGGTGTGACCGGAGGCAAAAGCGTGGCTGCTGAGGTGGGCTAACAGCTAAGCTAAAAGCCAATCCCTATAAATCGCCGCTTCCATCTATCCTGCTCTCCAACATTTACTCCATGGAGAACAAAATAGATCACCTGCAGCTGGAACTAACTTCAAAATGGGAGATGAGGAACTGCTGCGCAATTATTCTGACAGAGACATGGTTTAACTCATCAATTCTGGACAATGCTATCAGCATCGAGAGACTAGTTACATTCTGTGCTGAGCTGCGCACTCAGCGGTAAATCCCGGGGGGGTGGTTTGTGTGTATACATCAACACTAACTGGTGTAATAATGCTAAGTACATCTTAAGCTATTGCTCACCGGACATTGAGCTTTTGACACTACTCTGCAGACCTTTCTATCTGCCCAGGGAATTTACTGTAGTTTACATCACTGCTGTGTACGTCCCGCCCCAGCGCTAACACAAAGGAGGCTATGTGTGTTCTCCACCGGACTATCTGTGAGTTGCAATCCACTCTCACTGAGGGCTTCTTCATTGCTGCTGGGGATTTTAACCAAGCCAACATGAAGACAGTTCTCCCACATTTCCACCAGCATGTGGATTGTGCAACCAGGGGAGTGAACACACTAGACAAGGCCTACAATGACATCAAAGATGCATTCAGAACAGCCCCCTGCCCCCACCTTGGCTCTTCAGACCATTTGTCCGTTATGCTAATTCGTGCATACAAGCCCCTGCTGATCAGAGAAAAACCTTCAGCGAGGCAGGTGAGGATGTGGTCTGAGGGGGCTATGGAGGCACTTCAGGACTGTTCTGAGTGAACTGACTGGGATATGTTCAAGGAAGCTGCCTCCTACAATGATCACTCCAATATTGATGGCCATGTCTGTGTCAGCCTACATCAACAAATGCATGGATGATGTCAGCACCGTGAAGAACATCATCACCCGGGCCAATCAAAAACCCTGGATGACTGTGGATGTACGAAAAATGCTAAAGGCACGGAACTCAGCCTTCAAGTCAGGTGATGCGGAGGCACTGAGAACAGTGAGAGCCAACTTGAACCATGCCATCAGACTAGCAAGGCGTCCCCACACCCAAAAAAAATCCAGGATTTTTTCCATGATGCCTCCAACACCGGGAACATGCGGCAAGGCATACGGGCTATCACAAAGTACAAGATAGCCCCTCCTTTCTGTCCATGGATGCACAGACAGCAGCCACTAACTCTGTCACTTTTCCTGTGGTTACTCTGGTCTGGTGCTCAGCTGTCACTCTCTGCAGACCCTTGCACAGGATCAGCATTTTGGAGGTTCTAACATAGCTGAAAAAGAGTAAACAGTAACTGTTAAAATTGTGCTTTTTAGCAGTATATATTATTATTTCCATTCATGTCTAATCTGCTTTTCATACCAATAATGCAACAACAACAACAACAACTAATAAAAATGATAACAATAATTGAATAATAATAATAACAACAGCAATAATAATGTGATAACATTTGCAAACTGTACCTGTCTGCACTGATCTCCATTGTGACTTGCTCAAATGGCTCTAGAACAGTGCATGCCTCCTGCAGTACCTCCCATTCCTCTTGGGTCAGAGGCTCAACAGGTGCATTGATAACAGCCAGGGAAGAGATGACTGTGTCCTTGGACTCCAGAATCCGTTTTAGCATATGAAAGGTTGAATTCCACCTTGTTGGTGGCACGGTGGCACGGTGGCAACACTGTCGCCTCACAGCAAGAAGGCCCAGGTTCGATTCTCGCTGTGGGCACCGGGGGTGTGTCCTCCACCATGCCTTCGGTGCCTGCTGCTTGAGGAAAAAGGCCTTTCTGTGTGGAGTTTGCATGTTCTCCCTGTGTTCACCTGGGGGTATCCTCCATAAAATATACCCCCACTAAAAACATGCAAGAAGATCACCACCTGACCAATGGTGAAAAACTGGGTCCCCGGGCGCCGGTTGGATGGCAGCCCACCGCTCCTGGTCTGCCGCGGAGGAAGGATGACCAGGATGGGTTAAATTGTCTCATAGAGCTCTGGGTTGTAGGTCTAGGTGGTTGTGGTGTTACGATACTTCAGACCTGTTTTCTCCCAGTGTGTTCTTTTTTCCTTTTCCCCAGTGTGTATTGTTGCCTGTGCGTTCTCCCCTGTCTTTCTAGCTGGGTGTTCACCTACACCCAGTCAGCTCCGCCTCCTCTGGTGCTCACCTGATGTGCTGTAGTATAATTTTTCGAACAAAGATATGTGATGTGCTGTGCTGTGTGCTAAATTAAGGAAGCAAATTAGTGTCATGTGGCAGTGTTTTATGATAACCATATGTTGTGTGTTGAGTTAAGGATAATCATGTGTTCTATTTTAGATGTCCATGTAGCCTCACAGGGACCCTGTGTTATGAACTCTATTCTCACTGTAAATGCACTTACACAAAATGCTATTTAAAAAAAAAAAACAAACAAACTGGAAAACAAGACCAAGGAAAGAAGATACTGGTGTAATCTGTCTAAAGGAGATTATTAAATAAAAAGAGGACACGCCCCAAGGATGACCTAGTAATTAGGGAGCAGCTGGAATGGGAAATGTAATAAGACACAAGAAACGTCATTTGCTAAATATACACTGAACAAAAATATAAACACAACACTTTTGTTTTTTGTCATGATTCTGCTTTTGTGTTTTCCCTCATCCCGGTCTGACTGTTTTCTTTCCTCCCTCTCTGTCAGCAGGCAGAGCGTGAGAGAGAGGCGGGGCCGATCTCCTCAGGAGCGAGCCTCACAAGACACACCTGCTCCGCATCTGCTAATCAGCCCGGCTTCTTAAGCCATCTCCCATTTGACTTCTGTGCCAGACTATTCTCTATGCTCTTGTCACACCAGTCTCGCTCCTGAATGATCGCCTGCCTTTCTCTGCGTGTTCAGCATTCCCATTGTTTAACTGTGTTTTTCTCTAGTGAGTTTTTTCCTGGACACTTTGAGTTTATTCCCTTCTTGAGTTAGTTATCTCCCTCATGGTGATTTTGTGTTTTTCTTTATTTTACTACTTTCCCCTCAGCGGTGATTTTTGATTTTTTGTTTTACTTTGAATGAGGTTTTCCCTGCGAAGGTGATTTTATGTTCAACCAATAAACGGTATTCAAATGACTCGGCAACTGGGCCCTGGCTCTTCTTGTTCCCTCGTAACAGTTTTTGCTCCCATTTTTCATGAGCTGAACTCAAAGATCTAAAACATTTTCTATATACACATCAAGACCATTTCTCTCAAATATTGTTCACAAATATGTCTAAATCAGTGAGCACTTCTCCTTTGCTGAGATAATCCATCCCACCTCACAGGTGTGGCATATCAAGATGCTGATTAGACAGCATGAATATTGCACAGGTGTGCCTTAGGCTGGCCACAATAAAAGGCCACTCTGAAATGTGCAGTTTTGCTTTATTGGGGGTGTTACGACCCAGCTCCCTAGGGGAAAGGAAGTAACAAAAAAAAAAAAACAACCAGGTGGAAATGGTTGAAAAGTAGTTATTTATTTAAATCAAAGTGTTTTAAGTAAGTACACAAAAGGCAAAAGGCCAAGACAACGAAAAGAGCGAGTGGGTGCTTTTCAAACAAATGAAATAATCAAAACCAAAAGAGAACTCTCCAAAAATGAAAGCTTAACTAATTATAACTAAAAGAGAACTCCTCAAAAATGAGAGTTTGCCTATCACACCAAAAGAAATAGAAATAAAACCCTCCTAATTGAGGCCTATAGTAAAAGGTGGAAATGAGAATCAAAATACAAAATGAAATAGCATCCCTAATCCTATTGAGGCTAACAATTAGAAAGCTAGTGTGTGCAAAATCAGTCCCCATCTAACCTAGCTCAATTCGAGTCTGGTGACAACAAAAATATCAAGAGCACAAGCTCAGACAAAACTGCCACAGACCACAGAGTGCCTCTGTAAGTGCGCGAAGGACTGGTCACGCAAGATGCCAGACCTTGACTGCCAGGCTGAGACAACTCTTGTGACCAGCAGGAAATAACAGCTTGCAGGCGATTGGGCAGCGGCTGGCTCAGAGGAGGAGTCCAGTTTCCACACTCCCTTCACCTGCAACCACTCACACACACGCAAGACACACACACACACACACACACACACACACACACACACACACACACAAAAAAAACACCCAAAACAGTGGCAGCCGTAACACCCCTCCCCTTAAAGCACAAAACCAGGGGTTTTGTTACAGCTTAACCAATTACACACATTACACTTAAAGTCTAGACAAACCATCAGCAAACACATTCTCTGAACCTTTCTTATGCTGGATGTCCAGGTTATAGTCTATCAGAGCCCACCGCATGAGGCACTGGTTATGATTGTACATCCAGGACAGAAAAAACGAGCGGGTTGTGGTCAGTGAAAGACCGTAACGGACTGGACCCAATGTAAGCCTCAAAGTGTCAAAATGCCAACAACAAATCAAGGGTTTCTTTTTCAACTGTGGAATATCTAGTTTGGTGCTTGTTGAACTTCCGGGAAAAGTAACTCACCGGGTGGTCGACCCCATCCGCATCCTCCTGCAATAATACAGCACCTGCTCCCTCAGCACTGGCATCCACCTCTAACTTGAAAGGGCGAGAGAGATCGGGAGCAGCAAGCACAGGAGCATAGCTTAGGAGGGACTTCACGCTTTCAAATGCATGCTGACACTCAGGAGTCCACACAAAATCTACTTTTCAGCTTAGCAGATTGGTTAAAGGAAGAACGACAACAGAGAAATTTCGGCAGAAACTCCTGTAGTAGCTTGCCATGCCTAAGAAGTTGCGAAGGGCTCTTCTGGTAGATGGAACAGGACACTGTCCAAACTCACACTTAGCCAAGTTTAGGGCAAGGGATGCCTGTGCCAGCTGAGTGAACACCTCTCTAAAGGTGTCTATGTGTTCCCTCCATGTCGCAGTGTGCACAATAAGGTTATCCAAATATGCGTTACAGTCAGACAGACCGGTCAAAACTGTGTTTATTAGCCTTTGAAAAGTTGCTGGAGCATTGCACATGCCAAAAGCCATTACAGTGTATTGTAAGAAATGGTCAGGAGTTACAAAGGTGGAGATTTTAGAGGTGCGGTCAGTCAGGGCCATCTGCCAATAACCTTTGAGCAAATCCAGTTTGCTCACGTACTTAGCAGTGCCTAACCCAATGAGCCTTAGACGTCTATTAGACGTCTCATCTAAGTTTAGACCGAAATTCCCCCGTCTATAATCGGTCTATATTTTAGCCCGAATCTAGAGAGAATTTAATCCATTAATTATTAAATATTAAATAAAAAAACAACTGTAAGTTGCATAAATGATGGCCAAACAGTCATTGATCAATGTACAGTGTAGTTTAGATTTAGACTCGATTTAGACGTCTAAATCAAGATCTCATATCAACGTCTCTTTTTAGACCAAATCTAGATGATTTAATTAAATATATTAAATAATGAATATTGACCCAAAAAAAATAACGAAGTTGCACAACTGGTGTCCAAATATTGGACTTAAATAATTTGAATGGCCATTGATCAATATACAGTAAAGTTTAGATTTAGCCTTGATTTAGATGTTAAATCAACGTCTAGATTTAGACCAGGTTTAAACTATTAAGTTTTTTTATTTTTAGGCATAAGATTATGCCAACCATGTTTAGAAATAATTAGATATTACTATTAACCTATAGCTAAATAAAGGCAGTTTGCAATAAAGTTTTTTGGGCAGTAATGCAAATAATTCCTTTGAATTTTGAATTATTATTATTATTATATTTGAATTATTTGTGAAGAGCAAAATAAAATGGCAGTTCGCACTAATGGCGATCGGGGACAGTAGCCTAAATCTAAATAAACATGGACGAGATATGTACTGTCAGCGGATCACTGTCAGCAACATGCTGAAAGTTACGGTCGGTCCAAAGGAAGTAGTCGATGGCGAGCAGAGTCCTTCGGAATACTCACTCTGAGAAATCGTTTTTTTTTTTCCGAAGCAATTAAGCGTCGACTAGAACTCATCAAAGACACAGAGAAGGGCTGCTCATAGGTGAGTGCTCAAGGGTACGTTATTGAAATGTTGTTTTGTCCTGCAATGTTTGTTCATTTAATCATTATCAATCCGTTTGCAGCAAACCGATTGCAAGCTTATAGCTTGCCTGCTAGCTTGCAATTAAGTTGCCATCAAATGCTACATGGTGGTAGTTGTTTTCTTCTTTTAATGATTTGGAAGAAAAGTGCTTCTGACACAAACGTTAAGGTTATATGTGTTGCGTGAATGTGGGTGCGGGGAGAGGGGGGTTTAGGGGGTTAGCTTCTTTTCATTTCTTTTACCTTTCTTTTTAATGTAAATGACTTTGTTTTACATGAAATGTATGAAAGGTGCTATACAAATGAATAAAGTTTAAGTTTAATGATGATGCATGGTGTACGTAGGCTACATGAACAGCCATTTTCAACGTCGAAATAACATTCTTTGTTTAGTGGTGGCCATTTACTTAAGTAAATAAAATCTTTTTGAAAGTTTATGACTCCGTGAGTAGCCTACATTTCAAAAGCAATTGTTATTTTTGACAATCATTTATGGTGTATGCATGTACGTTAACATGTTACCCTTTTTTTTTAAAATGTATGTAATACATTATGGCTTGAACGTCAGCTGTTTAAGATACTACTAATTTTTTGAGAAGTATTGTACATAATTTAATAATTTCCTAATATCTAATATTTATTGTCTCTGTCTAACATGTTTTAATGTTATTACATTTAAATAAAACTTACTCACAGATTTTCATTTTGGATTTAGTATTAAAAAGCATGACCATTGTGTTGATTAGTTAGTTAAGTCAGTGTTTCTCAACTTTTAAACTTCAAGGTCTCCCCTTAACTGTGACACACACACACACACACACATACACATACATGTATTCATTATTAATTTTGTGTTGTATCAGTGGAGTGCAACTAAAACAGATGAGCGTGAAATATCAATCTCAAGCATTTTGGTATATTTAATTTTTTTTTTTGTGTTTTCGTTCCAGCAAAATTTAAGATGGCCTCTACTTATCTAAAAGATTGGAGGAGAAAACAGACTAGAACAGGTGCTTTTTTAGAGAATTTTGACAGTGATGAAGATTTACCACAGGAGAACCTTGAACCACAGGACTTGGGCCGCACACAGGAGGAAGTTGGTGCAAGTCACGATTTGGTGGACACACAGGAGGAGGGTGGTACAAGTCAGGATTTTGGTGACACACGGGAGGAAGGTGGTTCAAGTCAATCTGGCCAGCTTCTAGATGGGACATTTGAAAGTTCATCTTTCTGTGCAAGTATGGGTGATGAGCCTTATAGACAGGAGGACTATGGATACAGAGATTATCCAGATACAAGTGATGAAGACACAGAGCTTGTTGATCTTGAAGCACGAACCGAAGAGGGACAGTCAAGTCTAAGAGAAGATTTGGCATCTTGGGCCATGGAAACAAAGCAGACACACAGCAGTGTAAATAAGATGATAGCCATACTCCACAAACATGGCCACAATTTGCCCAAAGATGTCCGCACACTTCTACAGACTCCACGTTTTGTAGACAGCATTAAGAAGTGTGATGGTGACTACATTTATTATGGACTGGAGTCAGGTATCCGTAAATTCCTTGAGCAATGCGCTACTTTCACTGAAGCTGTCATGTTGGACATAAATATTGATGGTGTTCCCCTGTTCAAATCAAGTACCAAACAGTTTTGGCCAAATTTCACAACTCTGACCCTTTTTTCATTGCTCTATTTTGTGGGCATACAAAACCGGAACCAGTAGAGGAGTACCTACAGGATTTCGTACAGGAGTTGGTAGACCTTCAAGAAAAGGGTATTGATCATGAAGGGATGCAGTTCCAGGTCAAGATCAACGCCTTCATCTGTGACTCTCCTGCAAGAGCTTTCGTAAAGTGCATCAAAGGTCACAATGTGTATCAGGCATGTGAACACTGCAACACTTTGGACATCCGTGTGGACAGCAGGATGGTCTACACTGACCACGCTACACAAGAAAGAAGAACAGATGAAAAATTTAACACGGTTGAATACAGAGTCCACCAGAAAAAAGATTCACCCCTCATCACCGCTGGAGTTGGGTGTGTCAGCCAGTTTGTGTTGGACTACATGCATGTGGTTTGCCTTGGTGTAGTAAAGAGGCTGCTGATTTTTCTGATTCAAGGTCCTGCTCAGTGGAAACTGCCCAAAAGTTCAAGAGACGAACTATCCACCCGATTAATGGCCCTCAGAGGAGAAATGCCGTCAGAATTTGCCAGGCAACCAAGGTCTGTTGTGGATCTGGATCGGTGGAAAGCCACAGAATTTCGGCAGTTCCTTCTCTACACGGGTCCAGTTGTGCTGAAAGACATACTGTCAGATGACCAGTATCAACACTTCTTATGTCTGACAGTTGGTATGTCTATCCTGCTTGACTCAGATCCAGAGAAGAGAGAAGCATATCCGGAGTACTCCAGAAATCTACTTAAGTACTTTGTAGAGAACTCTGCTGATTTTTATGGGACCACCTTTTGTGTCTACAACATCCACAGCTTGTTGCACCTGCATGAAGATGTGGTGGGTTTCAAATGCTCCTTGAACAAAATTTCAGCATTCCCCTTTGAGAACCATTTGCAGTCCATAAAAAGAATGGTTTGAAATGGGCAAAATCCAATTGCACAGGTCACCAAAAGAATTGCAGAACTGGAACAAGCAAAGCAAACCAAGAAATCTTCTCTCAAGAGGTACTTTGTCTCAGTTAAAACTCGAGACAGTTGCTTCATCCTTGAAGAAGAGATCGCGTTTGTGAAGGAGAAGAGGGATGATGGCAAGCTGGTGGCTGATGTCATTACACTGGATGATGCCAGTGATGTCAATGGTGTCTTTGCTCGTCTCATCGTGGGTACTACACTTCATTACCTCCTCTCCTAGAAAGCTTGCTAATGTTAACTACTTCTGCTCTGCTACTAATAGTGGGCTCCTGTGTTTCAGTGCCTACCTGCTGCTTCAGCACATGCGTTGCCTCAAACCCGCTTCGTCAGAGCTCCTTTGGTTTTTTCTCCCACTCCTTATGAGTGCGCTTTTTGTTACACCCCTTGTGTTTAAAATAAATCGTATTTTTTCTCACATCTCTCTCTCTGGTCTGCATCTTTGTGTCCTAACAATTTTACTAGGTGTAAGGCCTAACGTGGTGGTGTACTGGGTGATGCTGGAGACACTCCAGCAGCAGCAACAGTTGCAGTAGACAAACTGGCACTTTCATTAGTAGCAGGTTCACTTGCTTGTCTTTTTTCTTCCAACTGCACTGATGGATGTACAGTTCTAATGTGCCTGTGCAGGTTATTTGTAGAGCCTGCTCAATATGAGATTTTAATCTTGTATATGTTACACTACTATACAGAGATTAAAATGTTTATGTTGGTAAAAAATACATGTTTTAACATGTTTCAAAAAATGTTGGATTATAACATGTTAAAAAACAGTCATTTTATATACAGTTAAAAGTCATAGACAAAAGGGTGGTGTTAATTTTAAAAACTATTCGTAGTTGGTTGTCGGCACAGATGACAGGAGACCATGTTTTTTTGTGGGGCAGTGAAGCATCTTTTTATTCTCTCATCTCTGTATGTCTGTAGTCTTAAATCAATCCTGTCCTCACCTTGTGCAGGTAGGAGGAGGAGCTTAGCGATACTGACGTGCCGCAGCAAAGTTAGCGGCTTCAGAGTCTATTTTATCGGCGTCCAAACAGGAGAAGTAATGTGAAAACACTCCTAGCTTCCAAGACTGACGAAGAGTCGTCCTGTGGTTGATGTGTGTGGATTCTGAGAAGCTGCCAGAGGTAAATTCATGTGTTTTTGATGTACTCTGTGCTGTTGTTTGACTGTAATGTGTAAAAGATGAGCTGAATTGCTAATCGCTGCCAGCCTTTAGCTTAGCCTGCGCATAAGCTTTCACACTGTTAATTCTGCATTGCAGCTAGCAATTGCTAATTTGTGTAAGACATACTGTGGGTTTTTCGTCATGAATTAGCCTGTAGCTTATTTACTAAGAGGAATTATGTGATTCAGGACCGGACATTTGCCTTAAGAGGGAGAGAGTGAGGACCGGGAGAGCCCTGGACCGTTGCAGAGAGACTGTAGCTGCTGTACTTGAGCGTGGTTTGCCGCACCGCGTTGCTGCACGCTCCATTCCCATGCTGCTGAAACTGCACCTTGCCTTTTGCCCCTTTTCCCCCATCTTCATCTCTGACTGTTGTCGGACTCGTGAGTACACTTAACACGTTGCACGTGCCGTTTTGTTTGTGCTGGTTAAAGCCAGTGAAGTGGCCATTTGATTCCGGCCTCCCCGCTCACAAGCATCGTCTGGGCCTGCAACGTTTTTTTTTGTTTACATTTAATATCCCTGTGTGAATAAGTGTGTGAGTGTGGGCTGTGGACACTTGAGTTTACCTGGTCTTTTCGATTTATTTTACATTTTCTAGTTGGATTCATCAGGGATCATCTGTGGGTCAAACCTGCTAGAGCATTATATGAGAGTTTTGAATACTGTTATCAGTGCATACTTAAAGGTCAACAGTGAACCAGTTAACTAATTTGCAGATGACTACTTTCATAAATCCTGTGTTGTAATTACGAGGGTGATACCTTTTGGATGAATATAAAACAAGTTAAAGCGAACTTTTATTTTAAAGGGGAAGTATCAGATTTTGTGTTTACTTCTTAAAAGCTCTTGGAGGCACCGCCAAGTTATTTTATATCATTATTACAGTTATCACAGGTATATGGCGAGATGGCGCATCTCCAGACGTACTCAGGCCCCATCCCATTGTACAGCAACACCCCCAGTGTTTCCCACCAATTAAAGAGACTGTGGCGGCCCTCCACAGTCTCGTTTGGGCCCGCCACAGTCTCGTCCCCACCCCGCCCCCCCACCCCCCCGCTTTCCACCCTCCTCCCCACCTAAAAAATAATAATAATAATAACCAGATCCGTCAGTCAGCCGATTACACAGCTGTAGCCTACTCTACTCTATAGCCCGCGAGCGAGAGCGCGCGCGTGAACACACACGCACGCGCCAACAGGTCGCGTTCATAGACGGTCCTACTGTCTGCTGCATTTGGCGCGATCCGGCGACACCGCATCCATACAGTCGGTGATCCATACATGACAGCAGGCCGGGACGGCATTTCAAGATTGTGTGAGTGCTTGGTTTACGCTTCTGCGTCGCGGCGACGGCGTACCTACGGCGTACACCCTACGCCGTTACTGAGCATTCATAGTTCTGCGTCGAGGGAACGCGTTGCTCCGCAATTCACCTCCAAGCCGCTAGGGGGGTGTTGCTGTGTCTTTGTATGGTTTCGCGGGGCTCTTGCTGCCGCGAAGAGGAGTTGTAGAGGTGGTCGTACTTGCGTACCTCCTTGATAATTCTTTCTTCGGCTTGGTCCAGTTTTTCTTGTAGCTCTCGCCACAGAAACTTTGAAAATGGCGGTGTTGTTGTGCTGCGACCATAGGGCTGCGACTGAACCTAAAATTACGTTCTGAACGGACCAATCACAGTCCTCGACGTTCACGTCAGGATTTTTTGGAGGTGCGCGTCAGGCTACGGCGTAGGGTCCGCGTAGGGGTCTGCGTCGACGGCGTAGGTACGGCGTTGACGCGACGCAGAAGCGTAAACTACTAATAATAAAAGTGGCAGGTATCAAGTTCGATAACGGAGCAGTGTCAGCCATGTTGCTGATCTCATTGCACCAGTCAACTTCTAAACAGAGTCTAACTTTCCGCTATCCCTGGTGCTGATTTCCCGGTAGCTAGCTACTTGTCCGCTATTTCTCCCTCTCCCGCTCCCGCTATTTCTTTCTCTCATCCCTCTGTCGTTTGTGCTCTCTCTCTACCCGTTTATAAAAATTAACATGAAATTAATTATTTAATATCTCTCGTCGGCGAGAAAGAAAAAGAAAAGAGGGATCCGACAGCACTGAGTCAGTGACTCTGCCACAGCCATCGGTGAAGAGGGGTGAGGTTATGGCTTAAAAGCTGTAGCGGAGCCGGCGGGGGGGCAGAGGGTGCGGCTGCCCCGGGCCCACGGTTATGAGGGGGCCCATCGCAAGGCTGATGCCGAAAAAACAAAAAGGGAAAGTCGGTCTCTTACTGCTGTATTTGTAAAGATATAAGTGTAAAAAAAAAAAACAAAAAACAAAAAAACGGGGAGAAAACAGTCTGAATCACAGCGTTTCTGAAGATTAAGAGGACATGCCACCTCTCTTGCACTCTCTCTCTCTCTCTCTCTCTCTCTCTCGTATGTTCTTAAGGATGATACCAACCTGTTATGTTCATATACAGCAATTTATATTACATTCAGTGGTCTCAAAATGCCCTAAAGAGATACATCAGGCTTGAAAACGTACACACACACCCAACCCCGAGGGTCAGAGACCCTCCCACCACAGTCTCCTAAAATCCTGTGGGAAACACTGACCCCAATAATTTGTCAGTCAGTATTCATTAGCTACGTGGGACTGGGGTTACACTTGTAAATAGATGCACTACATTTGTGGCACACAAGGCTGGTTTTGAGGCATACAGTTCACACCTCCTCCTGGTGGCTCTTTCTTCTGATGCTTGAACATCTCTCACTCTCTTGTGTCCCGGTCGTCAAAATAGAACACCCAGGACAGTGAAAAGTCTTCAGGGGCATTGTGGCTCAAAAGATTGCAGACTCCTACTTAGACTCTTTATGTCATAGGCTGACGGTGGATTCATTCTTGGATCTGTAGACAACGGACAGAATCGAGATACCCACGTAGGCTTGAATGTCCATTCGGTCTACTTCCTCCCAGGTGTCTTTGTACACCCATCTCTCAAGTTGGTCATGTTCATGACTATTGTTTGGATTTCCTCTGTCAGGAACAGTTTGAAGCAGGACTATGTCATCCACCCAGGATATGGCATAGAGAGAGAGAGGCAGAAATGCAATCACAGTAACAATGACAACTCTAATAACAGACTCTTAACCATATGTAGTATATAGCATAGTATATACATGTATGAATGTATGTATGTGATATATGTACTTATTGGTAACAGATAGTACATGTACGTAATACAGCTCTATGGATATTATAATAATGGAATCATTACTAATAGTAGTAGCAGTTGCAGTGGATGTCAGGCAGGGCCATGGCAGGAGATGTAGCTATAGTCCATAATCCAGGTTCAACCACTATCCATGGGAAGCTGAGAGACAACAAAGACTCTGGGAAGGGAAAGAAGCTAAGTTAGTAACATGCCTTGGTAGGGCATGAAAGCCGGAAAGGGAGAGAAAGAACAGAGGGACTCAGTGTATCATTGGACGTCCCCTGACAGTCTAATCCTATAGCAGCATAACTAAGGGCTGGTCCAAGGCAAGCCTAAGCCAGCCCTAACTATAAGCTTTATTGAAAAGGAAAGTTTTAAGCCCACTCTTGAATTTAGAGACTTCTGAAATGTTACATAGGTAAAAAAAAGGCAGTCCATCAAATTCAAAGATAACTCCCAGATTCTTTACAGTGGTGCTTTTGGGAAGCGTAATGCCATCCATAATTGCTGTGTCATCAGAGGGTGACTTTCTAAGGTGTTTAGGGCTGAGTACTATAAACTCAGGTTTGTCTGAATTTAGCAACAACAAATTGCAGGTCACCTAGGTGTTTATGTCCTTCAGACACAAATCTATTTTACTGATTAATTTCTTCTGCTGTCATTGGTAAATATAGCTGGGTATCATCTGCATTTCAATGAAAATTTCTGCAGTGTTTTCTGATAATGTTCCTGAAAGGAAGCATAGGGTGAATAGAATTGGTCCAAGCACAGAACCCTGTGAAACTCCATGACTGGCTTTAGTGAGCACAGAGGAGTCATCATCATTAACGTTTACAAACTGAGATTGACCTGAAATGTAGATATAAACCAGCTTAGCGCAGTTCCCTTAATGCCAATGAAGTGTTCCAGTCTCTGCAATAGGATACCATGGTCAATGGTGTCAAATGCAGCACTAGGATCCAATAAGACTAGTACAGAGACAAATCCTTTATCAGATGCAATTAGAAGGTCACTTGTAACTTTAACCAGTGCTGTCTCTGTGCTATGATGCACTCTAAATCCTGACTGGAAATCCTCAAATAAACTATTGTTGTGCAGAAAGTCACACAGCTCATTAGCAACTGATTTCTTAACAATTTTTGAGAGAAAGGTAAGGCTGGATATCAGTCTATAGCTGGCTAAAACCCCTGGATCAAGAGTAGGCTTTTAAAGAAGATGCTTTATTACAACTAACAGCTAACAGACTGTGGTACGTAGCCTGTTGAGAAAGGTTGGTCATATCTCAAAAAGAAGAGCCGTTTAAGGGTAAAACTTACTGAAGCAGCTTAGTTGGGATAGGGTCTAAAATGCAGGTTGATGATTTTGATGACAAAATTATTGAAATAAGGTCGGTTTAATAAGAATTTCTATGGTTTCTGTGTTTGAAAACAAATCAGTACCTGTTGGGGGCAGGAAGTGATGAATTCTGTCTCTAATAGTAAGAATTTTATCATTAAAGAAGCTCATGAAGTCTGTAACAGGTAGGTTTTATAACCCAATTGCAGTACTACCAGTACATGGAAGTTACTTCCACTGTTTTTGATCTCAGGTGTGAAAGATGGATAAGCCATAGTACAGATCAATGTCCTGTTCGGAACTATTGTCTCTCAAAGTACAAGCTCACCCATTCTGACAAGCACTTAAGACACCTTTTGTTTGTGGTCAGATTTGTAGTTCACATTGATATGTGTGTATAACCTTGTGCGATTATGTCAGATATCATCATCACAAAATATATGTAATGGTTAAAGTTCAAATTAATCTCTGATATGGTTCTAGTTGAAAGTGCTTGCTGGTCTTTCTTTGAGTTTGATCATTTTGTAGAGCATGTTCTGAGCATGGAATAATTGAGCTTGCATTAGTTCATTTGTATCTGTCAGAATGGGACCCCAAAAATGTTGAGAAATTCCTAAGAAATGCATAAATCAGAAAAAAAAACCTTGTCTTAATTTGATCTGAAAATAACACTCTTTTGTGTTCAGTTTCAGCCTCACTAACAAGGGGTCACTTAATAGACTCGCCTATCTGGTTCAGGCCTGGATGTCATTCAATAGCAAAATAAGAAATAAGAAGTAAACTCTTCGATCAGTGGTCCTTTTTACTGTTTTCCACAGTATTCTCACAATAGCCATACAACACCATGAGCAGGTGAGGAACAAAATGTTTCAGTCTGCTTACTATTTGTCTTTTCCAGCCTTCTACACACTGCATTTCAGGTGAGTAAGGTGAATGATGGACCTGAGCAGCTGAAAGGTTTAAATTGCCCTGCTGACAGTTACAAAGGCAGTGGTTTGATGACTGTATTTGCATTTTCACTTTTGCTTGCTTTATATTGCTCCCCATCTCTATTTATATCTCTCTTCAACTCTGTCCTTTCATATTCTTTGTATTTCTTTTCATCTTCTCTTCCTACAGCCTAAGAAGTTCACATGTGTCTTACAGATTGGTAACGTGATCTTCACAATTATATTTGTTGTGTACATGACCTTGAAGTATTTGGACATACTTTTGGGACCAAAAAACACATTTGATGTAATCAAAATTATCATCAATTAATATGACCTCTTATTTTGTTTTCCTGTGACATGTACCACCATTGAAATTCACATTTTATTCATGTTTCATTGTTTGGGATTCAAATCTCATTGGACCCCCACCGTGGCTCACAAACCCTGTTCAAAAGTCAAGCAAAATTAATTGTTTCTGCCATGTTGCAGGTGGACGACATTGACTTAGCAATGTGAGACTTTAGCAAGAGTACTATTAAATGTGGTTGTGGCTTTTAGTTTGGGTGGTAATTGCTAAAGCCAATGGCAGGTTGTCACTTGTGTGTCCATTTTATCTGCTGCAGTTTCTGAGAATGGTTTATTTCCTCCCTTATCTGAAGGGGCAGCAGTGCTCTGCAGGCTACTGCTGTTTGCCACCATTTTCAGGCGTGTGCACACATGCATGCACACAAATCCTTCCTCCTCCCAAAAGCTATTCTTTTACTACGATTGCCACCTACAAGATGTGTATGTACGTCACTGTGACTACATTTTCTTTGCGTATGTACTGCCCAGGAACATGGCATGCTGCCTGATTCTGTCTGTTTTTGACTAAACTGTAGCCAACTTAACATATACAGTGCATCAGCGTGTTCGTCTGCTGCAGCATCTAGTTACATGACTCTCTGAAAGTGTTAGGAAAAAGCATATTGTATGAGAGAAAAGATGCTGATATCAGTCTATATAGTGTAGCACAGTAATGAAATAAACTGGAATACAGTACTGTAGATAAAATTTAGCTCTCTTTGGGAAAAAATGGCATTAAATAAAAATTATTACATATCACACACAAATTATTCGTCCAGTGTAGTCAGCATAATAAGCTGTGCTCTGTACTAGTTTTTATCCTAATGCACAAATTAACTTTGAAAAGAGTCATTAAGCAGTCATTAAACATCACAATTTTTGAATGCAGTTTGGCATGTCGTTATGGCTCTATGGAGAAGCTTGGTTCTCAAGCTTGGTTCTGATTCTTGACATATTCTGTTGCTGCAATATGACGTACACATGCTTTAATAAAATCAGTGTGACCACATTAGCAGCAGGGCAAAGGAAATGGGCATTGTTACTGGAGAGGGATGAAAGAAACCTCTGTTTTTCTTCCAACAATGACTCCTGACAGTCAAGCCTTACTTGTTTCTATATAGAAAAACTGACATGACAAACTTCAGGATGTGTTAGAATATGAAATAATCTGTCAAATGATCATGAGTGTGCCACATGAAACAATAACAACTTGTCTTTCTTGCAGCTGTGGCTCAGGAGGTAGAGCTGCCATCCAACTATCAGAAGGTCGGTGGTTCGATTCCTGGCCTCGGCAGTCAACATGCGGAAGTATCCTTGGGCAAGATACTGAACCCCAAAAAACTGCCCCCGATGCTGGTAAATGGACTTGAGTTGTAAAAGTACTTTGAGTGGTCTTCAGACAAGAAAAGCACTATACAGATACATTTACCATTTAAATTGCTGCTTTAGTGAATTTACTACAGGGATCCAAAACAGCTATTTGGGTGCAAAAGAACAATGTATCCACAAGTTTTTTCACATGTCTGGTAAGTGTTGTGCTCTGTGCGTTGACACCTTTATGGTAGACTCAGAGAAAATTGCTGTGTTATGCAACTGTATACCTGAAAAAGCTATACCAGTAGGCCACCAGCTGATAGAAGTCCTATACTACTGTGGCAAAGGCATGGTGTAGTAAACAAAGGAGAAAATAGTCCACACTCTGGCAACAAACAAAAAAGATAACTGCATACTCTGTCATCACAAGCCAAAGACTGTTTTTCTTGACTACATGGCAACACTGTAAAAAAAGTTTCTGAATATCTTCCTCAGAAAGGGTTTTCTAAAAGCTCCATTCTGAGTGACTTAAAATACTTATGGCTGCTGACCTCTTGCACTGCGGTACATTGCTCTGCCTCTGTGTTAGTGCTACTCTGTGCTTCTACAAACTGGGGGTGTGCTGACTGCCATCTTCCCTCAGTAAAACACTGACTACTGAGAAGTACCTCATACAACTCAACTATCCCTGTATGTACTGCACACTCAAACAGTTGCATATTAGACTTAGACTAAGACTGAACTTTAATGATCCCAATTTGGGAAATTCTTTTGTTGCAGCAGCAGGTTAAACAACATAGAATAAAATTAAAACAAAAGAGTGTTCTTAAAAAATACAACTAAGTATATAAACATAGAAAAGCAGCAACTCTGATAATATAACTAAGGATGTAAAATGTATTTTATATACACACACACACACACACACACACACACACACACACACACACACACATATATATAACTGCAAAGGTCCTTACCTAAGGACCCACCTGGATATAGTGTCCTAAGCGACTTTCTCAGACTCTGATCTAGAAGCATTCATCTCTGCCTGAAGATCAGCAGTGGTCTTCCTTCTGTCTCTAGTACTTAAAATCTTGAGCCTGAGCCTTTTTGGTTTTTTTGTAAGTCAGTAAATTAACAATAATAATTAGATTTTAATGCTAAAATCTAATTATTATTGATAACAATAATAATTTTAATGCTAAAATATCATTATTGTTGTTATCCATGAATTTTCAAATTTACTGAATTACAAAAAAAATGGAAAAATAGTAAAGCACTTTATTATTTCTTGATTAATATGTCAAATTATAGTTATTTACTTGCATTCCTGAACAGAAAAATTAGTTTTAGTGGTTGAATGTCATGCTTGATTAATTTCTGACTTCTCAGAGAGAAGAGATGCCCAGTGAGCCAGCTCAAATTTGGGAATAAAAAGGTGAATTCAGTTTGAAATTCCTCATTCCTGTTCAAAATGGTAAAATGTTGAGCGCTCACTGAAAATGAAAGAGTCTGCATTGAAGCACTTCATGATGCTGGATGGTCTCTGAGACAAATAGGGAAAGACATAAAGTGTTCTCACAGTGTGGTCAAGTATGCTTTGGAGTCAATTGCCGAGACTGGAACTTACCAAATGCGCCAAGGAAGAGGCAGGAAATGAAAGTTAACTGAAGCAGATGTCAGACACCTCAAGATTTTAAGTGCTAGAGACAGAAGGAAGACCACTGCTGATCTTCAGGCAGAGATGAATGCTTCTAGATCAGAGTCTGAGAAAGTCTCCAGAATGACCATAAGCAGATGACAAACGGAACAAGGCTTAAAGGGAAGAATAGCTGCTACGAAGCCATTATTGAGGCCTGCAAACTTCCAGAAACGGCTCAGATTTGCCAGGGAGCACAAACACTGGACTGTTGATTACTGGAAGATGGTACTCTGGACGGACAAGTCCAAGTTTGAACTCTTCTGTCAGCATCGTCGTGTTTATGTCCGCAGAAAAGCTGGAGAACGTTTTGATGCAGATGCATTGCACCCACAGTGAAACACGGTGGAGATTCTATTATGGTATGGGGTTCCATTTGTGGAAACGGCGTGGGCAAATTAGTGAAAATCGACAGTATCATGAACAAGACCGTCTACCACAACATCTTAGTGCATCATGGAATCCCTTCTGGACTGAATCTGATTGGGCGTGGGTTCATATACCAACAAGACAATAACCCCAAGCATAATTCAAAGTCTGGCCAAGTCAAAGTCCGCATTTGAATCCTATTGAACAATATATATACTGTATATATATATAGTCAAGCCTTATATATACATACACACACACACACACACACACACACACACACACACGGGCTGGCTCGCTCTCTCTCTTTAAGAACTGACGTTAATATGAGAGAGTTATATGAGAGAGAGTGAGCCAGCCCATATAAAGTATGTACCAGAAAGTTGTATAGCACTGTCCTATGCCAAACTCTATTTCCTGTTGTGGCAGCACTCCTCAAGTTCCAATCAAGACTCCTTTGTCTCTTCCTGTGGGTCTGCCAGCTCCACTCCAATCAGCTTGACCCCTTCAGAGACAGATAAAAAAAACACGTTCCTGATAACCATATATTCGAAACTGAGGTTCAGAATCTACAGAGAGTTCTTTGAGATAGTATTTGTGGTGAGCAAATTATTTGCTCAAGTTGCTGTACTTGCTCAAACATCCTCCCACCTTCCTACACACACCTTTGCTCAACTCTATTTCATGTTGTTACAGGGTCCCTCAAGACCCAACTGAGACTGCTGTCACTTGCTGTGGGCCCAGTGGATTCGCTGTGATTAACTCAGCCCCAGACAAGACCCAGAATCTGTAACTACAGACATCATTTTAAGCAGTCATTATTTCAGCACAGTTCAACTTATCCCACCAAAAACACTAGCATAGCACTGATGTAAACAAGGGCACAGGATATGATGACACATTGAGAACAGTGAATGAACTATTCATCATGATGGTTTGTCTTCTAATGCAGATTAGTGGGAATGGTAGGTTATTGGCTATCACACTTATGCATATAATTATAACATACAAATGTAACTCTATTTCATTTTACAGGAGGAAATGTAGCTACCAGCAAAATGGGCCCGGCAGGGGAGAAAGCGGAGGGTCAAAGATGCTGAAAGAATTGTGCAAGAGGTTGCAGAAGACAGTAGGCAGGAGAAAGGGGAAGCCACTCTGGCAAAAAGAATGAAAATGCAGCAGGAGACTGAGAAGAGGCACTGCAGGCTACTACAGGAGCAGCAGGAAGCCACAGATACAGTGTCTAAGAACTTTATGCTGACATTCATGCAAGGCCTGTCTCACCAGAGCTGGACTCCACACCATGTAGCATCGTGAGGTCCCATATCAACCAGCTCCTCCAACTCCTGATGACTGTGGCGGCACAGTGGTGTCCACAGGTACCATCTACCCAGGCCCAACCTACAGACCTCTTTGATCAGACCCCATGCGTCCTATATCAAAGTGATAGTGGTGAACAAAGCAATGAAAAACAGCATTTTCAGTGACAGCCAAATCTGGTGGTCAGGAGCTGAAAAAAGACACAGTTATGCAGAAAGTGCATGAGCCAGATTCTCTAATTCTCTAAATAGTCCTCTGTTTGGTTATGTTGTTTCTCCTGAGTCTGCTATATGGTTCCTTGACCAAATGTTTGAAGTCTGTCATCTCTCCCCTACAATCAAACAACATGTGCTGAAGAAATATATAGTTACAAAAGGTACAACTATTTTAACACCAAACCTTTGTAAAACAGTGATGAATTTATTATAAATGGTTTGAAAACATAGCAAGCACCACTCCAATACAAAGACTACATGTGCCAAAACAATGATACACTTAAGGCCTGATTTACTAAAGCTTTGCGTGCGTAAAAACGTGCGCAAAAGCGACAGCACGCGCAAAGAGATGATGATGCTGATCTACCAACCGGGCGCACCGAGGATTGCGTCTGTCAATCGGGCAAAATAACACGCGCTACTCGTTTTGAGCTTCTGCCTTCATGAATATGCAATATACTGTAGGCGTGCCAGCCAGAACGCGCAAAAATATTGGGCCGAGTAGATGCAAGTAGAATCATTTTGCGCACGCAATGTGATTTACCAAACCTGAAACTAATTGCACGGATTATTTTTGCGTCCATATTTAGCACGTTTGAACGTCATGTCTTAGGCTACCTGGCACAGCCGTGCGCACAGATGGCTGCGGTCATTGTTGCGAGGAGGCTGCGCAGGCAGGACAGGCAACGGAGAGAACGCATCTTTTCTGATCGTGTCACTCTTTTTAAAATGCCCGAAGAAAAAATAATAGAGACATATCGGTTATCCGGCGATGCCATTTTAGAGCTTCTCCGTGAAGTAGGAGCTGATTTGGATCCAGTCACAAGGAGGAGTCCCCACGGCATTAACCTTCTCACAGATTGCCCCCCATATTGCGTTCCTCCTTGTGACGGTCAAATTCCTTTGCTGTAACTCAGCAATGTGCTTGTTTGACTCCTGTACCAGCACCTCCAATTCCATGGGTTCGAATTTGCTCTTGCGCTTCCGTGGAGTCTCCTCGCTTGCATTCGCCATGGTGAACGCGCAAAAACTCACGCAAAATCCTCATTTAAATAGGGAGGGCTCAACTACTTTTGCACCTGTAGTCAATTGCGCTGTTAATCTTAGTAAATCAGCCGCAAGCCCCAAACAGGCAGCGCGCGCAATCTATCCATGTGTGCACGCAATTTAGCGCTCTTGGTGTAGATGGTTTCACTAAATATAACAAAACTGCAATGCAAGCATTGCAAGTGCAAAATGTGTAAATGATTACACAGTAATCAATAATCAAAAAGCATTTATTTTGGAATAATATGGTGTTTAATAGTAAAATGTGTACATTTACACTGAAAATATCTGATTGATATAATTCATTTTTATATGTTGTGACCATATATATTGACAATGTAGTTAATTTTAACATGCAAGTTTATTAACATAACGTATATACTAAAATTCAGTGTGCTTAGATATGTTTTTTTTTTTTTTTTAATTAATTTTAAATACATCTGCCTTTTAGGTTTGCATGTACAATATCAACATATATTACAAGGCATATGTCAACAAAATTAATATGTATGTACCATATAGGCATAAATAACTCACACAGGAGATTTGTATATGTCTGAGAAAAGTGAAGTGGAAGTGTTGGGCAAGTTATTTTCAAAATGTTATTTATGTGCTGGTTCATAGTTTTAACCATTAATGAGGGGGCTGGCAAGTTTTTTGACCACTGTATTTTATAATTGGATTTTAGAATCTGTCTGCTGTGTTGAATACTATGACTAGACTAGACTATTTGTCAGAAAAACCGTGATAACTGTATGTTTAGTCCAGGTTTACCATAATAGTACAGTTCAGTTTGGGACATTTGAGGAAAGTTGGCAATACGCTAACGGACAGAAATAAGGTCATTTGGAGGAGCAAAAGTAGCTTTTAACATGTGCATTGTTGGAAAATATCATGTGCCAACATGTTATGAAGAACTGGGTTGCACTTACTCTTTAAAGGCTTATTGTTGCTACACACATTGCATTTGCAATGCACACATATGGCAACCTGGAATGAAGGCAAAAGCTGTGGTTTCATTCTTAAATCAACTAAATTATTATTCATTCATAATTTCCTTGAGGTATTGAATCATAATCATTGTGATAAAGCAAACCAACACACGTACCATGTAGTTGTATATAGTTAATACCTTATACTGTATGAAAGATGTAGAATTAGCCACTCTTGTTGTAACAGTTTGCAAACTATTAAAAGCATATTTAAATACATCTCCCTATAGAGGCAGTGAATTAAGCATTATGGTATTAGATCCTTAGATCCTCAGAGAAATTACGGCTCCACATCCCACAGGCCAGTTTAAATACAAGGGTGAATGAGCATTTTCCACTGTTGGCCCCAGACTGTGGAGAGACCTGCCTCTCATGATTAGATCTTCCCCTTCAGTTGATGTATTTAAATCCTGTTTTAAGACTCATCTTTGTACTTTAGCCTTTGACTCAGTCCTCCTTTGAGCTTACAATTTTATCAGATGTTTAAATGAGCATGAGTGTTTCATTCAGTCTATCATGTACTCTGCGTAAGTTTCTATTCATTTGTTTAATTTACTTAATTCCCTTTTCTCTTTGGTCAACATCTGTTGCTTTAAATGTGCTTTGTAATTTCATTTGAGTTAATTTGGCCATTTACATTATCACCATTTTACTCCTTACTTACTTGGTTGTGTATTGGGCCATAACAGTGGCTTTAAATTTTCGTCATCAAAAGTAAAATTTGGCATTGAAAAAGGAAACACTTCTATTGGAAAGATTGACTTGGTCCTGGAAAATGTTCCACTGAAAAATATAACAAATACATTTGTCGTTTTGTGTGTTTCAATGACAATCTTCAGATTTGTTTCTTCATGTCTCCCTTTTTCAATGACATTTTGTGAAGTTTGTTTCACTGTGCCGTTGTTTTTCCTTTTAAAACCAAGCTGGGTTACACTTAACTTTTAAGTTGACTGTTTTGATGTTATGCTGGTCTGGCAGTGGTCTGTTAGAACAATGGTAACTGTTGTTAATGCCAGCTATCAGAGCTAATGTTCGCTAATGTCAGCTATCATTAACTCTGATAGCTGGCATTAGCTACTGTTAGCGCTTTTATCAGCAGATATTGGGCTACCACAGATATATTTATATCAGCATATATGTTGTCCGATATGCACTGATATGAAAACTTTTCTGAATGGAATATAATGAAGAAAAAGATGCTTGGAGTAATTCACAATGACTAAATTCCCACTGATGTTTACTGTTACAGTGCACTGATGTCATTTTGAATAATAAAATTTATCATTAACTATAAAATATACTACCTCAATTATATCTTTGTAAGGTGATTTGATAACCACATTTGTGAATCATTGCAAAAAAATATGTCTGTGTGTGTATTGGTTGGGCTCTATTAGTGACATGAATGTACTGAATATGCTCAGCATGTATGTGTAATCTGTATATCACATGTATTATATGTACATAAACATACATATTTGTATGGGCTTGACATTTATATCAATATCTGATACCATTCCAGTATCGAATAGATTTTGTGTAATAGTTTCTGCATAACTACTTACATGTTTTTACTTCATATATAAATTCCATAACAATCATTAAGTCTTGTACATACATCAAACTGTACAATGCCGTTTGTTAAGCATGTAATTATTGCCTAAATTGATTGAAGCCCTTTTCAAAGCATTTTATCTGTTAAAACAGCATGCAAATGTTCATTACACCAGAAGTGCTGAAGCTTCTTTCCCCATTTTTGTGAGGATACAGTAAGAAAATAGCATAATAATTCTCTCAATGGTCCTCATGTCTGTGTGGTATTTCCTGTGCAATAAGTATGCAATGAGAATTTATGTGAGTATAGTGAATACATGAAGGCAGAAATACAGGTGACTTTCACTGAATTAGCAGGCAATGCAGGACACATGTGACTCCTCAACTTGGATAAGCTATCCAAGTTGAGGAGTCACATGTGTTGAAGTCACCTGTATTTCTAAAAGCCTCACAGGAGGTTCTGATAAATGAATCACCACCAAGGTGGGTTCACATAATAAGTCTATTACAGCAGTGAATTTAACTGAAGGGCTGGCTTTGATGAGACAAAAATCTTGAAGATAAGAGAAAGAAAAGATGAAATGTATTTCCTCACAGGTGTCGTGGTGTTCATGTAAAAGGTAGCGGGGAGAGAGGACATCAAAGAGGGACTGAAACAAATGTGTTCACAGGTGACAGAACTATTGGAGGTTTTCCTCTTCCTGCTTAATATTAATATTACTCATACACACATGCTCACATACATGCAACTGCACACACATAGGCACGCATAACAAATCTCTTAACAAATTCAGGCACTCTAGATGGATTCTTTGGCAAAGCCATTTTGGCATGCTGTTACAATTTACAATTTCAAAGTGTTTACATGTGCCATACTATGTGTTTGTGGCAGGAATTAATATTCTGTGGAGATTCTAAGTCAAGGCAGAATGGCCAATTTAATCTACAATAGCAGTTAAAAAATAGAAAAGGAAAGCAACTACTCAAGTCAGTTGAATTTTATTGATACAGCTCAATATCTATCACAATTCACAATTTGCTTCAAGAGGCTTTACAATCTGTACAGCACACGACACCCTCTAACCTTAGATCCTCAATTTTGACTCCCCCCAAAAACACTTGAATGGGCAAAAGTCGAAAGGAAGACAAGACAACAGATGTCATGTGTAGAGAGCAGATTGAAAAAAAAAATAAAAAATAAAATATATATATATATATATATATATATATATATATATATATGGTATACTGTAAGCAGATAAAAAGACACATACAAGACACACTGCAAAGTACAACAGTGTAGCAAAAGATAAAACTGTCAAAAATCCCAGAGTTCATTTTATTGTGCCCATTTACAAAGTCTGTTTTCTTTGAGCCTGGGTTGGTAACTGTTATACTGCTCAATATCATGGATACCGTGCAAGAACTGAAGATCTTTTTTAAGAAACCATATGCAAGGAGGGCCACTTAGTATAGTGATTGTCTCATCAAAATGGTAACAATATTTATCTAGGTGAAGAAGAGAGTGAATTCTGTCTCAGGAAGTCCAGCTTCAGTGTGCAATCAAACAGTTCTTCCGAGAAAACACCACTGAAATGATGTGTTTGATTGCTGTAACCCTGCTGTGCTGTCTGCTGACAAAGGGAAATAGTCCACTATTTCCTGATAAGAGAGTGCAGGTTTTGTGGGAATGAAGCAGCAAGGAACAAGTGAAAAAAAAAAAGAAAAAAAAAAAGGAAAATGAATCAATTCATGACCCAATGTAGATATATTAAAGACTGTAAATGGGAGTAGACTAGGGAGACTGGAAAAACAAGGACTGCCAATTCTGGCCAGACAATCATAATATAACAATAAAGACACTGTTGTTTTTAAATGTAGTCTAGCCTTTTCAGTCGGTGTACCATAATGGTTGTGGACAATTTCATCACGCACCAAGTCCACTGGATTTATTCCCACCCGGAGAGGTGGTGGCATTATGGCAATCATGTTCTTTGATTGCACCACTTTCATGGCTGCCTGGCCCCTCAGGGTGGAGCTCAAAGTGAAGCAGGTGAACATGATGTCCTGGATTACAGACTATTTAATTGACAGATGCAGTGCAGTTTGGCCTCCCGCAGAGTGTTGTGGTGTGCAGAAAGGATGCTCAGTAGGAAGCACACTGTCACTTTTTCTATTCACTCTCTGCATAGCAGGCTTCAGAACCCACCTGCACCTGACAATTAGAACTAGTGTTGGACTCGACAGTGCTCCAAGTACTTACAGGGGTTCATACTAATAATAAATCGGGCCATATCGAAAACACAGTTACACAGTTTGAGGATGCTTGGACCAAAGTCATCAACATCATCAGACTTTTTTCGTTTGTTTGTTTTAAACCAATACAGTGTGAGAAGTCATGGCAATTTATGTTTCTGTAGTTGCGTTATTTGTGAGGTGAGTCAAAGGAGTTCGAGTCAAAACCTGTTTTGCCACTAAAAACTAAAACAAACAGAGCGATCAAAATGTTCCTACTATTGCATATTGTTTAAATATGTCTGCCTCGGCAATGGTAAAATAGCTCTTAAATTGGTGGCTTAGATATCTGCAGTGTGCTGTTAAGCGAGTTGCACTTGTTTAACCTGACAATCAACCTTTTTGGTTGATTTGTTCATGTTACTGTACAGAGGCTGAGCTAATCTACTTACCATGTGGCTTGCTTATGCTTTAACTGTTCCTACTGGGTGGAAGTGTGAGATAAGCACAGTGTTGGACTTGTGTATAGTATGGAAGCTTGAACTTGTATATTATAATTTTACTGTTTATCCGTTGCTTCAACATATGTGCGATTGTGATCAGATGATGGGAAATTTTACTTGTACTCCAAGTAATAAGCCACTTAAATTGAGTGTATTCGTATATTTGGCTGCCATGTATTTGTTTTTGTCTTAGACAACACATGGTTTCCGTACTGTGCTGTTAAATTCCAAGTCAGTAAAGGTGTTTAATGAAATCTGAGTATCCTGTGTGTTCTGAACAAACACCCCAAGGTGAACATCACTATTATCCACCAACACCCATTCACTCCTAACTGATAACCTACTCAATAGCTTCATTCATTTTGCCTGAAAAATGACATTTGCATTGTGAATGAATATGTCATATTACTTTATTAAATACATACATTTTGTCTGTGTTTAGCTCTAAAATATCTGCACAATTAAACTGGCTACACTGGCCCCAAAGTGCTACATACTGGCAACAACAGAATCATGCATGTTCATCTGTTTCCCAGTTTCTCTCTACAAGAAACACTAATAGCACACAACAAGAGCCAACTACCCATTTCTGAGAATGTGTGCACAGGTAACTATTTAAATTAAATTGGAAGCTATAAGAAAAAAAATGGGTTGTTGTTTTTTAGACAGGAAAACAGTATGCAAATCAATACGAAAAAGAAGACATACAAATTTTGATTGCTTAATTAAGCCCCACAGTTTTGATCTTTGCCTCTAACTACTCGAAGTGGATGCTGCAGTTTTTTGTGGGTTTGCTTAATTATGATGCTTAATCCGTAGGCTCTCCTGAGGGTCGGACTACAGCACTGCAGTAATTAAATCAAAAAACTGAATGGAAATGAGGAAATGTTTTTCTTTCATTCTTAATCTTTCTTTCTGAAGTTGAACAATGAAGGAAAATCTCAGTATATGTTATTGTGTTTAGAAGATATGATTCAGAGAATGTTAATTATTTGCAGATTTCAGATAGCAGTGAACTTGGGATGAGTGAATCAAACATGAGACTGAGAAGTGCAAATCAAGAAAATGAATATGAGATTGAGTCACTTATGTGGGAAACATTTGAATACACTATAACCTTGTTAATATGAGGCCCACAAAGGACAGAAGCCACTGGAGACCACAGCCATTTTCAGCCCAAATCATTTCCCAATTATTTTTCATCAAACTGATTGATTCTGACTAAATTCTCATCAATGCTTCATTATAGAGCTCTCCTAATGCATGCTCCATATATCTGGTGAATTGGCTTTGACTTTGAGCAGATAAGTAAACACCGAAGCACACATAGATGCACATAAGACAAACACATATACAAGCTGTCTTGCTGGACGAAGCCAGTCTTGCTCACTGATAAACAGGACGTAAGTGAATCATTTAAGTGAGATGATATGATTGTTTTTGCTCAAAAGAATTAAGAACAAATAAAATCACAGTCAGAGCGGCAGATTTTTGATGCACTGAATCATTGTTGAACAGACTGAAACTAATTAAACATTTCTAATGGATTCAATTATTACACCCCAGTTAGCATGTTGTTCTGTTCTCTCACACCTCGACTCATTACAAGGGTGTAAACTAATAGCTATAAAAATAATAACAGCAGATTTTGTTTATGTAAGAAAGTACATTTACTCTGTACTTGAGTACAATTTTGAGGTACTTATACTTTACTTGAGAATTTGTATTTTAAGATACTTTATAATTGTAGACTAGTACAGTGTATTTCATGGGGAAAACGCTGGATCATTTTAAAGCTATAATACCTATAGATAGTTAGCTAGTTAGTTAGTTAGAGTTTCAGATTAAGATTTGACATTAAAAAGCACATGGTATGATTATTAAATACAACACACTGTTACGGATAAAACCAGTAGTTCCAAACCTTTTAGGTTTGTGATCCATTCGTGTGAATGGTTTCCCTTTTAGACTTCTGAGATTGTCATTTAGACCCAAAGTGGTAAAATTATCCAATATGTCACACAAAAAAGTTAGGATGAAAAGTTCAAATTGAAACACTATAAATCTGTGTAGCAGAACTTGTTTTTTCTCCTTGTCTAGCCCCTTAGATATACCTCACCCCCTTATCTTGTGAATACTCAGAGGGGACCCGATCCCTACGTTCCTTGACCACAAAATCTTCACCTACCATCCATCTCAACATATCTGAGTGATGGGAGAGGGTGTGGTGGGTGTGTAAGCAAAGGTGTCAGAGGCCAGATGGTACCAAGGAACAACTAACAGTAGCCTTCCCATGGTGGATGGTTTTTTGTCAGAGGCTTACATAGGGCTGCCCTGGGAGTGCTAGCAGGCTAATTAGCACAGTGCCAAGTGCTTAATCCCCATCTAAATCATTACTCTGTGAAACAAACAGTGGTGTTCAGATTGAGTGTAATTAAGAGCGATCCACGACACACAGACTGTTATTGCTCTAAGCTCAGCTGCACTGTCAAAACAACTCTTTAGCTTGAATTCAGCAGCTCAGCAGCATTCCCAAATGTGAATATATACTGTACATACCGTCATACCATGTGTGTTCATACAGTAAACATTTAGACTAACACTGCCATACTGTAGCAGGCAAGACTGACTGAGAACTACAGGTCCTCAGCAGAACTGTGTATATGTAGTTAAATGTTTACTCTTTTCTTCACTCCTCTGCAATCATAACGCATTCTCATGCATTCACAATTAAAGCCAGTGATACAGATCAAGTCCGCCCTGTTGAGAGGCTTTGGTATGACAGAAATCCCTGCTTTAGAAAAGGACTGATGTGAACAATATGTAAAAGCCGATACATACAAACACGGATATGGATTTACTTTGTGGCAGTTGACAGAGAGCATACTCTAAAACATAAATGTATGACTGAATTGAATGTCCTCACTGTTCCAGTCACAGCAGATATTTGTGGTTTTCACAGAGCAGAGTATTTCATTTCTTCCGTGTGTGGGAATTTATTAAGTCAACTGTTAATGATATACCTACCAAGGACACAAGCATGGTAAATGGGGGAGAACAGAAAATGCATCACTTCTAATCTCTATGGCTATGATGAAAAGTCTAACAACTGCAGTCACTACCTTTCTGTAATATCACACATCACATTCATTTGCACAATGAGAGCACAGTGCTGAAATCAGCTCACCTGTAGCCCAATAATTTTTGGTGGGACTCACAGCAGCGATTCTTTGGTTAAATGTCAAGAGTATGTAAATTGTGGGCGATTGACTTATTCATTATATTATGTAACAAATGAATCCTCAGTCCACTGTGAAAGCAGGTTTGATTACCAGCTCTGTAGCCAGTTTTTGTTTGGTAACACAGAGAACACATGATCTATTACCCTTTGAAATTTAAGAAGATCTGAGGAGTTATAATGTCGACATTCAATGTCTGCCAACAAAAGATGTTAAAGGAACAGGTTGACATTTTGGAAAATATGCTTATTCGCTGATGAGAAGACCAATCCCATGAAGCTGCAGTCAGGACTTTTAGCTTAGCTCTCACAGAAAGACAGCAAATATGCACTTTCCCAGCAGTTAAAACAGTTCCTTAATGAAGATGACATTGGCAGTTTCATGTTAACTCATTCACATGCCATTTACACACCCTGGTTTAAATAGTCAAAAATCACTTGCAGACACTAGAACTCACACAAGGATTGGAATTTAGTTCATATTTTTAGTTCATATTTTGACTATTGTTGCCTTAAAGCAAAAAAATAAAATAGATGGGGTTTGATTACTGGCTTTGATCATGTCTTTACAGAGTGTGTGTGTGAATCCTCTTGTGCACTTTACTGTGACAGCCCCAAGACAAGCAGGCTGGGTGTGTGAGAGACTTTAAATTGCTTAACAGTAAGTGTGAAGTGTTTGCTGCCTTCTGCATAAGACACTCTGGGAAGTCCCAGCTGCTTATGATCCTGAAAAAGAATAAGCTGTCAAGACAACATATCAATCAATCTGTTACAATGACCATTAATGAAGATAAGCTCATTGTATTTGTCTGTGTGTTTGTATATGATACCAGTGCATACAGTATATGTTTGTGAGAGTTAAACCAGGGTAGATTTTTCTGAGCCAAACATGAACCTTTTCATCAGCACTAAGGGTCCTGACAATTGTTAGACTTAGACTTTACTTTATTGTCATTCAGTAGACAGCAAGTGTACACCGAACGAAATTTCGATTGCAGCAGCCTCAGCACAGGGTTGAAGTATTTAAAAAGTATATAAAAAGTATGTAGTAATATGTACAGGTGTGTTAAAAGTATGTTTAAAAAAAAAATAAAACAGCAGATGTTTAATATATAGGTATATATATGTTGTTTAATATATAAAATATATTATTGATTGGAAGTAAAACATTTCTTTAAAGGTCCAGTATGTAGGACTTAGGGGATCTACTGGCAGAAATGGAATATGATATTCACAATTCTGTTTTGATTAGTGTATAATCACCTGATAATAAGAGTCATTGTGTTTTGTTACCTTAGAATGAGCTCTTTCTGTCCACAGAGGGAGTGGGTCCTCTTCCATGGAGTCCGCCATGTTGCATGCCATGTTTCTGCAGTAGCCCAGAACAGACAAACCAAACACTGGCTCTAGAGAGGGCCTTTTGTATATTCAGCAGCCTCCATAGGGAAGGGTGAGGCGACGGGTTTTCAGTTGGTTGCAATCTGCAACCTCAAGGCTAGATGCTACTGAATCCAACACTTTGGTCCATTTATTAACTCACACATATATTAGTCTCCATAAGATTAGCAACATAGTTCAGTGGTCTGTTTTTTAAGACACGCCCTTCCCAGAGTGGTGTTACAGTGACAAATAGACACATTTATCTGTGATGAACAAAGCAGGTGTGTGTTACTGCCAGTAGGGGGAGGAAGAGCACACAAAGTGACAGGCCCTCCCTGTGGCACCATGCTTCAGACACAGAAAGCAGGGCAGATGAAGTCATCTGTTTACAAGATACATGCAGTTGTAAATGGAAATTGTATTACTTGCCCTTCTCATCGTGCAGTGTCAGGCAGGCTGCAGGCATGTATGGATATGCACCAGAGACAATAATAAACAATGCATTTGTTAATATGTACATCAGACTCAGAGGGAACAAAAGATGATCTTTGACATGTTGCCACAAACACAAACATATTCAAGTCACAGAGGGCTTCTAACAAAAGAGATGTTGAGAAGTTTCCCTGATGTACATCTGCCTAAACAGCAGGCAGACATCATGTCAGCCATCTTTCAAAGGTCCTTTTCTCCAGTATATAGAGTTCTTCACCTCACCAGGCGTTCCAGTGTGACAGCAAAGCTCAGATGTATTCAGATCACCCACTGATGCTTCTGGGCTGCAAGGTTTCATGTGTTACATCCTTGACTCCTCACAAATGGAGGAGGGGGCAGGAGGAGCACAATCAGGGGGATAAGCTGAATTAAAACTGATAGCACATACAACTCTGTGCTGAACTTTTGGTTTCAAATGGGTATATGACATCTCCTTGCATTATTGTGAATAGCTAATGGAGGTCCAAGTTAGATTTACCACTGCATCACTGGAGTGGACATGAAGTTGCAGGTTGTGAAGCACAATGCTTTGATCACAGGGAAATGAGTCACTTAAATCACTCAAAAAGAGCTCTGCTCCTGAAATTCTGTCAAGATCAAGTACACAACAAACCCACGAAGGTGAAATCTAATATCCATCAGTAGAATCACACTCAGTGGGTATACTCTAAACCATTTTGTTTCAGAGCGACTATATTTTTTCAGGTAAAACCAAATGAAGCGCCATGTTCTGATCTATTTACAATCAATGAAATCATTAAGTGAAGACTAAATTATCAACACATCTCTTGAACCTGGAGTTTTTTTTCCCTTAAGCTTTCAAAACTGCTGTTGTGAAACCTCTGCTGAAAAAGCCTAATGTTGACTGTGAAATTATAAGCAATTATAGGCTAATATTAAACCTTCTATTCAATGACTGGAAAAAGTTGTTTTCTACCAGATAAACAACTTTCTAATATAATGTATATATAACATCGTAGAGGAATTTCAATCAGGTTTCAGAGCTCATCAGAACACAGAGACTGGTCTCATAAGGATAGGCATTGATCTGAGACATAGTGCTGATGCTAGTCAGGTTTCTATTGTGGTTCTTTTAGATTTAGTTGTGGCATTTGAAACAGTTAACCATGAAATTCTCTTCAATTCGCTCCCTTGAGTACTGGCTTGGCCTCTCAGAATGCGTTCTAAAGTGGCTTTGAACATATGCCACAGGAAGAAAATGTAACGTTCGTGTTGGGGACATGTGTCAAGGGAACGTGGCATAATCTCCGGTTTTGTACAAGGCTGCCTTCTCACTATACATGCTTCCTCAAGATGATATCATCAGAGAACATAATGTTCACTTCCATAGCTATGCTGAGGATACACGACTGTACATATTTGTTGAGCCAAGTGCGATGATGCCTTAAGCTCCCTCACTGCCAGCCTGTCAGCAATGAATAAACGGACAAATAATAACTTTCCTAAATTAAATGAGGATAAGACAGAAATCCAACTACTTGGCCCCAAATCAAAAATGGATGAGCTGATTAAATCATTTGGCAATCTGACTCCCCGGATGAAACCAGAAGTAACAAGTCTGGGTGTTATTTTAGACTCCAACTTTTATGTCCTATATAAACAAAAGGACTGTGGTGTCATTCTTTCATCTCAAAAACATCATCATTCTATGGTCATTCTTGACCCAGCACAATGCTGAAAAATGAATTCATTCTTCTAGTTCAAGTTGACTAGACTATTGCAGTTTACTTTTTAATGGTCTCCCTGAAAAGTTCATTGAAAAACTGCAACTTATCCAGAATTCTGCTGCTAGACTGCTTATAAAAAGAGGAACACATCAGATACTGGCTCCCTGTATCTTCTTGAATAAATTTTAAAGTACTTTTATTTGTGTCCAGAGTTCTCAATGGCTTGGGACAGGCCTACATCTCAGATTTCCTAGTGTCTTATGTTCCTTCCTGAGCCCTTAAATCCTCCATTGCTGGTTTTCTAATTACCCAAAACCCCACCAAAGATGCAGCTTTTTCAGTCATGCTCACCGACAGTGGACCAGGCTACCCAAAGATATTAGAAAAGCAGGCTCTGTTGAAAATTTGAACGGACGTTAAAAAACACCTGTCTTTAACCAAGGCTTTTAACATGGACATTAACACTGTGTCTCACATGCTGTTTCTGAAGGAACTTTTATGCCTCTAATTGTCTTTTTATGAGTTGGTTATGCTTTTGAATGTCTTGCTTCTGGGTGTCTTTAAAGGTTGTATAAAAATATGCTGGTCTTAAAGGACCTTGTGTGCCCTTTGTGTTCTTTTAACGAGTTGATGATGTTTTTAAATGTCTGTTTTGATAGTTGATCTGTCAAATGGCTTATTTCCTTTGCAACACTAAGCACTTTTATTTTTATCTGCTTTCTTTTAATTTATTTTGTGCTTCCCATTTTCATTCCCTTTTAAATGTAAGGCACATTGAACTGCATGTTTTGTATGAATGGTCCTACATAAATAAAGTTCTACTTGTTATTATAAATTTGTCTTCAGTTATCTGCCAATTGAATCCATTTTTGGGGAAAACTTTTGCTCTGCCATGATGAATCAATACAATTCCACTCAAATATATGGTAGCATACAGCACAGACTCACTCCAGGATGGCTTGAAACCCAGTTGACAGACATGAAGTTGAATTCAAACTGAAATGGTTCTTTAAATGGTGACTTCAACAACTTTACAAAACAAAGTGTGTTAAGTTGTGTTAAAGCCTTTTGCAGACCTAGAGGAGCTGCGCAAAATCTGATAAACTGCCTCAATTGGTGCCACTTTGTGGTGGTTGGGGCTGAGACAACAAGTATGAAAATGGAGTTAGACAGAACTGAGCCTTCCAGACCTCTGTAGCCTGATCCTAATTTCTGCTTGAGGCTATATTAGCTGCTACAAATAATACACACCATGTCCTCCTCTGAACTGTCTGCAGTCTAGTTGCGTCATGGATACTATGGGAAACAGTATTTGACAAGGACGAAGAATGCACTGAACAAAAAGGATGGTATCTCTGACTAACTACATGATGTCATCTGTAGTTAGTGTTTCTGCCCTCTAGTGGTCAGTGAGACCAGTGGTCCTGAGACCTTTAACCTGTCTCAATGAGAGCAATGCTCTCTTTTTGAGGAATAGCCCTCTCCAACTCACACAGTTAACCAAATTCATACCAAGGACCACTTTCCTTGGAGCAGTTTGAGGTTTAGGGCCTTTGCTCAAGGGCACCTCAGTGGTGGTAATGAGAGTGCTGCTCTTTACTTTCCTCATGTTGATTTATAGGTCATGAACCTTCCAACCACCTCTACTCACCTTCGTTTTACAATGCTGTGCGGAGCTTTAACTCTATGACACTATTGTGCCTTTAATAGTGGAAAAACTCCACTTAACTCTTAAACAACACATTTTCACACAGATATTTTTGGAAATTTATCTCACTTTTAACATAACATCAAGCAGCAAACATATACCTGCCCAAGTCATGAGAGATAACATGCTTACAGAAGAAAATATATTCATTCATCTCAAGAAATTTGAAACACTTCTGAACAGTCTGACAAAAAATATTCACCTGCTCTGACCTGGAATTCATAGTAAAAGTACAATGCCAGTGATTTGTCCTTGTAACTTTATTTGAGCAGTTACATCAGTCAAACTAAGTGAGTTGTAACAATTCTGAATGTACTGAAACAATGAAACAATTTGAGCAGGTCTGGAACCTTGTGGAACCATATGCTTCCATAATTCACAAAGGAAGGAATATAGGGAATATAACAACATGTAAAATTGTCTGTTAGACTATCCAAATATAGTCTCGTGACTTAAATGAATGAAAACATATTAATTATTTCACCTCCCTGTGACACATTTTGTTTTGCCATAGCAGACCAACTAAAAACCACAGGAGACTGACTTCATGCTGTAATGTAAGTTGGCCAGTTGGCATTTAGTGCACTTTGAAGGAGGTGGCTGAAAATGTGAGGAGAATATGTGAACACACATAAGCAGACTAACTGCTCAATTAGCCTGATTTTGCTTGGATTGTATGACTGTCTCTCACACAAACTAAGAGTCACATTTTACTAGAAAGGTGGGGTTGTCTGGTCCACTATGCTTTACACTTGCCATGCTATGAAGAAGAGATATTTTGGGGCTGTAAGATAGAGTTCTTCTTTCCACTAGTATTTGGATACTAAGCGCCATTCCATTTTACTACTAGTTCAGTAGTATCAAATCAAATCAAACTTTATTTATATAGCACTTTTCATACATAATAAAATGCAACACAAAGTGCTTTACAACAGTTAAAAACATTGTAGATGAAAACAGAACAACAGAGAAAACCCATCCCTCCCAACCTCTGTCAGTACTTATACACACCGTCAACTGCATACACACACACACACACACACACACACACACACACACACACGTATGCATATAAACACACACACACACACACACACGCACAGATATTGTCATCACAGACAGTAGCGAGACATGGTAAGGCACTGAGGATTGAGGAAAACGCCACCTGTGGCCGTCCACACTGAGAGGAGTCGTCACTGATAGTAGTAAGTAATACTTAAATGGCTGATTAATCTTGCTTGACAGTGATAATGAGGTTGCATTGCCTAGATGTTAATTACAATTATCTGCTTTTGCTCTGAAGGTGAAGACATTTCTTTCTCTTTGGAGCTGTGACACAACACTGGTGAATGACATAAGGCTACATATTCAGGACACATCAAAGGTCTGCAGCTCTCTGAATGTGCTCATCGTCTCCTCATGTATATATCCTTTATTTAACCAGGTAAAAGCCTCATTGAGATTAAAATCTCTTTTACAGGAGTGACCTGGCCAAGAAGGCAGCATAGACTCAGTTACAAGAGCAGTACATGACAATTCACACACACTCAGTTTACATTCACTACAAATGACTGAAACAGTGACAAAAACAAACAGTCAAGCTTAACATTTGTTCAGCTATGACCCCAAAAACTGCTTACTTCAGTGTCTAATGCTCAAAATTGTCCAAATTGTACCCCTTCTGCAGCCATCACTAGGTCCGAACTACCACTACACTCCCTGTCCTTTTTACCTGGATCGTGTCTGTCTCTCAGCGGGGTACCTTGTTAGCACTGTTCTGGTGGCTGCAGGGTCCAATCGTCAGTTCTGATTACTCGCTTTGTTAGTCATCGTGATTGTCACCACTATCACCTTCCTCATCAGTGAAACTGTGGAGCTGATAGTAATTGTAATTGCCTGCTTAGTGGTTGAGTGTGTGCCTTTTTTGGTCCTCCCATGGCAGTCTGTTGTCTCAGATGATATGTAATTAGTTGGATAATCTTCAGTCTTTAGAGCTCGTTTTGATTTTTTTCCCCTTGCAGCAAGGGAAAAAAATGCTAACAATTAAGGCTCACATGTAATGCCAAGGCATTTGGTGTTTTTTTTTTTAGTGATTTGGAGAAGACAGAGAGGTAATGAGGAATCTCAGACCACCATGTTTTTTTTTTTTTAAGCAAAAGAGTTGCTAGATAATCTCACACACACTATATGGGACGTCTCTTCTACGAAATTAAGTGCTTTTGGGGGAGTCGATAAACAGTCTGTTATCATTTCTGAAGCTTAAAAACCTCCAACTTCCATGGAAGGCTGGAGTACAGATGGAAAGACAGATAAAGGATTTCAAATTTCATTTCTAACACAGTTTTCATTAAAAGAAAATCTCAAAGGGCTACAAGGAAAAGATAAAAAGTGAAATGTTCTTATGTTGGAATGGGAACAAGTATTAAACACTGATAACTGCACAGGTGGATCATCTGTTCTCTGTAGTCCTACATAATATTAAACTAAAACACAGAAACTTTCTGTTTCATGTCTTTTTCCTATTAATAACAAACTTTGTTCCAATCTGACTCACAGCCAGCACAAAATGAGAGGGATTTACAGGGAAGAAAGATCTGATGGATGTTAGTCAAGGGCATGCCCACTTATGCAAATGAACAGGCCCTTTGGCGAGGAAAAATCTGTATCATTTTGTTGTTTCCTTCTTCTCTGTTGTTTTTTCTTTTTTGTAAACTGCTGAGCTTTTTATGTATTACTACACTCATTTTTGAGTCATGGCTTAAAAGATCCTTCGAACTCATGAGAATTCAGCTTTGCACAATGTCACACTTAAATGAAAAAGAAAATCTTCAAACAGAATTATATTCAGATGACTTACAAATAAAGGAGGCTGGCATTTAAAAGCATATCCTTCTGACTGGGTCATGACTTGTATAAAAAAGTGAAAAATGTTGAAAAGCTATTTTCAAAGCTCACAACTTCATGTCCACACTGCACTTTCTGTAAAAACTCTGTGGTCTTAAATACCTTAATTAAGGTCTCTGGGCCATATGCGGCACAGAGGACTGTTTGATCCGGCCCATAAGGCAATATATGAATAGAAAACAGCAACTCAGAAATCTAGAAAAATGATTGAAAAGCTTCATCTCTCATTGTCAGATATGATACTGCCTGAATGGTATTTCCTGTTCAGTAATGGTACCTTAAAGACATCAGCTCATGTCACGAGACTTCAAGGCATGAGAGGTTAGAGTGATGCTTTTCTGTGTTGATAATGTAATGGCCAGGCAGTTCATTTTATTGAACGACATTGTGAGTGTTCCAATTTTTCTGAATGTCCTTCTTTTAAGTTAAAGGTCAAGCAGAAATGGTGTCAGAAATGGTGCACTTAACCAGAACAGATCGACATGTTGGAGTTCAGTCCTCCAGAGGAGTTTAGGTTTGCCACCTCGGGAGAATAGCTGGAGTGGAAGCAAAGATTTTTGTGCTTCAGGCTAGCCACCAAGCTAAACCAAGAGGAATAAGTAAGAGTAAGTCGAGGTCTGGCTGCTCATTTATACCATAGGCAGTGAAGTTGATAAGATATTCAGCTTGTTTGAGTCTGAAGAGGAGGAACAAAAAGACTACAATGCTGCTTTGATTTGATGACTGCTTTATTCCAAGATGAAACCCAATACAAGAAAGGGTAGGCTTTTATCAAAGGAACAGCTACCCAGTGAAAAAACACAAGTATACATACAGGCTCTGTGTGAGCTTGCTGAGAAATGTGAGTTTGATGATAACAGGGATGAACACATCTGTAATAGACTGGTAGTGGGCATCAGAGTTAAGGAGTTATCAGAAGTTCCAGCTCACCATAGAGTTGACACTAGCATAAGTTAAGCAGCAAGTGTGTCTATCCAAGGAGTTTGTTGAACATATTATCTTCCAGTCCAACCAACCAAGTTGGCAGGTGGCCAGTGTTTATGTTGTCAGCAAAGGAAGCAATGCAGGGAAGGAAACATGGCGAGAGAAGCAACAAGCATCCCAAAAAACTTTGTGTGGCACCCAGCAATATGATAAAAAGAAACACCCTGCTTGTAAGAGTATATGGAAAAAGTGCAGCAAGTGAGGACATTGGGCATGAAGTCAGTGAGGCAGCAAGCCCAGATAAATGGATTGTTACTCTTGACATTGAAACTTTCCTGAGCCTCCCTAAAGCCCAGAGAGAGGCGTAGGGATCCTCTGCCTCCAGGCTGCATACTGTGAGACCATTTGATCCAGCCCGCAAGACAATTCATCAATGCAAAAATAGCAATTATTTTTTCAGCAATAAAGACAATAAGTGGAAAGCATGTAGCAGTTGATATCAGTTGATATCACGCATCGTAGTGACTATCAAGAAGACAATAGTAAATGCGGAGTATTGCCTTTTCCAAGAGAAATGGACAAACAATAACTTTTTGTTGAAGAATAAAGGAAGCCAGTGCATCTAAGTTAGTTTGTGGGAATGTGCTTGCAGTGATGAAAAAGGCTAATCTCATGTAGTATTACAGCTTGAAAATCATGCTAGACTGGATGAGCTGCCATGACAAATGTGCGTGGATAAAGTTAACACTCATTAGTGGAGTTTGGTTGCCCAACAAGCAGCTTTCACAAGACTGCATTCTGATGGACACACTATTGTACAGCCAAGCTTTGTAGTGAATGAGCCTGAGAAGCTGAAAATCTGTGAATACACATTCCCTGTATAAGTGATTAAAGAAAACAGCAGTGTGCCCAGTTATCCAGAAGGAGTTAAAATGGAGTTAAAAATCAACAGTTAAAAATCAACAGTGTACTCAGAAGCAGCGACCTGCTGAAGACTGAGCCTGTTAAAATAATTCTCAAGGAAGACACGCAGCCATGTGCTGTACACACTGCTAGATGTGTACCACTGCCGCCCATTTCTATATTAAAGAAGGAGCTGCACTGGTTAGAAAAGGAGGGCATCATTGAGAAGGTGAACACAGCCCAGAGTGAGTTGACATGATGGTCGTGGTCTAAAGCCCAACAGAGAAGCGGTCTGGTGTTGTGCAGACCTCAGGAAAAGAAACTGTGTAGTGAAATGGGAAAAGTATGTGCTATCCAAAATAGAGGAAATCATGCCACGGCCGTCAGGGTCTAAAGTGATCACATCATTAGATGCCACCAGTGGATTTTACCAGACTCCTGGCACAGGGATAGTCATAAATTTACCAAGTTTATCACACTTTTGGAGGCATGCCTTTTTCTGACTCCCGGTTGGAATGACAAGTGTGTAAGAAATCTTCCAACGAAAACTGCAGAAACCTTGCTTGAAGGAACACAAGTCTATATAGATGACATCTTGGGCAAAGAGCAGGTACTGAGAGTGATTGAGGCAGCTGGCCTAAAACTGAACAGAGCAGCACCAGATTTACTTACTGGGGCACATCACTGATGATGGTCATATGAGACCTGACCCAGACAAAGTGGCTGGGATAGAAAATTTCCCACAACCTCAAAATGTGTTGGAAATCAAGTGATTTCTTGGAATGGTCAACTAAATGGCCAAATTCATCCCAGAGCTCTCTAGATCAGGACAACCACTGTACAAACTGCTGAAGGTGAAGGCGATTCAGGGTGTACCCCGCCTCTCGCCCATTGACAGCTGGGATAGGCTCCAGCCCCCCGCAACCCCGAAAGGGATAGGTGGGTATAGAAGATGAATGAATGAATGAATTATGCCCAGAGTAATAGACAGGCTGAGAGGGCTGTACAGGTAGCAAAGGGATTCTTTGGCAAGAAGATTCCCTCCTGACTGTGACCGAGCCATGACAAGGCCTGGGGTTGGTTTACTTTTCTTTACACTTTTAGGTTTAACACCCAACTCAAACTGGCTAAAAGCCCACAGATACTTCGTTATTACTTCATAATAATACAGCCAACGGTAAATAATGGTTTGAGGCAAGAGTTCACCCAAGATTACAAAATTTGCACAGTAAAATTTAGACATAAAAATAAGAAATTTATTAGATAGATGAAAAGCTATAATTTAAAAAATACTCAGATAAAATAAAGAAAAAGCGCAGTGCTGAGGGATGGCTGGCCGTAGCTGTTCACAGTGAATATGTGGACATATGTTGGGATAGAGAACTCACCTCGCTCCTATGCCCAACACACATGCACACACACCACAAGGCAAAATGACAGGGAGAAAAATATAAATGTGAAGGAAGTGCAAAACTCACCTCAAACACATGATTATGTGGGTGAGAAGCACAGGTGAGAAACTCTACCACCAAACCCTTCACCGCCTGGTCGGCCACGCTGCCACCAGTCCTCCAGCACAAAAAAAAACAAAAAAAAAACAAACAAAAAAAAAGGCAAAGGTTAATTCCCAAAATGGGTACAATGTACAACTACAATGATCTGTATTATAAATTATTTGAGGGAAGTAACAAAGCACAGTCACGGAATGCTGACAAAGTGTGTAACGATGAAACTAAGGCCCAAATAATACAAACAGAAAATGAAGGAGAAACAACTAATGCTAAAATCAGTAACAAAAACCAAACCAAACCAAACTGCAGTTGCAGTCAGTGTCTACAAAAGAAACAAATATGTTAACACACTGCCAAACAAATTAACATAAACAAAACATCAATTCGGCATTTACCTCCATCTAATTATTGCACAATATCCTCACCAGACCGCTCGACACAGCAGGGCGACGTGGGATCTGGAGCAAATAAAACAGACCGTAAAACACACAGCAGCCATTCATCAACCTACCACAGATGAAAGGGCGAACTGGAAACAACACGACACAACCTGTCGCAACCCGGGATGACAGGAAGAACAGCACCATCAACCCGTCTCATGGCTGACCCAGGCTGAATCAGTAAACTAGCACCTCAGCTGGACTTGTGAGGACATTTCTCCTGATAAGTAAGAAGGACAGAAAAAAAGATTTTTTTACTTCTTGAAAAGAAAAAAGAGTTAAGCAACTGCTGAGGAGTGTTAAAGTTGTGTGAGAATATGTCTTTAAGCGGAAATAGCACACATGTAATGCCCTCCACATGTCCTACACAGTAATGGTACCCTGAAGGCATCAAAATGTTACAAGACTTCAAAGTACAGGAAGTTAGAACATTTTTGTGTTTGTGTGTGTCAATGTGATGTCCAGGAAGTTCAGTTCATTAAACTCCGTTGTGAGTGGTCTGACTGTTATGTGCCTCCTCTTTCTTCTCAGATGTCAAGCAGACTTAGTAGTCTTATCATCTAACACTGAAACAAGGCTAATAGGTGTGTTTCCCAAAATGCAAAACTAATCCTTGATGAAAAGAACCACACTATGGTAAAAACATTAATTGTCATTCATCCGAATGGTGTTTTCAGTTGTCCTGCCATGCAGGGATTTAACCTTGCAATTTGATTCACACCATGCTTTGAATACACTATCAGGCAAACATTATGAAACACAAAGGCTAAAGTCACGGAAAAGAAGCACAGCGAACAAGCTTTCAAAGCCTGCGGTTAAGAAAAAATCTGATTAAACACAAAACAGAGCCCCATTGTTAGCCCATATTTGGCCAGAGCCTCTGAAAAATACCACGGGATTTGTGCAGACCACAGTGTCCCAGTTTTAAAATCTGGGAATATGTGATAATGCCTGGTTAACCCAAAGGACCACATACCAACAAATTAGAACAAGGCAAAACTGTCTATTCAGCAAAGTTTGTGCAGATTTGTGTATGTGTGAGACCAAACATCCCTCAGACCGAAACTCAGCGATTTACAATTATTTAGAGCACAGGACGACAGCTTTCTGGGTTTGGGTGTACACATTTTAGACAGGAAATGGAAGGTTTGAGACAGTCAAGTGGCTGTACACTGTGACAACACTTGACCACTGCACTTGCTACCTTACGCTACCTCTGTATTTATCCAACACATCCAGACTGAGACTAAGTGCAAAAAAGCATCTCCAAGAAGATGTGATGTTACACTCAGATGAAACAAAAACAAAAGTGCCATCTGAGTTGGTGTCCCCAACCAGAGATTAATAAAGAAGCAAAGAAGATTGAGAAATAAATGGTGAAAAAAATAAATAAATAAATCTTTGACCTCATTATAACAGTCCGGAGGACAATCTTAATTTTGTTTTGATATTTCACTGACAAGCTGAGATGTATTTACAGTCTTATTATGTTAAATTACAACATGATTTACCAGTGACTATAGTGAGTGGCAGTAATTACAGGTACAATGATTGTGGTGTATAAATTGTTTTATATCACAGATAATAGCAGCCATAATTAGAAATAGTTGGAAATCCCTCATTAGGTTATCATACTGGGAGGGTTTCTGCATTGAATGACTTTATTTTCACATGGCTGCCTTTGTGAACAGCAGAACACAGTTCTCACTCTCAATAAATATGCTCAATAAATATGCAAAACCAGCAGAAATCTGTCTAATTTTCGCCATGGCATGTTCTTTGATGTTCTCCATATAAAAGTGTGTGTTCAGTACTCTGGGTGGTTAAAAATAATTACAAATTATTGGACAGTGTGTTTGTTTAACAAATGAACCTTCACAGTACAGTAAGGTGAGCTTCAGTTAGCTAAGATTTTAATACCAGTTCACTGGTTAAATTAAATGTCATTGATGTTTTGACAGAAAAAAGCACAAAGCAGGTCAGTCTTGTGGCTAAAGGATGTGAATGTAGATGTAAAACTCATATTTCAGCAGCTATTGAACCTTCCTTTTTAAGCTGTTACAAATGACTGTCTTTCCAAATGGACTCGGTACTTCAAGACCGTGAAAGTCTGGTGACAAATTACAGCTTTTGTTGTAGTGTTTGATAGGCCGGGACTAGACTGAGATTTATTTTCAGTAGGTACGTGTCACCCTGCAGACAAGCCTGAGACAAATTGTGCAAAAATACAGTTACAACTCCAGTAATATCAGGAAAGACTCTCAGATGAAATCTGGTTTTAAAAAGGGACTTAAAGGAGACCACTGACTCTGCTGACTTGATTTTCTCAGGCAGATCGTTTCAGAGCCTCAGGGCCGTGACTGCAAACACTCTGTCCCCTTTAGTTATCAGCTTGGCCTCTGGATGAGACAAAAGACCTCTGCCTGATAATCTCAAGGTATGCACCAGCACATAGAGAGGCCGTGAAGAATCTTATAAGTTATTGATAAAATCTATTCTAAAACACACTGAGAGCCAATGTAAAATGCATTCCCTGCTCTCGTTGGTGTAATTGATGGGAGAGTTATGTTTATAGCAGAGTTATGTCAATTTAAGAAGCTACTTTGTGCTAGCCAGCGAAATTGGAAATGGAATTGATGAAAGCTGAGCCATTTTCCCCCGTTAATAGGCCTATCAAATAGATCATATGCTAAAATCACCAACATGATAACTAACATAAACAAATAAATACAACAACTATCAGCATGTAACCAGTTACTTTTAAAGCATGGCTTAGAATTTATTCAACAGAGCTGTTCATTATATAAAATAGTATTCATAATTACACCATGTCTTAATAGATTAGACCTATCGATTTCACTGTTAGCATTTAGATTGTCAAGTCTTTTTTTCAGCTAATCATCTTTTAAAAGTATGCTTCCTAATTAGCAACAGGATCAACCACACCTCCTCACTACAATAAAACCTTCAGTCCCTTTCTTGCTAAGAATTGCTCTGAGAATTTTCCTAAATCACTCCTAAGCTAGGACTCATTGCTAGAATTTTTAGGCTAAGTTAGGAGCTTTCTGTGACTACTTTCAGAACATTTATTTCTAACATACGTATAAAAGGTAACCTGAAAATTCCAGTTCAGGATTTTAGCACGCAGTTCACACAGTGTGCTAAAAACAACAGCAATAGACTCACTTCTTTCAGTAAAAACCTTGAGTGCTGGAAGACACTCTCATATGTGATACTGTTTCTAAAAGTTCACACAAGGTAGTGGGATAAAACTGGTTCAAACTATGCTGTTTTGAGCAAAGGAAATCAGATTAAGTGGCACTGGGGGTAACAGAGGCTTTAACAGACTCCACTATATGATAAAAACTTTTCACTATCAACATCAATTTCACTTTTGTTTCCGTAGAATGAACTCTTTGTATCTACAGAGAGCACAGGTCCTCTTCCATGGAGTCTGCCATGTTGCACCACCATGTTTTACAATAGCCCAGAACGGACAAGCCAAACACTGACTCTAGAGATTGCCTTTTGCGTTATTCATACTGACCTATTGCCACCATAGAGGGGGTTGAGGTGAGGGTATTCAGTTGGTTGCAATCTGCAACCTCAATGCTGCCTCTAAAGCCCCCACTCTTGACCTTTAAATAAAAATCTAGGCTTATGTTGATGGACAGAAATAAGATTGAAAAATAGCGTGTTCTCGCATCCATAACCATATTGTTATAGTGTAATAACATGGCTGCTCGGGGGAATGAGTGGTTTATTAGGCTCCACTCTTATCATTTTATTCTGTTTCTGCTTATTAGGATTCACATTTTGACCATATCATGATCTTGATTGTCAGAAAACTTACAGTGTCCATCAATGTTTATGATAAACATAAATCTGGTGAAGCAGTTATTCCAAAAAACAAAAGCAACAGCTGAATATGAAATTACATAGTAATGACTGGAATGATGTTTTACAGTGTAACCCTTGATAATATGAATAATATTAATAGTAATAATAGTAATTTGTCCCTGGTCAAATAATGATGTTTGGCAGTTAATGCAAAAAGAGATCTTGCACTAAAAAAGGCAATATCCATCAAAATGAATATATGGATAAATATATGGTAGTTTGGGAACTGCATAAGGCAACAATCACATACTTCATGAAACTGATTGTGTAATCCGAAGGGAACAGCACTTCTATCAGGAAACACCTAATTGTATAGAAAATATTTTCACTTAACCAGTGAAGGAACTGGCTGGAATTTCTGAACCAGTAAAATTACCACTGGTTACTATTTCAGATGAATTGCAATCTTTCTATATTAAGGAGTTTGACCAAGAGAAAGTGGGTAAAATCATCAATATATATTAACCAATTCAAAGGCAAAGGCTCTGTTTGTGTTACATACTCAAAACTATAATCCATATCATAAATCTCTCCAACGGAACTGGCAAATTCCCACAAAGCTGGAAATGAGTGATCATTATGGCAGCTTGGACTTCTTTCTTTCTGAATAAACAGACTGTGTTTCCGGAAAAAAACAAAACAAAACAAAAAAAACAGACTTGTGTATATATATTTATATTGTTATATTTTGTTGTTTGTTATATTTTGTACTTCTTTAATAGCTTATTTTTAGTAGAAGTGTCATACACCAACTTCACCAAAACAAATTCCTCGTATGTGTAAAATCGTACTTGGCAGTAAAGCTTTTTCTGATTCTGAATCTGATTCTGAATTTTTAAGGCTGGAGTACAAGACCAAGCAGGCAATCATAGACCATTGTCTGTTCTACCTGTTCTCTCAAATGTCCTGGAAAAGCCATGCAGAACAATTAAGTGACCCCCTTGAAAGCAATGGACTCATTTATCCTGAACAACATGGATTTAGGCTCGGGTACTCAATGGAAATGGCCCACTGCTACCTCACTGATGTTTTTAAGATGTTAAAAAGGCATCTGACACCATGAACCATGACCACATGTGAACAAACTTGATACCTTTAATTGTTCAGGGCAAGCAACTAGCTTATTTACATCATATCTGAAATGGAGAGCAATGCAAAAAAGTTCCCCCAACCATCAAGAATGGGCATTCCACAAGGCTCTATCTTGAGGCCCCTGCTTTTCCAATGATACCAATGATTTTTGAAATCATCATCTAACTCTCTTGAAAAGGAAAGCCAAAGATAAGCTTACAATCCAGACAGATCAAGTGGAAATAAGGAATGTCTGTGATTTCAAATTATTAGGTGTCATTTTGGACTCCAGCTGATAAACAGCTACACATGTTGATGAAGGCAAGTCTAAACTGTTGTAGAAAGATAAGACATTAAATACCCCTTAAGGCAGCTCAACATGCATACCATGTTATTCTCACATTTATCCTTTACATAACATTTATTGTATTATGTATGGGGCCAGACTCCACAGTCTGTCAAACCTGTTGATCAAAGTTTCTTTTCTTAAACAGATTTTTAAATGTATGAATAATCTTACCCAGCGGTACTTTGCCCACTGGTCACACATGCAAACCAGGGGATCAGCACAAGGCAACTGCAGGGTGCTACAGTGCAAAACTACTTTCAGTCAGTCATTTTTCTCATAAAAAAAGGAACACATGTTGGAAAGCATATACAAACAGAAATAAAGATACCATCTGATCTGAAAGTGTCTCATAAAAAGGTGCATCACTAGATGACACAAAACCAAACCTGCAGTCACTGATCATTCATCATGCACTTGTGCATGCACACATGTACACACAGAAAGAGGAACAGATACACATAGACAAACAGACTGTACCTACATACAGTGTGCATGCATGTACACAGACATACACACCCATAAACGTTATACACATACACATAGTGAATATTGCCATGAATTAGGGAACATACATGCGTATAGACATACACATACAGAACACATAAAATATGATTGTAATGTGGTGTTAATAATCACAATTTTATATAATCATGTCACAAGTATGAGAATAGCACTATTTATTATATGCTCAATTCAACTAATCTTAAGATCTTTTTAAGCAGAAAGTCCTAACCAGGCACAGGGTTGGATAATTAGCCAAAATACAATACATCTGTATCATGTCATTGTAACCTGTTGCAATAATTGATTGATTATGCCTGACAAACAAACAAATAAACAAATAACTCCTTCATAATACTGTGATGTACCTGGAGACTGGATTTTTTTTTTTCCATCTGCACTCTGCTTTCCTAAATTCCCTTTTCAACCTGTGAATATTGTCATTTATCCAAGGCTGCTTTCTGGCTGAGGACTGAACCTGAAGAGGTGCAGTCATTTTTTAGTGAGGACAGACAGATCATTGGAGGATCAAGGAGAAATATTGGACTAAAGCAACAAGTACAATTACCTGTACTTAATTACAATTATGAAACAAATGAAACTTTTACATTGTAAAACAGAACAGGAGAATAATTCTTTAATTTTCTGCATTTACTACCAGTTTACCACTGAAACTGTCAGGATGCCTCTGCTCCCTTCCTTGTGTCTCCATGTGTTTTCCCCTTTCCCTTTATGTCTAGTTAGTCCTCTCCTTGTGGTTATATCTGTGTGTGTGTGTGTGTGTGTGTCTTGTCTGGGCGGTTCCTCGTGTTACCACGCGTCACCTGCACCTGATCCCTGTTGCCATCAGCCATCACAGCTGCAGTCTATCATCAACCACAGGATAAATACCAGGTTATACTCACCAGTCTTTGACAGATTGTTGTATTCACCAGCTTGGTAACATGTCAAGGCCGTTAGAGTTTCCTAGTGCTTTGTTCTCTGCTCAGTTCAGTAGTATCTCTTCTTGTCTTTAATGCTTGTGTGTTTTTCCTCGTGTCCCAGGATCATCTCCCTTGTTGTCTGCCTGCTTGGCTTGCTCAGTTCCAGACCACCACCTGTTCCTCCTTCTCACTCACCTCCACCACCTGCCTGCTCGTTCCCAGACCTGTACTGATTGTCTCCTCTGTTAGCTATATACTTATACTACAAGAAATTCTTCTTTAATCATATCCACCTGAATCTGTGTTCTGCTTCGGGGGCCCAGCTCTCAGTTCAGTTCCTAATGGATATGTTTTGGCTTAACCTTCATCACACTGTAGGTTTAGACTGTTGAAAGCACCATAAATCAAGTGGAACTTTGAACTGTAATCACAAACCATGGAGGACACTCCTTAGAGGATTTTCTGCATCAAAAAATTCTACACTACATTATATAGTAAATAGTGGTTATATACCATGAAGGATTAAAGCTCTTGTTTTCTAATTTTAGATCCTTCGATGCATTCTCCTGTACAAGTCAAGAAATGTGATTATTATCTGTATTATCATTAATTAATTAATATCCATCTGTCCATCCTGTATGCTGTGAGGGGCTGCTGTGTATCCCTGCATACACAAGGTGAGAGACCAGATATAACCTTGACAGGTCACCTGTCTTTCACGCATATCAAATCTACAGATAATTTATTGTTTCCAACTAACCTAACCTGCAAATCTTTGGAGTGTGGGATGAACTCATATCCTCCTGACTACCAGTAGTGCAAATTTGTCCTCTGTGGAGGACATTTGTAAATCCGAATATCTCCCACCCACTGCATACTACTGAATTAACTCCTTCACTATCTACAGAGGACATTTAGGGCTTTTCACTGATACTAAATGTGAAGGGGTGGGGCTTTGGTACCTTTCTCTTTCTCATTAAGGAAAATGGTGTCCATCGGTGCAAGCACATTTTATGGGAAGAGGAAAAGTAAGTGCATAATACTTTTTATTGAGCAAATTTTGACTTGAAATGTTGTTGGCATAATTTAGATAAGTCTCTTAACAACACATTAAAACATTGTCTGAATTATTTTACTGTATTTCAGCATAATATTTTATTAAATTATTTTATATAATTATTATATTTAAAAAAAAATCTAAAAGAAAAGTTTTCAGTATTCTAATTACCTTCCAAAGATTGGGGAATTAAAAAAATGTGATTGGGCAATATTTTTTTTTTCTGGTAGTCAGGAGGATATAGAGAGATCATACACTAAAATGAAATGGCAGATTCAAACTCAGGTCCTCCTTGCTGGCAAAGGACAGTGTTTACCACTGATCCACCCTGCTCTCCCTGCTCTTTTCTTCAATACACTGAGCAACACCAACTAAATTCCATTCACCTCTTTTGTATTGTGGTAGAGTCTCAGTGTTGGATATCTCAAAGATTCTGCAAACAAAATGAAAACTACATTCCTGACTGCATTTCATCATCATTTGGATGAACTAACCCTGCATTGTACATGTGAACAGCAGATTGACTTTGCAATACAAAGATGGTTGGGCTGTATAGCCTGACACATATGTCACTCAATTTGTTGGAGCCTCACACTGGCTCACCAAGTGACCTGCTGCCACTCTCCTACACTAACTGCAGGTGTCACATTAGTCCTCAACTGGAGCTTCTGTGAGTGTGTATGTACATGTGTGTATGTATGTGAGAGACACACAGAGGCCCAGTAATTACCAAGATGCAAGTGGAATGTACTTACGCTCAGTCCCAGCCTTCTTTGTCAGTCTCTTCTCTTCCTAATCAGTCACTTCAAATCCTGCCTTGTGACCTTAATTGCATCCCACAATCAAATGTTTTCTCTCTACTTTCAGAACAAATGCTAAACAAATGCCAAACCTGATCTTCCAGTGGATGCTTTTTGATTGTTAATGTTTGTATGTCTGAATGGAAAACCACAAACTGTTCCGTGCAACTCCTAAAATTCAAAGATCAAAGAGTCTGAAAACAGAGATTGGAAGAAAGGAGTTTGAGGTCAGTTAAGGTGTAAGTCAGGTACAGAGACAGGCTCGTGTCTGCTCTCCTGTGCCATGCGACATCACTCCTCGCTCTGTCCGATCACATAGCAGAATTAATGTGATGAAGAAACAGGACTGAGAGAACATAATGAGGTTTATAATTAGCCTGTGGGTTAGAGGGCTGGCCACTGGAGGTCAGGCCTGAATGGTTTTCTGCTTTCAGATTAATGGTTGTGTGTCTGTGTGTGGGTGTGAGAGTGTTTCGCAGAGGGTTAATTCACACCTGACCACCAATTACCCCCCCTGCAACATAATTAAAAATTCAGTTCAGCAAATACTGAACCTCCTAAATTTCCAAATAGATGAGCTAATAATCACCTGAATTTAAAAGTTGAGTTCATTAAGGACATTATAATTACCTGTGTATTTGTTTGCATCTTTAAACAAAAGCAGGGTTGTACCTGTTATTACATACAAGCTGAGTGCAGGCAGCGACACACACACACACACACACACACACACACACACACACACACACACACACTAAGAAATTAATAAACCTTGCTGTCATCCCTCTTTCCTTCACCATTTCAATAGCATGACCAAGGGTGCACAGTTGGTAGTTCTATTTTCATTCCCATGTACATTCACGCAACACAACACTGTATTCCCTTATTTACTGAAGTGCATTGCATATTTGTCCTGCCATCTGTTATGTTTCTTTTTTTTGTTCTGCAAATAACATGTTTTGGTTGAAGGAAAATGTTTATGAAAATACAGATAATCTTTGTTGAAAGTATGTACTTTTTTTTTGTTCTATACATCCATCAAGCAGCTGTACCAACTCAGCCAGCCAGTCACACCCTCTGAATGGCCTCATAGTATTCATGTTTATGCAGAGAGATGAGCTAAATCTATATTGGAACAAGAAGATCCACTACATGATGAGGAAATGGTCTCCGAGCAGGTCTTTAGAGGACTGTTGTCAGCCATTGACTGCACTTGGCAAGATGCAACAGTGCGAGGGAACCAATTTGGCAATGTCTTCGTATCACTCTCATTATGGAGATCAAAAAAACCCACAGCTTTCACCCGCTGCTGTCAAATTGTGGCACTGGTTCCAACAGATTGCTCTCAAAATACAGTCCTGCTCCAAGACATCCTGCCCCCCCTTTCTTTACAATGTTATCTTTAAATATGGCCTGAATTCAGTGGATTGTAAACCTTTATGGTGGAGGGGTTATGATATCGCAGAAGATGACATTTTTGATGTGAAGTCCCAGGTGTTAATAGGGGGGTCTAAGCTGGAATGATGGCTCTGTGGAGTAAGGGTTATGAGAGCTGTAAAAATAGACAGCCAAGTCAGGGTTTGTTCGTGTGTGTGTGTGTGTGTGTGTGTGTGTGTGTGTGTGTGTGTGTGTGTGTGTGTGTTTGACAAGTAAAGATACAGAGATTATTCTAGGACACAGGTTTTGCAGGCTAGACTTATCGACCTGATTCTAAATTGGATCTGAACAATTACTGGGCAGGAGAATGGCAACAAGCACTGTAGCATGCTGGCCAGTAACTTCTGAACTGCACAGCAAGAGTTGTTTGGCTTCCCCTGTTAACTTTGATTAAATCAATATGTACACATACTGATTGTCAGTGTGTGCTCCATTCTTTTCTGCCATTTTGCATCAGTTGATTTAATATCCATTAAATTTTGGGCAACATGAACTGGACATGGATTTATTGAATTTTCCTTTAATTTTGAATCACTCGGTCCTCACAGCTACTCAGGATTTTGTGTACCTTACTGTGAGGTGTCCAAGTCCAGTGTTTGACTGGGATACACAAATTTGATGAAAGATCAAATGATTTGATAAAAGATGCCCATAAATACCAACTGAGACGTCATGTAGAAATATTCAAAATTGGAGCAGCCTATCCTCACAGACGTATTTGGAATAGGGTCTGAGTTCTACCAGCACACACATTACATTGTCTGACTGATTTTCAAACAGACAAACTAATGAAGCTGGCAGTGAAAATGCCAAAGTGAAACATCTAATGTTAGATCAGTTGCAAAATAATGAGGACAAATTAACAATTACATAGAACTGGCGATATCTCAATCACCTCTATGTGTTTGTTTTTTGGCTTAAAGGTTGAAACACAAAAGTGTGCTGCAAATTTTTGCTTGGGGTTGATTTGTTATGGGGTCTTGTTTGTTTCTCTAGAAATTGTTATATTATTATTTCTATACTATATACTTTAACATTGCCCTTGTACACATGCAGCATGATATGATGAATGGATGACTGCTGCACTTTCAGTGGTCAGTAAGACTAGAAAAGCACTATAGAGATGCAATTAATTCACCATATACCCTTGTCCTATTTTGTCACTGGGGAAACAGGACTTTTCCTCCTTCTGGAAATTGATTAAAGGTGTGAAAGGATAATGAAATGTTAAGGTTGAAATTTTCCACACCAGTCCATTGCCTCATGAAGGCTGTTTTTCTACCAAGAAAAATGGAACAAAATGCACTGCACAAAGTGCACATCCTCACTTATACACCAGGCAAATGAGGAGCATTTTGAATGTTTGCACATTTATCCTAATGGCTCTGACTTTTTCTGTGGTCCCACCATGAGTTTAACACTTTTAGTTGTCAGTGAAATATCTTGACAATTATTGGCCGAACTGTCATGACATTTGGCCCATGGTGCCCAGAGGATAAATCCTAATGATCCATCCATTAGGGTGGATCAGTTTCTTGACAATTCATCCAACAGTTATTGAGGCAGCTTATTGAGACAGCTGTTGGATGAATTGTCAAGAAATCCATTACAGACATTCACATTCCCCTCAGGGAAAATTGTATTAACTTTGGTGATCCCATAACTATTGCAAATTTCAGTGTATCCAATACATTGCTTCATGACCAAATGTCTGCAAAACTTATGACATTTCCATGAGTCTCAGCTGTACTTTGTGTTCACTGCTAATAAGTAAATGTTAACACACCAGCACATGAAACTAAGATGATGAGCAGGGTAAACATTATGTCCACTAAGCATGAGCATGTTGGCATTGTCACTGTGAGCTTGACATGTCGCTCAACCCACCGATTGTTCGCCACCCATATGAGCACTTGCTGATCTGATGCTATCAGAATGACAACATAATTTGCCAGTGCCTTCCAAAACTCTTACACTGACACAAAAAGACCACTAAAAATAATTCATATGACTAGTTTCCATTGCTGTGATGGTCAAGGTCTGGTTATGTTTAGGCACAAATACATGGTCACTGGTGGAAACAAGCTGTCTGACAGCAGTCGATGTCAAAGTCACATGGTTTATTGGCACTTACCTGGATCCCGGCCTCCAATGTAAGAGATTTTCGGTATTAAATCCAATCAAACTTTATTTATATAGCACTTTTCATACATAATAAAATGCAACACAAAGTGCGGAGTCGTCGCGGACTATGACCACAGCGGGCGCCGGCACCCGGGCCCCCTGACTCCGACAGACAGGCGGACCCCCACACCAAGGTGGGGAGCCACCCGACCAGCCAGGCAGAGGGGACCCGAGGACAGCACCCCTAGCAGCAGACGAGGCACAGCTCTCAGCGTGGAGGACCCCCTGAGGAAACACTGAAATTGAAAAAAAAAAAAAAATTAAAAAAAAAAAGCACAAGATAGGGTAAAAGGCACGATATATGTAAAATAAATAAATTAAACAGTTAAAAGAAGAAAAGTACATAAGATAATAAAGTCAATTAAATAGGTAAAATAATACAAAATATAAAACAGCAAATTAAAAGACATCAACATAAGATAAAAACCTGATAAGACAGTAAGAAGAATTTAAAGGTCAGTTAAAAGCCTGATTAAAAAGGTGTGTCTTTAACCTTCTTTGAAGTCTCTGCAGTCCTGAGGCTCTCTGGCCGGCTGTTCCACAGGTGTGGGGCATCGTGGCTAAATGCTGCCTCACCATGGGTTTTAGTTCTGGCTCTTGGTATGGATAAAAGGCCGGTGCCGGAGGACCTCAGGGTCTGCAAGGGTTGATACGGTAAAAGCAGGTCAGATAAAAAAAAAGGGCGCAAGGCCGTTAAGACATTTAAAAACAAGTAAAAGAACCATAAAATCGATCCTGAAGTGGACTGCGAGCCAATGCAGTGACTCTAAAATCATGCCCAGGTTTTTTACAGATTGTGTTGGTTTAAAATCTTGTAGTTTTGGTAAAGGTTTCTCAGTCTGGCCTGTAAGTTGAGCTGTAGGAAATTCCTTGCCATCCATGACTTGATATCTAAAATGCAGTTAAAAAGGGTATCTATTGGCACTGTGTCATCAGGAGACATGGCAATGTACAGCTGTATATCATCAGAGAGCTATGGAAATTGATGCTGTGTCTCCTGATGACGTACCTAAGAGGAAGCATGTAAAGATTAAAAAGAATTGGACCTAAAATTGAGCCTTGGGGAACTCCACACCTAATTTTATGGGTTCCTGAGGAACATGTATCCATACTTACAGTGCTTAACAAATTTATTAGACCACCTGTCATAAAACGAGAAACCTAAGTATTTTAGAAATTTTTCAAAAACTTGTTTAAAACTAAAAATGTTATCGTTATTTATTTGGCAAATAACAAACTGAAACGACTAAATAGTCCTTTTTCACACATAATAACAAAAAAACGTAATATTTTGTATAGAATAGAATAGAATAGAATAGAATAGAATAAATTTTTATTGTCCACTGGGGGTGGAAATTTGTCTTCAGCTTACCAAACACAGTAATAATAATAATAATAATAATAATAATAATAATAATAATAATAATAAGAAAATAAGAAAAAGAAAATACAGAGTTAAGAATACTAGCACTAGGGACAAAGGATTTCTTAAAAACATTTTTAGTTGCCAGAGGGACTCTGTAGCGCCTCCCGGAGTTTAAAGGCTTAAACTGGCTGTAGATGAGTGCGATCTGACAGGATGCTCCTCGCCTTCTTCCTCGTCCTCTCTGTAAAAAGTTGAATCAAAGGCTTCTGGGGTTTGCCAATTATCTTATTTGCCATTGACAGGGTTAGGTGTCCAATTTAGGTGACCGTACCAAACAGGAAGATGAAAGGTTAAAACACTTTCCCCCATAGTTTTATAAACAAGCTCCAAAATCTGCTGATTGACTCCAAGGCCACAAAGTTTCCTGAGAAGATAAAGTCACATCTCTTAGAGATAAACTCTGTGTTTTCAGAGAAGCTCAGCTGGGAGTCTAAAAATGTGCCAAGGTATTTAAAGTTATCCACAGTTTCAACATGTTGACCATCAAGTGAAACTGGTTCTGTCTTCAGATCTATTTTGTACAAATAACTAGTTCTTTTGTTTTGGCCACATTTCTAGACCAGTAGTATGACACCACTTCTTAAATTTCTGAGTATAAGCTAAATAGGCTGCTTCACCTAAAGGATCTGATTTTTGAAGAAGGCCAACTAAGGCCATGTCATCCGCATACTTGAACAATTTAGAATGTGTGTCATTGACCAAAAATTCATTTGCAAAGAGTGAGAATAGCACTGGGGAAAGAACACATCCTTGTGGGCAGCCAGTGCTCACAGTGAGCACATCTGACATGCTCCCCCGAACACAAACCCTCTGTGGGCGGCAAAAGAGAAAATTGCTGATCCACAGCACTAAGGACAAGTTAATATTAAGATCAGTGAGCCTTTTCAGAAGGATATGTGTCTTCATTGAATTAAAAGCGGAGCTAAAGTCTACGAATAAAATCCCGGAATGTCCTTTGGGGTGCATAAGGTGTTTTGTCACTGAATTAAGCAGAGTCAGCACAGCACAGTACGATTTTACACATACGAGGTATTTGTTGTGGTGAAGTTGGTGTATGACACATCTACTAAAAATAATAGTACAAAATATAACAATATAAATATATATACACAAGTCTGTTTTTTTGTTTGTTTGTTTGTTTTTTCCAGAAACACAGTCTGTTTTTTCAGAAAGAAGTCCAAGCTGAGCGTTAATGTAATGCATAGAGTTGTATCTATGTCAATGTGACAAGATGAGGCAGAGGTGGAGTATGAAGAGTGTTGGGGGGGGTTCTGGGCCTTATTGATAAGGCTGACAGCAGACGGGAAAAAACTGTTCTTGTGGCGTGAGGTTTTGGTCCTGATGGACCACAGCCTCCTGCCAGAGGGGAGTGTCTCAAAGAGTTTGTGTCCGGGGTGTGAGGGATCAGCCACAATCTTTTCTGCATGCCTCAGGGTCCTGGAGGCGTACAGGTCCTGGAGAGATGGGAGATTGCAGCCAATCACCTTCTCTGCAGACCGAATGACATGCTGCAGTCTGCCCTTGTCCTTGGCGGTGGCAGCAGCGTACCAGATGGTGATGGAGGAGGTGAGGATGGACTCAATGATGGCTGTGTAGAAGTGCACCATCATTGTCTTTGGCAGACTGAATTTCTTCAGCTGCCATAGGAAGTACATCCTCTGCTGTGCTTTCTTGATGAGGGAGCTGATGTTCAGCTCCCACTTGAGGTCCTGGGAGATGATAGTTCCCAGGAAGCGGAAAGACTCCACAGTGTCAATAGTGGAGTCACAGAGGGTGATGGGGGCAGGTGAAGCTGAGTTCTCCACTGTCTTTAGAGCGTTGAGCTCCAGGTTGTTCTGGTTGCACCAGGTCACCAGATGGTCAACCTCCCACCTGAAGGCCGACTCGTCGCCATCAGAGATGAGTCCGATGAGGGTGGTGTAGTCCGCAAACTTCAGGAGCTTGACAGACTGGTGACTGGAGGTGCAGCTGTTTGTGTACAGGGAGAAGAGCCTAGGAGAAAGAACACAGCCCTGGGGGATCCGGTGCTGATGGTCTTTGCGTCTGAGACATGTTTCCCTAGCTTCATGCACTGTTTCCTGTCAGACAGGAAGTCTGTAATCCACCTGCAAGTAGAGTCAGGCACACTCAGCTGGGAGAGCTTCTCCTGAAGCAGAGTTGGGATGATGGTGTTGAAGGCAGAGCTGAAATCCACAAACAGGATCCTAGCGTAGGTTCCTGTGGAGTCCAGGTGCTGGAGGATGAAGTGGAGGGCCAAGTTGACTGCATCATCTACAGACCTGTTGGCTCTGTAGGCAAACTGCAGGGGGTCCAGGTGAGGGTCAGTGATGTCTTTGAGGTGTGAGAGCACAAGGCGCTCAAAGGACTTCATGACCACAGAGGTCAGGGCGACCCGTGGTCCTTGGCTTCTTGGGAACAGGGATGATGGTTGAAGACTTGAAGCAGGCTGGCACGTGACATGTCTCCAGTGAGGTGTTAAAAATGTCTGTGAAAACTGGAGACAGCTGATCAGCGCAGTGCTTCAAGGCGGATGGGGAAGAACCCCCGGAAAGCAGCTGGACCGGATTCTGTCTCCTGAAGAGTTTGTTGACATCCCTGGATGGAAAGAGTTGTCACTGGGGTGGGTGGGGAGGGGGAGGGGGGGCTTTAAGGTGGGCATTGGTGGAGGTGACTGGAGCTGGAGCTGTTGGGGGGTGTTGTGGGGGATGGTTGTTGGACTGTCCCTTTGTCTTTCAAAGCGGCAGTAGAACTCGTTCAGGTCATTGGCTAGGCGTTGATCGTTGATGTGTGGGGGGCTTTAGGCTTGTAGTTTGTGGTCTGCCTGAGCCCTTTCCAGACGCAGAGTGGTTAGCTAGAACTGGTGTTGGAGCTTCTCAGAGTACAGTCGTTTAGCCTCTTTCACCGCCTTGCTAAACTTGTACTTCGACTCTTTGTATCTGTCTTTGTCCCCACTCCTGAAGGCCTCTTCCTTTGCCAACCTTAGCTATCTGAGTTGGGCTGTGAACCAGGGTTTGTCGTTGTTGTAACTCACCCTGGTGCGTGATGGAACACAGCAGTCCTCACAGAAGCTGATGTAGGATGTCACAGCCTCCGTGTACTCATCCAGACTGTTGGTAGCAGTCCTGAACACATCCCAGTCAGTAGAGTCCAAACACGCCTGGAGATCCTCCACAGCCTTGCTGGTCCACTTCCTTGATGTCCTCACTACAGGTTTGCAGAGCTTTAGTTTCTGCCTGTACGCAGGAATCAGGTGTACCATGACGTGGTCAGAGTGGCCCAGTGCAGCACGGGGGACGGCGTGATAAGCATCCCTGACTGTGGTGTAACAGTGATCCAGAATATTCTCCTCTCTGGTCGGGCATTTGATAAACTGTCTGTATTTAGGGAGTTCGTGGGTGAGGTTACCTTTGTTAAAGTTGCCAAGGATGATAACTAAAGAATCTGGGTTGGTCTGCTCCACACACAGTATTTGGTTGGCGAACATACGCTGTGCGTCCTGCACTTTGGCCTGCAGCGGGATGTAAACGCCGACCAGAATGAATGAAGCGAACTCATCTGTGCCTCTGTCCCTCTTATATGCCTCCTTTGGCCTTGATAACAGCTTGCATTCTTGCTGGCATTGTTTTTATGTACTTTTCTACAATCTCTTTTGTTATTGAGTTCCAAATAGTTTCCAGCTGTTCCCACAGACTTGCTTTAGATGAAATTTTTGTGCGATCAATCTTTGAATCCCAAATTTGTTCAATAGGATTCAAATCCGGACTTTGACTTGGCCAGTCCATCAGTTCCAGTACTCCAGATTCCTTTTTCTTGGTCAAATAGTCTCTGCACAGCTTTGAAGTATGCTCGGGGTCATTGTCTCGTTGGTATATGAACCCACGCCCAATCAGATTCAGTCCAGAAGGGATTCCATGATGCACTAAGATGTTGTGGTAGACGGTCTTGTTCATGATACCGCTGATTTTCACTAATTTGCCCACGCCGTTTCCACAAATGGAACCCCATACCATAATGGAATCTCCACCGTGTTTCACTGTGGGTGCAATGCATTTGGCATCAAAACATTTTCCAGCTTTTCTGTGGACATAAACACGATGATGCTGACCAATGAGTTCAAACTTGGACTCGTCCGTCCAGAGTACCTTCTTCAGTCCAGTGTTTGTGCCCCCTGGCAAATCTGAATGGTTTCGTAGCAGCTATTCTTCCCTTTAAGCCTTGTTCCGTTTGTCATCTGCTTATGGTCATTCTGGAGACTTTCTCAGACTCTGATCTAGAAACATTCATCTCTGCCTGAAGATCAGCAGTGGTCTTCCTTCTGTCTCTAGCACTTAAAATCTTGAGGTGTCTGACATCTGCTTCAGTTAACTTTCATTTCCTGCCTCTTCCTTGGTGCATTTGGTAAGTTCCAGTCTTGGCAATTGACTCCATGCATACTTGACCACACTGTGAGAACACTTTGTGTCTTTCCCTATTTGTCTCAGAGACCATCCAGCATCCTGAAGTGCTTCAATGCAGACTCTTTCATTTTCAGTGAGCTCTCAATGTTTTACCATTTTGAACAGGAATGAGGAATTTCAAACTGAATTCACCTTTTTATTCCCAATGGCATCTCTGAGAAGTCAGAAATTAATCAAGCATAACACTCAACCACTAAAACTAATTTTTCTGTTCAGGAATGCAAGTAAACTACTATAATTTGACATTAATGAAGAAATAATAACATGCTTTACTATTTTTTCAGTTTTTTTGTAAATCAGTAAATTTGAAGATTCATGGATACAATAATAATTACATTTTAGCATTAAAAATATCATTTCGGTTAAAGCGCTTCTACATATTGGTGTATTAACCATTACAGAAACATAAAAAATGATTTTGGTAATTATCAATGCTGACTTGGTTAAAAACCAGCTTTTCTAGAATTTTACTCAAAAAGGGTAAGTTGGATATGGGTCTGTAGTTATTAAAAACGTTGGGGTCTAAAGTGCTCTTCTTCAGAAGGGGCTTTAACACAGCTGTTTTAAAGGCAGTGGGGACGACACCCGTCTGAAGGGAACAATTCATAATGTTTAAAAGCTGTTTCTCAAAGAATCCATAAAATGATTTTAAAAGTGATGTGGGAATTGGATCTAAAAGGCAGGTTGTTAGGTTTACTTCGGAGAAAACTCGACCAAGTGTCCTCACATCAACCAGGACAAAACTCTCCAGTGTTTACTCAGGCAAGGACAACAATTCAGGTGTGATAACAGATAAAACTTGTTGGGATAAAAGGCAGGATCTGATGTCCTTGATTTTGGTGCTGAAGTGGTCTGCAAAGTTCTCACAAAGAGCATCTGATGGCATCTTAAAAACCTAATTACTTTGTACCTGTTAAAATATCAAAGGTGGAGAAGAGGAACCGGGGTTATTTTTATGGTCTTTATTGGTTGGTTTTTATGGTATTATCATATTGTCATGCTACTTCTGCAAGAGACAAGAGATATTATACTCTGCTACGAGGTGTCCTTGTCAGGCAAATGTAAATGTAAGAGATGTAGTTTCAGGCATTTGAACTTTTTAGGAAGAGGACAGTGTCCATTTTTTCAGTTGCATCTAAACCTCTGTCTTAAATGCATTCTTGTCTTCAATGGAATGAGTGATGTTAGCAGGCGGAACAATAACTTGTAAGTCTATGATCTGTACCCACTGGTGTAAGACATATCTCAAACTATAAAAGTGTCCATTTCAAGCCTAGTTAAACACATTATAGCTTAACCCAATGTTGTGTAATTTGAAATTTTTTGCCCATCAAAGATGCACTGCTGCCAGCAGCTATCCTGTTTTTTTCTAGAAAAATGGGTGATTTTCCATCTGGAGAAAGAAAAACAACTTGTGTGAAAGATCCTTCAGTTGTGAAAGAGAAGAGAGAAGATTATAGCCGGCATGCAGATCAGTCATATGGTAGCATTTCAGCAATATAGCAGGGAGATTGAAGAGTGTGTGTGTGTGTGTGTGTGTGTGTGTGTGTGAGAGAGAGAGAGAGAGAGAGAGAGAGAGAGAGAGAGAGAGAGAGAGAGAGAGAGAAAAGAACCATACAGACGAGGGGCTAATAAAAACGTTCACTGAATCCAATTGGGTGGTGTAGGGCATAGTGTAGAGTCAAGGCGAAGTCTCACCAGAATCAAACTGGTCACTGCATGATCGGGTGGGGACACTTCCCCACTGCTCACTTCCTATCACAGCTGCCTGGCTAGAGCAAAGCTATCACTAAGCTCTTTTTAAAGTGAATAGATGCAGTAACTTTCTGCTTCCTGGCAATACTATAGACACCTGAACCTAAAAATGCAAGTGAGAAATGAGCCAGAATGCTCTTCATGGCTGCTATTGTCTTGTCAGACTGGAGTGTTATTGCATACTGGAAGTAGTCGCGTTATCACACTCTGCCTATCAAATTTTAGTTTTGGTTTTCCTCCGTTTCAAGATAAGTCAGGATGTGTCCCAGCATGCAATTCACTGCCAGCTGGACTGAATTGCATGCATTGTATATGGAGGCAGAGATGAGGGCTAAAACATGTGATGGGCTTTGAAGTTTTACTGTAGTGTTGGGCTCAAGTTATACTTTCAGATGTGTGTATGTGTGTTTGTGCGTGTGTGTGTGTGTGTGTGTGTGTACATGCACGTGTCACACATTTTTACACATAAAGCAATCTTAAAGCTGCATGAAATGCTTTTTGAGCACTCGGGGCCAGAAAGACTGCAAAATCAGAGAAGCACAGGCCCAATGTGGTAGCTGCTGATGTTTGGTGTGACTATGGGGCCTGCAGAGTTAAGTTTATGATGCAGTTTTAAGGGCATCATGAAAATGATTGACTTGTTTTTTCCAATCTCCCAGTCTGTGAATGCATGTCAGAACAACACAACTGAACTACAGCATCACATGGTGAGTATCAGTCAGCCAGAAGTCCATTTTAGGGCTCATTCTTTTTTCCCAGTGGTGGTGAAAATTGACAATTCAACAGTTAATGCCATTCTACCACAGTACAATTTCCCAAAACAGCTCCAGGCTTACTGTTTCTGTTGTACTCTATGATTTAAGAGCTTCGCTTGGAAGCAGAAGCAAGAAAGACCTTTAATTTAATAGCTCAGTAATAGTAGTAATACAGCACTTCACGTACTGCAGTTACAGCTCTGTGTGGCCATGTGTTTCATAAGTCATTTCTGTGCCACTGTTCACATCAGTGCTAAATAAAATAATTGCTTAATACTTAATAATACATTGATCAGTCTAAAAATTTTGCAACATTATTCGCAAAAATACAATGTAGACATCAATTAGGTTTTACATAACACTTCACTACTGGGAATAAAAACAATTCCAATATATGAAGCATTTTTCTGGTCTGCAAGTCCACCTCTTTGGTCTACACCGGAATATCTCAAGGATGGATCTAATTTCTTTGGTCATGCTCTAAATGTTCTAGTCGTGCCACCACGAGGTTGACATTTGTGTTTGACAGCATAATGCCTAAACATCCACTGCATGGATATTTATGTTGTAGAGTGAACTGTAGTGATCCTTTAACTTCCCATCTAGTGCCATGATCAAAATTTGAATTCCTCCAATTCCAGTTTATGACCAACTACTTGCCAAATTAACTGCCTCAATTATGCTTTGTATTGAGTCCTAATGATCAAATGTTAGCATGATAACACACTAAAGTAAAATTGTAAACATCATAAACATTACACCTTCTTAAATTCTGCATGAAAGCATTGGTACTGTGGGCATGTTAAGATTTAGCTCAAAGTACCACTGTACCTACTGTAAGTATAGTGCATAGAGCTATATTATAAAATTTGTAACACCACTAGCTCTTTTATCTGTTATAGGCACATCTTTATAGAACAGAAGAGGTAAGCTCCTCTGAAATTTGTTTTGCATTGCAAGAAATGTATGAGGTGCAATTTAATCTAATCATTTGATCAGAATAGAATACTGTGAAAAAGCAGATTTGATTACTGCCGGATTCCTCTGAAATCTCTCATAGCTTTGCAAAGAATCAGGCAATTAATCATGATCAAATCCAATTTCTGGATTAGCAGATCTCTTAAAATGTGTCTTACTGCCAAACTCAGTACAGGGTAAATGTAAACATCTAAAGGTCCAGTGTTTAGGATTCACAAGTATCTATTGGCAGAAATTGAATGTTATATCTATCTATCTATCTATCTATCTATCTATCTATCTATCTATCTATCTATATATATGTGTGTGTGTACACACACACACACACACACACACACACACACACATATATATATATATATATATATATATATATATATATATATGTGTGTGTTCTCATTTGTGTATAATCACCTGAAAATAAAAATCCTGTTTTTGTTGCCTAAGAATTAGATACGTCATCTTGCACATAGTCTGCCATGTTGCACGTCTATATTTCAACAAACACACTGGCTTTACAGAAGGCCTTTCATGTTCTTCAAGTTTTTAGCAGCCACCGCAGGTTCTCCTACATGCTTGTAATGGGTGGGTTAGGTGAGGGGTATTCAGTTGGTTCAAATCTGCAACCTCACAGCTAGATGCCATTAAATCCTACACACTGGTCCTTTAAGCTCTGTCTCTTTCAGGTGATTGCTGTTCATCTCTTGTGATCAGAAAGCAGCAGGGATGAATCAGGAGCCTGCAGAAGGCTGTTGGGCATCTATGATGATCTTCTACTGTCATCCTCACCCACAGAGGAGAAAGAAAGGGGCTATGAATAAGACTGAACTGGAAAGGAGACAGAGACATGGAGCTAAATTCATATGCACTGTTGATAAAAGGCAATGCGGTGATGAGTGTGAGGTACAGAAAATCTGAGAGAGGGAGGCAAATGAGAGACACAAAAAGAGTGCAAATGTACCCTTTTCATCTCAGGGTTTGCTCTCCTAGTAACACACAGAGGGTAGTTAGGACAAGCTCCCTCTTTCTTGCAGCCATCTCCTCCAACCTCTATCTGTCTCTCGCCTCTCACTGCCCTTCTCCTGCACTGCTCGGCGAGGAGATCAGAAAGCATCAGGCCAGGAGCAGGTATGAGCAGAAAGAAAGCAGAGGAAAAAGATAATAAAACCCTGAGATGGAGCTGAGTGGCCAGCTTGTGTGTCTCCAGAGACCCAGTTAAGGCTTGTATGTGTCTCAGTGCTGCAGGATAATGAGGTTGGATGGTCTGGCAGAGAGATGACTATGATCCTTGGTCAGCAAGGCCACAGAGTGACGGTGCAGATGTCTCACTTACTCAAGCAATCAATGTCATCAAGGGTCAGCCTGCGTCAGGTTGGCTCGCCCGGCCTGACTCAGGAGAGGATGGTTAGGATAATAATTCTCGGAGAAGGAATAGAGAAGTTGCTTGGGGGCAAAGGCTGGAGTGATGCTGTAGATTTGCTGAGTGAGCATTAGAGCGTTGGACAGACTTTTAAAGCTGCATGAGGCAGGACCATTGGGTGAAAATAAATTACTAGATTGTTCTGCTACAGCAACACTCACACGTTGACCAAGTGGATTTGACTGGCACACACAAACTATAAAAAGCCTTGAAAAAGGGAGAACTAATGACAGCGTTTGTAAAGACTGATATATAAAATTATATACAAATCAGTACAAATGGATGGACAAGTCTCAGGGCACACAGCTGTCACATTCTCTGTACTGTACTCTGCTTAAAACTCCTGTACTGTGAAACAACCAAAGGTTAACTGCAATATGCTACTATGGATATGCATACAAAACAGATTTGATCACAAAATACTGACAATTGCATCACTACTCTATAATTCTACCATCAAATACAATCATACGTGAATTGTAATACGGAAAAAACATCTAACATACTTGCTCATGGTACACGTTCAGTGCAGAAAATAATATTTTAGATTACATTTTTAAATGCATTTTAAAACAGTATTTTGACACCCCGAGTACAGTGTGGTTATCAGTAGAAAAGTCACGTCATGATGTAAACAGCCACAATACATTATAAAATCACACTAAAAAATGCAAGTACACGCATTAACCTCATGCAAAAATAAGATTTCTGTGTAATCTTATTTGAAAAAAGGATTACTGGGAGGAAATACACATAATGATCACATTCAGAAATACAATAAAAGCAATTACTTTTCAAGCATAAAGAAAATAACATGAAATAGTAGACTAATACATCAATGTCAGTGCATCATGGCAACTTTAAACAAAGCAGAAGGAGATGAGGAACATCACACTGTCCAAGAGAAATGAACGAATGGTTATTTTTTGTTGTTGAAGTAAAGGCAAGTTAGTTTGCAGTGGTGCGCTCAGAGTGATGGAAAGGTCATTAGGTCTTGAAAGTGGATGAGCTTCGAGGACCAATGCGCTGGGATGAAGTTAACACTCCTTGGCAGTTTTGGCTGCCCAACAAGCAGCTTTTTCAGAAGACCACATTCTGACAGAGACTGTGTTATGCAGGCAGGTTTTGTGGTGAGTGAGCTAATAGCTAAGAAGATCAAACCTCATTCAGAAACAGAATTTGTGGAAGAGTGCCTTGTTGTTACTGTGGAACTGCTATTGGTTAATTAAATTGTCTGGTGGGAGCAAAAATTTGTCTGTAATAATTCATAGAGATGAAGGGTGAAATGTGAAATCATCTGAAGTGAAATTAAAGCTTTGGCTAGTACAACTGGAAAGGGGAAACACTGTGCATTTTCCTGCTCTGCAAGAACAAATGCTGCTCTGACATGAATATGCCACCGAGTGTGAGAACCCCTTCAGACACTTTCAGGAGAGGTTTCAGGAAATGAAAACTAAATAAAAAGAACACATTTGCTCTGCTGTTTAATGTGGAACCAGCTGTTGTGCCTGACAACCAACAACATGAAATCATTGAGCTGTAAAGCAACGACCTGCCACTGTCAACAGTTCTTTTCACAACTGACTCTTGCAAATACTCAGTACCCTTAAAGCCTGACTGACCAAAACCTGGAAAAGCAGCTGCGAGTAGCATCATCTTCAGTACCATCTGACATCAGACTTTTTTTTGCCTGATTTAGCACTTGATTTCATCTGAAAAAAGAGCAAAATGCAGAACTGACAGGATAGTGCCATTCTTACCATCTACAGCTAACCGCTTTTTTTTTTTTTTTAATTGCGATGAGTGTATGTGCTGTCATGTGCATATACTTGTGTGTTTATACCATATGAGTGTACAAACTGAACAGCCAGCAGGACCATCTCTTCTCGCAGTGTTGCCAGCACTAAATAGCTCATTAGCTATTGGCCATAATCCTGTTGTACACTCTCTGCTTGCCAGATAACCGGAATGACATCTATGCATAAAAAAGAAAAACCCAGCAGGCTCTTTGAAACTGCAGCCGTTTAATCACCTTCCCCTTTACCCCTCTGTTCTTCTTTCGCCTCCTTGGCCTGCCACATCCCTGACTGACTGCCTGGTTGAACATGATGTAAACTTTATTCACAAAGGGAGAGATCAAGAGTTTGACATCATTACAGTTTAGACATTGCTACCATAAGTTCAATTTAACTCTGCCTTTGTAAGAGTGATAAATCATGGCTGGATTCATCAGTCGTCTTGAGAAAGACGACAAATGAGCCTTACAAATTCTCTCTCTCCCTCTCTTTCTTTTTTCTTGCTCCATCTGATTTTATTCGCATGAATAGAGCTGCAACTATCTGAACCCACTATTATATCTTCTTTTCTTTTGGCTTTTTTTTTTTTTTTTTGCTTTTTCTCTCTGTGTTCTTTTAAATATCATATTAATTACTTTATTTTTTTTCAGCTGGATGACCAGAAGCTGCTTAATTTGTTGTTTGTGTCTGGAATAGCTGAGGAGGATATCTAAGAAAATTCTGCCCCAATATTCCAGCATCACTGAGTGAAAGTTGTATCATCACCAAGTATGCATGGTCCCCAAGTAATAATTGATGTTTTAAAGGAATACATCAACGTTTTAGAAAATATGCTTTCTAGTCACAAGTTAGATGATTATCACTCTCTTGTCTGTATGGTAAATATGGAGCTACCATGTGCAGCAGGTTAGCTTATCTTAGCACAAAGCACGGGAACAATGTGAAACAGCTAGCCTAGTAATGTAACTCAAACTGATGGACTGAGTTCAAGTCTCTGCATCCACTCTACATCGTTTCAACAACAGGTTCAGAACAGAGAACAGAGAACAGAGCAGAGGGAACAAGTGACATCGAATCTCCCAAAGTATGACAGTGTCCTGACCTGCAACCGTTGCTTAAAGAATCCTAATGTGGACGTTAGGCAGGAATCTGCTTAGCATCAGCTAGGCTAACACTCATTGCGTGGCAGTGGTGGTGCTTCAGTTTCTCTCCCTCTAGCTAATTGTGTTGTATTTATGAACAGTGTTGACTTCTAATTTTATGTACTAAATTATGCAGGTCGGATCACTGATCACTCTAGTCTTTCTCTCTATCCATTTTCTTTCTTTTCTCTCTTCCTTTTTGGATTTTCCTTTTTTGCACTCCCACCCTTATGTGCCAGAAGATCACACAGTACCTTTCAGAGTAAGAAAAATCCAACAATATGTTAATAAAGCCATTATTAATTTACCAGCAGGTGCCATTTTACCTGTAATGTTTGTTGGGCCTCTGAACAAAAAGAAGCAATATGATGGATGCCAAAATGTTGAGTCATTCCAGCATGTTGGGTAAGAGCACTTTGCTCACCTACATAACAAAACTGAATGATTTCTTCACTTTGAATAAATAGCTCTGGGGGTTGTTCATTAAATACAAAGGTGGCCATTTTCTTCTGCACAAATCTGGAGAATATTATTATTATTTTTTTTTTCTGTTCAATATCTTTATTGAGTTTTCATATAAGAAAAACAATGTAAAAAAGATAGGTACAAATATAAAGCAATAGGCTGGATGGATATGAATGGAAGGTTATGCTGTGTGTGACAAATCTAAAGAAGTACAGTTTCTGTTCCTTTGCATATACAACATGTCATTATGAGTAGCCAAATATACATAAACATAAACCAGCATAGACAGCCACAAAAAACAGTGCTGTCTTAGACAAAAACAACCATAACAACAGGAACAGCAGGGGATGGGGCCTTATCATACATAAACAAAAGAATCATATATGATACATAGAAATAAGAATGGGGGGAGTCCCCCTAGAGACAGCATCCAGTTTTTGCATTCCACCGCAACAGCAACATTAACATCAGGTGCATAATAACTCATATAACCCACTATGTGTTAATCCACACTGTATTTTCTCACTTATGGTCCACCAGGCCCTTCAACACAATGGCAGCTAGTCTCACACCAATGTAAGTCAGGAATGGGGACCAGATTCTATAGAAAGCCTCAGTCATACATCTGGACCTGCACTTTTAAGCTGCGTGTCCGCTAGTCCAAACAGTAGACACACCTGGTCTTTTTTGGTTTAATGTCAAAAATTAAATGTAGTCGATCTTCTACATCTTGTCAGTATTTATCAATGTATCTACAAGTCCAGACACAATGAATAAAACTCCCCACCTCGACATTACACATAGTGCACAGTTCTGATTTACTGTTATCAAGTTTGTGTTTAAACTGGGGAGTGATCTGTACATGGTGAAGAAGTCTAAATTGGGTTTCTCTTGTCGTTTGCTGATTCCTATATCCGTTCCCATACCACCTCGTCAACATTCATATTTAGATCATTAGTCCAATCTCTGCTCATGAAGCAGGTTTACCTTTGTCATATTTAGTGAGTGCCTGATATCCGAGACCCAGAATACCTATTTCCTTGACAGCAGTGATTATCTCTTCCAATGGGGAGAGTTGGTGACAGATCCCTGCGTCTTTTTGGCTGTTTAAATAACTCCTTATCTGAAGATGCCTAAAAAACTCATTTTGTGAAAGGTTATACTTTTTACACATTTGACTGAATGATAGCATTACATTCTTTTCATATAAGTGCCCAATAGTAAGGATGCATTTACTTCTCCATAACTCAAAGCCCCTATCGGTAGCAATGGGACAGAAATCTATATTACCCCATACCGGTGAGAGGGAGGACAGCTGTCCCTCAAGACCTTCCAATTTCCTTATATCCCTCCAAGCTTTAGTCGCGGGTGGCAGTCCTTCCAGCAGCTCTGTGTGTGTTGTGTGCTATTTTGTACTTTTTTGTACCTTTTGAGCTTTCATTTCTTTGCTTACTGTGCATTTGGAATATTTATTGCATGCCTTTTACTTTAAATTTGTGGAATATGCTGGAATTTGTGAATTTCTCTTCAGGATGAATAAAGTATCTATCTATCTATCTATCTATCTAGCTATCTAGCTATCTAGCTATCTTATAATCATGTTGTCACCAACAGAAGTTGTGAGGCCAGCTGGGGTTCCCACCAAACGCGATGCCGCAAGATCGCGCGACAAGATTACATACAAAGTCAATGTAATCTTGTCACAAAGTCAATGCAAGGACGCGATTCGAGGCGTCATCGCGCCGGGCGATGCGCTGGACGCGATCGCGCGGCGCGATGGACGCGTTGGCCGCGAAAAATCGCTCCCATCGCGTCGCCCCATCGCCTCATCGCTTCATCGCTCGAGTTGAAATAATTGAACTTTTGCGGCGAATTCGCGTGAAGACGCGCCGCGACAGCCTATCAGCGTTGAGATCGTCATCGACGTGCTGACGTACGGACGTCCTGGTGTTCCCTGGCCGCGCAAAGCAAACCGCGAGGAATGATGGAGGAGCAGCAGCTCGTTGTTGCCGTCACCGCTCACCCAGCGCTGTATGACAGTTCCTGTCCCCTCTACAGGGACAGGAACAAGAAAGACCAGGCCTGGGTGAGTGTGAGCGCGGTGTGTGGACTATCTAGTAAGTTCTGTATCTGTCTGTTGCTTGATTGCAGCTATTGGTTGACGTGTGCACTAGCATGGCCCCAGTTAGCATAGCTTGCTTTACCAGCATACTTGTCTGGTTCATTCAACAATTGGCTTTATGCACAGCTGCAGTACTTCGTGAACTTCAGCCAGCTCCTTTGTTCCCTGTTTGCCATTATTGGATAAACGGATTAATCCAGGTGTGTCTGACCTCACAGCAATGATCAGACACACCTGGATTAATCATTTTGTCCAATAATGGCAGACAGGGAACAAAGGAGCTGGCTGAAGTTCACGAAGTAGTGCAGTGAGTGCACCTGTGCATAAAGCCAATTCTGGTTCAACAGTTAAGTTGGGTTAATTAATTAACGTTAAATTAATTTACATGTGTTTTTTTCAGTTGAACAGTGTCGAAAAAGATGGAAGAGCCTCAGGGACACGTACATTAGGGAAAGGAAAAAGGCACCAAAGAGTGGGGCAGCAGCAGGGACAGCCGAGAAATGGAAGTATCTTGGGGTCCTGTCTTTCCTCGACCCCTTCATCACCCCAAGACCAACAAGTGGGAACATGGGGCAGGGGATCGAGGAAGATGGGACCTCAGAGCAGAGTAGGGAGTCGGTGGAGGACAGAGAGACAGCAGGCCAGAGAGGTTTGTTGAAAAATGAAGATACACACATAATGTAAAATATATATATTTTTGATAAGATTACTGAGTTGCATAGATGTCTCGGCAAATATATTTCTTTTTCACAGCCTCAACTAATCATCATTTTCAAAAGTGTTGTGGAGATTAGGTATCACTATGCCTGAACTGTATGATTTATGAGTGTATTTGTACAATGCCTTTTGACACTGAAAATGACAGTGAATACACCGTATGTACAAACACAAAACTAATACATTCTTGACAATAATACAGAAGAAGAATATCAGGATCAGGATGAGGCTGAGGAACCTGCTGTCTCTCCCCCGGCTCCTGGTTCTCCACCTGCTGCTGCTGCCCCTGCTGCTTTGGCAAGACCACAGATTAGTATGTATATGACAAATGCCTTTAATGTTGACTTGACTTTTTTCTGTTGCCTGATCATTGTACGCACACACACACACAGACATATATGTTTTTTGGATGCAGTATAATATAATATGGTGTTTCTATGATACACAGGAAGAAAGAAGACCCAGAAGAGGGCAAGGGAGGACGAGGAGAGAAGGCACGAGGAGATACAGGCGCTGCTCCTGGAGACCCTACGGGCCCAGCCACCACAGCCTGCTCCCACGGCACCCCAATCTCCCCGCTCCGAGGATCAATTATTCCTCGACAGCCTGGCTCCTTCCCTGGAGAGATTGGAGCCCCAAGTTAAAGCCTTCGTAAAATTTCAAATTCATAAACTTATTTATGAAGCTAGCACAGTTGTGCTCAATGTGGAGAGTGCTGAGTAGCTTATTAGCTAATGGGGCAACAATGTCTGCAGGGAACGACCAGGCTATCGAGGAATATTGACCTCAATTGTCCCTGAGGCTCTTCCCTGTGTGTTTTTTTGTTTGTCTTGTATTGTTAATTATATTTTTTAAAGAAAATTATGTTTTGATATTATTTTTGATTATATTTATTTTCAATATTTTTGTTTTAAAATAAATGTTTTCAAAAAGTGAATTACCTTTGCTGTCTTTCATCTTCTCTCACCAGACAATTATCATCAGACTTAAGATATGTATGTGTATATATTTGTTGCACACCTTCAACATTTTACACTGTAAATTTAGCTTCCATCTCTGCAGAGCTTATTAAGATAAAGTAAACAAAAGAATGTAATTTGAAACGAATTTTCATATTAACATTGAATATTTAAATATACAGTTAAGACAACAAAAAAATGATGATTTGATGAGGAATCCGCTGCCCCACAATCAACAATCTGTAGCAAAATCTGAAGCAAAATTAAGTTTTGACAGCCACGATGTAACTGGTTGAAAGATAACTTGTCGCAAATAAATAATCTCTCATCTCAATGTTTTTATTCAACTCATCAGTAAAATAATACACACATTTAAATACTTCTATAGCTATTATAACAATCTATAATATATCTACTATTTATACACTGGATATAGTGCGTAAAGTATACTGTGCTTATATACATGCATTCATTTCATTTTATTTCTGTCAGTATAGTGATACTGTAGGCAGTATGCTGTTTAGTATATGTGGGTGGCTCTTAAAAGAGCCGTTGGAGGAGTGCTCATGCACTAAATGTCGGCCTGCCACTGGACTGCTCCCTCTGTGGAGAAGTAGGCCGCAAAGGTCTCCCGCACCCTCATGGCCTCTCTTCCAGAGTTGTTGGCTGCAACTCTGCCCAGACCTGGCAGCGGCTCCACGTCACCATCTGGGATGATGCCCCTCACCGTAGGCGTCGAGGTCGTCTTCCGCAGGAAGTTGTGGAGCACACATGTTGCCTTGACACACCTCTCAGCAACATCTGGCTGGACCTCCAGAGCACGCCGGTACAGCCGCCACTGAGATGCCAGGATCCCGAAGGCACACTCAACCACCAGCCGTGGCCGGGACAGGCGGTAGTTGAATACCCGTCGATCTCTGGCAAGGGTGCGCCCAGGGAATGGCCTCATGAGGTTCCTCCGGAGAGGAAAAGCCTCATCAGCCACAAAGATGTGTGGCTGGGGTCCCCTGTGGTCAGCTCCGGGCAGCAGACGGTCAGCAGGCAGCTGGAGGGTGCCAGAACCAAGGGCCTGACCAAAGGCCAAGTTGGCCAGGATGCCGCCGTCGCTGGTCCTCCCGTAGCCCCCGACATCAACCACCCGGAAGCAGTAGCTGGCATCCACCACAGCCAAGAGGACAATGGAAAATGTCCCCTTGTAGTTAAAAAACAGGGAGCCAGAGTTGTCAGGGGCTTGGATCCTGACGTGCTTCCCATCCACAGCACCGCAGCAGAGAGGAAAGTTCCACTGCTCCTCAAACCCCTCCGCGATGGACCTCCACTCTTCTGCTGTGGGCACAGCCATGAACTCCCCCACAAGGCAGTCCCAAATGGCGGAGACCACATCTGGCACAATCCTGGACACACTGGAGACGCCAACGCGGAAGCTGTTGGCGATGGTCCGGTAGGAATCATCAGTAGCCAGGTGTCTGCAGCATAGACAACATTTGATTTAATCTGTGCCCTACACAGTGTTGCACATTGATAGATTGTTACAATATTGCCCATAATCAAAGTTGGGGCGCGCACACACACACACACACATACACACACACACACACACTGTTACGCCCCAGTCTAGGGGAGCCAAGACGCAACATAAAAGAGTGACAGAAAAACAAACTTTGTCTCCAAATCAACAAATATTCTACGACCAAACCCAGGTTCAATGATAAGCAATCAATTTATTGGTATTAACAAAAAGAGACCTGATGTACAGGTAAAAAAGGGCCACAGCCAAAACAAAACAAAATAGTGCTAACTATATACAGTGGAACAAACTACAAACCAAAACCTGGAGAAGATCCAAAACCCACCACCACAAACCACACTACCAAAACTAATTCTACCACAATACACAACCGAGATCTGGGGACAAAGTTCTTTAGTCCAAAACGCCAGAAACATAGGAGCCACTGCTGTCAAGCCGAGTCCCCCGGCGAATGAGAAATCCCTGGTTTAAGAGAGCTGGATGCTGCAGCAGGGACCAATCGGAGAGCGATACCACTTGGCTTACGGAGGAGGGCAGGACCAGCACAGCTGCTCAAAAAAAAGAAGAGCACACACTCACACACAAAAACATGAACCGGACAAAAAGACGCCACAGGACCACACAGGAACAAACACATAGCACAATACGGCCAGGGCCGTAACACACACACACACACACACACACACACACACACACTTTTCAACACATGACTTTTATTTTTATTTTTTTATGCCCAGCTGCAGTACTTCGTGAACTTCAGCTAGCTCCGTTGTTCCCTGTTTGCCATTATTGAATACAGTGGTCCCTCCTTTATCGCGGGGGATACGTTCTAAAAATAACCCCCAATAGATGAAATCCGGTCGGAGTCTTGCTAACTACAGTGAATATTAATTGATTGAAATTGACAAACCGATATCTGAAACTCACCGGAGACAGATGGAAAGGCGCTCCGCAGCTGGAATGGAGCGCCGATAGTTGGTATCCAGGCGGGAGATCCTGGCACCAACCCTGGCTAGCAGGTCTTCAAACTGGGCAACAGTCAGCCTGAAGTACCGCTGGAACCGGCCGTCATCCAAGCGCAGCTCCTGCAGGAGACGGTGGAACTCGCCGAGCTCACACCGCCTCCGTAGGGTAGCATGCACCCAGAACCGACGTCGGCGCCTAGCCCGCAGACGAAGCTGGGAACTTCTCCAGAGCAGGTACAGTGCAGCGGTGGTGGTTATCTCAGCCATCGTCGACGAGAGAAATGGGCGGGCTCGTCGCGCGACGCGATGCCGCGACAAGGCGTTTTTTTGCATATTGGACCAGCATCAAAACTGGAGTGTGTAGCGCGACGCGATTTCATTTGACGCGCGATTAAATGGCTTTCATCGCGTTCGGTGGGAACACGGCGTAATGTCAGGGACTGATAGGCCGCCTTTTTCTTTAGGCTTCATGAGTCCGGCTAAGCTCATACAGGGTCTTTTTCTGTTCCATGTAAATGTACTAAATCGACCGTTCAGTTCTTTGATCACTTTTTGATGAGAGATTTGTGTGGCGGAGACCACCTAAAGGAAGCACTTCTGATTTTGAGGAATTAATTCTGTAATCTGAAAATTGGCTGAAGAAACCAATCAGGTCTAATACTGCTGGTATTGAGACTTCTGGCTTGGTAAGAAACAGGAGAACATTGTCAGCATACAAAGATATTTTATGAATTTTTTCGCCAACTGAGATACCTGAAATAGAAGGGGCACACCTGATAGCCTCTGCCAAAGGCTCAATAGCAATTGCGAATAGTAAAGGGGACAGAGGGCACCCCTGCCTAGTACCCCAACCCAGCCGGAAATAAGGTGATCTCTTGCCATTGGTTAATACAGCTGACAATGGGTTATCGTATAACAGCTTCACCCAGCTAAGAAATGCTTTACCTAGGTCTAGTGTCTCCAGAGTAGAGAAGAGGTATGGCCATTCGACCCGGTCGAAAGCTTTCTCTGCATCCAGACTAACAACTACACAGTCAAGTTTCCTAGATTCGGACAACTGGATGACATTAAGAAGCCTCCTCATATTACTACATGAATTCCTACCAGTAATAAATCCTGTTTGGTCATTATTAATAATAGAAGGCAAGACTGTTTCCAGACCCAGAGCGAGGGTCTTAGACAACAGCTTAAGATCTGTAAGATTTAACAAACTTATAGGCCTATAGGATGCACATTTGTCGTCAGCCTTTCCTAGGTTAATATTGGCCTCTGTTAATGACACATGGGAGTCATGAAACATATTAAGCAAGGGTTGTATAAGTAAGGATTTGAATTCTTTATAAAATTCACAACCGAACCTGTCTGGGCCTGGTGCTTTACCTGCTTGAAGAGAGTTCAGAGCAACCTTAACCTCCTCCTCTGTTACTGGTCCATTTAGTGTTTCTCTCTGCAGATCTGTGAAATCAGGTCAGGCAAGATTAGACAAGAATAATTCAGAGAACTTCTGATCTGGCACAGGTTGATTGCTCTTATATAATTGGTTACAATATGCCTCAAATGCTTTGTTAATATTTTCTAAGTCTGTTCTTCTTTTACCCCCACTGTCTTTAATAGCTGAGATACAATGTGAGTCAGATTTCTTATTAACCAACCCAGCCAGATATTTATTTGGTTTATTTCCAAATTCATAAAGCCTCTGTCTTTCTTTTTAATGCATTTCAGTCTGGATTTCGTCCACACCACAGCACTGTACTGTACAAAGTTTTGAATGACATACATCTGAATAATGATGCTTCCAAAACCTTAGTCTTAGTATTATTAGATCTCAGTGCTGCCTTTGATACAGTTGATCATGACATACTTCTTGACAGACTGGAAAAGTGGGTGGGACTTACTGGCACTGTACTACGCTGGTTCAAATCCTATTTACAAGATAGAGACTATTTTGTGTCAATTGGTGAGCATGTGTCTGAACGAAAAAAGATGATGTGTGGCGTGCCACAAGGGTCCTTTCTCGGACCACTTCTTTTCAATATCTACATGTTGCCCCTAGCTCAGATTATGGAGCATCATAATATTTCTTATCATACTTACGCAGATGATACACAACTTTATATTTCTGTGTCATCACATGACTACAGTCCCTTACTTTCACTGAGTGAGTGTATTCATCAAATCAATGAGTGGATGTGCCAGAATTTTCTTCAGCTTAATGCAGATAAGACAGAAGTGATTGTATGTGGCTCCATGTCACTGACAACAGATAAAGCCAGAAATCTTGGTGTGATTATTGATTCTGACCTGAATTTTAACAACCATTTAAACCTCATTACCAAATCAGCCTACTACCACCTGAAAAATATAACCAGAATTAAGGGATGTCTGTCCAAAGAAGATATGGAAAAACTGGTTCATCCATTCATTTTCAGTAGGTTGGACTATTGCAATGGAGTCTTTACTGGCCTAAACAAAAAACAATTAGGCAACTACAGCTGATTCAAAATGCTGCTGCACGAGTCCTTACAAACACCAGAAAAATGGACCATATTACACCAGTCCTCAGATCACTGCAGTGGCTTCCTGTGAGTCAAAGAATAGACTTTAAAATCTTACTGTTGGTCTACAAAGCATTAAATGGTCTAGGACCGAAATATATTTTAGATTTATTAACTCCATATGAAGTATCCAGACCTCTCAGGTCATCAGGGACAGGTCTATTGTGTGTTCCCAGAATGAGAACCAAACAAAGTGAAGCAGCTTTCAGTTATTATGCTCCTCACCTGTGGAACAATCTCCCTGCACACCTGAGGTCTGCACCAACTGTCAGTTCATTATTTGCTACAGCTTTTACTTAAAATAATCAGTCTAAATGCTAAATTATTGTCTTTTACTGGCCTCTGTTTTTAATTTTCCTTTAAATGTATGTATGTTTTATGCTTCTGTAAAGCACTTTGAATTGCCTAGTGTATGAATTGTGCTATACAAATAAATTTGCCTTTGCCTTTGCCTCTGTCTCGCTAGTCTGCTACTCTGTTCTGCTTTATGGGTGAGCAAGGTATTTAAAGAGGCTTTGACAGACAACATTGTTTCAAAATTGGTGTCTGAGGGATTTTTAGCGTATGTTCTTTCAGCCTCTGACAACTTAGTTTCTAACTCCCTCTGGCACTGAAGCGCTTTACATCTTTTACTTTTCACGTATGATATTATTAAGCCTCTAGAGTACGCTTTGCTTGTTTCCCAAAGGGTAGAGGGAGAAACATCGGACTTGTCATTAATTTTATAAAATATCCTCAGTTCAGAGGTAAGATAAGAAGTGAAGTTTGGGTCACCAAGCAATGAAGAGTTAAATTTCCACATCTTGGTGGAAGGAATACTTCCTTCAAAGAGGAATAATATTGTAATATGCTAATGATTTATGAATTAAGATACATACCCCTCGACTATTGAGGCAAAGGATGAAAAGAAGACCTGTCCCACCGATTCGCGCTTTAGTTTGAAATGTTCTCTGTCTGTGAGGTGGGTTTCCTGTAAAAAAGCTATCTTAACCCCTCCCTTTCTCAGAGATGTTAAAATTTTCTTCCTTTTAACTGGGTGGTGTACTCCCCGCACATTCCAAGAGCAAAATTTTATATCAGCCCCCATCAAATGTAGTTATTAATGTGTCTATTACTGTGGATTATGTGGATACTGTCTCTTTTATTCATCAGTTTAGCCATTATCCCAAATGGGATAAAAGCTGTTCCATAAGTAATAATCTTTAACATTCAATACAGATTCAAAACAGTATGAAGCCATGACCAAACCCCTGTAAAAACTATATACAACTACCTTTACTAGGTCCTGGGAGAGAAAAAACAAAAAGAGGTTAGGAAAAAGACTAATACCCACAGAGGCTCTCCAAGGTATGTGGACCCTAGATCCTTCGAAAGATGCAAACATATCAGCTCAGAGGCGAGTTGACAATTAGTAAAATCATGGTGTGCTTTGGACAGCATTCAAGACATGACTAAAAAAGTAGTTGTATTATTATTTTATATTATTACTTTACTAATAATTAAAACTATTTACCTGAGATCATATGGCTTACATTCAGTCACTGCTGCTTGTCATCTTATTTAAGTGTTTTACTGCTTACATAAACATTTTTGTGATATATGAACAATACATTTATTACACCTTTGTTTAAATGATCTGACCTCTTTACCACATCACTATAAGGACAAGACCTGAATGTTTGTTCAGTAGGTTGTTGTCTGTCTGAGGAGTGGAAGGCTTCACCCTACTACAACTGGCACTCACCCAGATACACTCCCCCCTAAGCACCACTGAGCAACTACACCTTCTCAAATACTGCTTCCAACAATTGTAACAATATACATTTATATTTGGCCCTGTTCAGAGATATTATACACAAGGAAATCCAACAACAGTGACCATGAATTTGTAGGTGTGAAAATAAGTCAGTGTTGACTTTTGGTTTCACACTGGACATGAGCAGCAGTCTCCAGAGTGAAAGTCCTGTGTTTGGAAATGATACAGTGTATAATTAGGTAATAGTTAAGATGCCCCAAATTCAATTGAGGAAATAAAGGTGCAACAGAGAAAGCAATCGATCAAAGGCAAAGGAGAACAGCACAGATTTTGAAAGTGGCTAAAGTTGGGGACCATTTTAAGGTAATCAGGAAATTGGTGCTATCTTTGTGCAGCATACAGTACTGGATCAAAGCAGCTTCACCATACTTGGTCCATAAGGCACTGACTGACTGAAAGAAATCTACTGCAAAGATTTAAGAACAGGACTAATGTGCTGCCCCCATGTTGTGCAAATTTTTAGGCTAATCAAGTTGATATATTCAGTTGAAAGATACATTCTGGAAGTCATTAGCAAAAATTCTAAATGCATTCGGAAGCTGAACAACTTTTCCACTCACTGTGGATGGAGAGAAGGGGATGCTGAGATAGAAATGTGAGCTCAAATCATGCATTGGTGTGTTTGTAAATTTGAGTGTGGAGGCCACATGCTCACATGCCATTGCACTCTCTGTGGTGGGTGGCAGAACTCACTCGAATTTGTACGCTACTGAAAAAGAAAATCACTTAGCGTCATGCACATTAATTCATCTCCCCATTAGATGCCAGCCACACATTGGGAGAGCCTGTAATTATGAAAATGGTTAAGCAATGAGTGGCATGAGTGAACATCAGTGGTGTTATGAGATACAGTATGAATGACAGAAAAAGACACACAGAGAGACAGAGAGAAATGTGTTTTACAAAGCCTCAAGATCATTTTGTTGCTCCACATAGAGATTAAAGCTTAAACCTAATACATGGCCTGCAGAGCCTTCTATCCCCCTGCCAGCCACCACCTCATCAGTCCACTCCCATTTCCAAATACTGGCAGTCAGGGGTTGTCTGCACCCTAGAAAGCAGACTTTACTATCAGGTAGCAGGAAATTCCATTGGCATGTATCCTGCATGATTTGATTTGTCCTCTTTTATAATGGCATTATTGAGACATACACCAACATACACATTTCCCATCGAAGAAGCTCAGAGGTGCTTAGGTGCTATACACTAAAGGTCACCTCACAGAGATCAGCTTCTGCTTCTTTGTAGATTCTGCTGGCTGAACATGGATATTATGACAGAAAATACAAGAGGCCAGCAAACAAAAACCATGATGATATAATGGATTGTCTCTATATAAGCCAAGGAGGCAGTGCTCTCATAAATACTGTGAGAGGCTTTAATATGCCACCATATATATATATATATATATATATATATATATATATATATATATCCAACAGCCTCACCAAATATTCCCTTTCATGAATCTTAGATAATCATAACGATGATGTAAAATAATGATGTCCACAACTGTGTTCTCCTGCCATTAAATTATTGATGAGCGTTAGAAGCTTATTAATCAGTGGCTGTGCCCTGCAGTCAAGCTCTGCTGGACATACTGTAAGTAGTTCTTTGATGGTGTTCAGAGGAAATGGGCAAGGACAAGAGACTTTGAATGTCTTTATTTTTTTAAGCAACATGCTCTCTGTCTCATCAGCTTTATTCTGAGAGGAAGGATCAACTTGATATGCAGCTAACCAGGGCTCTAGTTAGGTCCAAGACAGCAAGTCAAGGCCAAGTCCAACTGGGCTTGAGAGAGGGGTGAATGCTGCCAAACATTAAGTCCTCCTCAAAATTTTAGGATTATGTTGACAGAGCCAACTACACACCCAATCTCCTGTCTCTTTCTCACACACACACACACACACACACACACACACACACATAATGTATCCATACACAGATGTACTCTTCAGCTTTTTATTTCTATCTGTACAGTTACGATTTATCTTGGAAGACACGTCACCCTGCCTGATGCATTTGCCTGTCTACTTTGTTTGTTCAGTCCATGAAACTGAAGTGACAATATTACCTCTCAGATTCTCACATCTATTCAGAAGAAATAAAGAGCTTTGCCCCTCTGGGGAACTGTCTTTATCTTGGCATCCTTACTGTTTTGTTTATGTCTCCCACACAGTCAAAATGTGTTTCTTAAAGCAGTGCAATACATTTTGGCAACTTGGGGGCAGAGGGATAATCTGTAAGCACAACATGAAAAGGTTGCCCTTTGTGTTAGCAAACACTTGCCTATATATCCAGCATACCTACAACAACATTAACATTCTTTTGGAAAGAATGCAAGTTTAATTTCCACTCTCCTTTTAGCTCTGGTTTGGTCTCTGCCAACTCCTGAGGGAAATATCTGACTTTTTAGGTCCTAACTGTGTTCACCATCTAGTCAATTACTTGATCTGCTGTTTGGTGCTGGACACTTAGTGTACAATGGTTTTATTAAAGCGTGTTTGCTGAAAACAGCTGCCATGAAACCAAACAATGAACTGAAAGATACTAAAACTTTAGTGTTTTGTTTTGTTCATGGGAGGTGAAAAAGAAGGAGTGCTTCTCATGAAACTGTCTTTGCCCTTTGCTCATACAAAGGATCATATCTCAAAAATGGAAAAATGTATCGTTCAACTTATGGAGTGTTAAGAAATATTTTGTTCATGTTTCTACATTCAGAACTTTTGGATCAATATGTTTGTGTGTTTAGGAAAATTTGATGAAAAAGCATGTCTGATTTCGTTATTCATGAAGTTTATTCACTTACATAACCTTTTAGCTTAGATTGTACAGAAGCATTTGAAGGTACTCCAAGAAATGTCATCACAATAACAAAAATAACAATGTAGGCACTGGTGGACGATTTCTTTTGCAGAGGTTCATGGAATCCATTGTTAATATATAATAAAATATATCAATGCAGCTTTAAGTGGCTTACATAACTGGATATTTGTTATTTATTATGCTTATTACATCTCACTGTCATGACAGCTGCAGGAGATGAAACTTATTGCTGAGCATGGCTGCATGAAAAATGTGAGCCGTATACTAATGAGAAAACGGTTAACAAGTACTCAATCATAACAAAGAATTATGAAGCATTTGTTCATGGCCTGCATAATATTCCTACAATAACCCAACAGGGTATTACAAAATATCTGGCAGGGTTTCGTGACTTAACACTGACCTTAACATACTCAACATTCCCTTTCAAATTATTCCTACAGTATTGTAACTGTATTTATTGTTATTGGTACTATGTTTGTGTCTTGGGAAGTTTGTTTAACTCATCATATCATACAGTATGGTAGCATTCATTTGAATTCATATTCCACGATGAGTTTATGACATTTTGCTCATGTGGTATAAGCACAAAACACAGGGGACTGTGCATCTGTGTGTCCTATCCAGAGGCTCTCTACATTATGGGGATCTGTCTCCCAGTTGTCTGTGACAGGTGGTAAAGCACAAGCCAAAGCTGAACAATGGTGCTGGAATATTCTTTATATAACCACAGCAGGATTGTGACACCTAGCCAGTGTAAACAGGCTGGGTGTGGCAGCCTGAAACATCTGCTGTTTCTGCTGGTTTAGTGCTGTGAAGTGAGTCACAAATCCTTGAAGACTGGGACGAGTCACAGCTGGTAAACTAAAATGTTGTAAGTCCAGATCTGTACTCAGATTGCATTTGAGCACTACAGCTCTGCTACTTAGAGAGGTACATCTGTTTTTTTATTATTATTATTATTTTTTAAATAATTTATTCTAGAATTTTCTTTTCCCCTCAATATATGGTCTATTTATCCCATAACATATCTGTCTCATAACATACTATGTAAAAGTCCACTGTTTTCATCATTTGAAAAAAGATGTTCAACAGTGGTCTTTTCAAAGTAGTCACTGTCTATCCTGTTCCCTCTAATCCTGAGGCTTTTATCAAACCCCTCAACCTCTATTTGAATTTGATTTATGATATAAGCTCCCTCCTCTGTCATGGGCTGTGGTCTGACATTATGTTGTTGTGTCACAGAGAAAGGCCAGGCTGGAGGCACAACACAGGATCAATGTTCATCATCATTCTTCTCCTGATATATTTCCGTCTGAAGTCCAAGGTTGCAGTTAGAAACAGTTTGTGCATGAGGGATTTTCCATTGCCTGTTGACTCACTTCATGCATCTAGTACAACAATCCCAGGACAGGATGAGCAGAACAACACAGCCATCCATTACTCACATAGAGCCCTTCAAGAAGTTTGCCAGTCAATATACTCGACAGAGAGTGATCATAGTCATTGTGGCTCTCTCAAGGCCAGTCCTGACCTTTGTGTGTGTGAAAGTGAGTGGAAATAAGCATGTCCTGCTCCTCCATTGATGGAATCAGCAGGCTTTATAATTGAAACATAACAGTGGAGGGTGTGCGGTGATGTAATTTTATAAGTCACTGTACTGTATAGCAATGCACATACAACAGCTGCTATGACTGGGTAGAACTGTCATATATACAAATACAAATGAATATATTGGAAAGAAAGAAAAAGCTGCTTCATACAATTTATCACACAGTATGAAACATGTGAAACTGATCAATGACAGCTTTTAAGAATGTGTAGCAGCAATCTTTTCTATTACAGAAAATGGATCATACTAAATATACTTTAGAGCAGGGATGGGCAACTGGCGGCCGTGCGGGCCGCATGTGGCCCGCACCATCACTTGGTGTGGCCTGTGAATTAATTTTAACATGATAATCTTAACAAACAGCTGCAGGGGAGATGCCACACTGTGTCGGACCTGTACGCACATGAGCGCCTTTCGGCGCAAACTTGCACTGTTCCGAGATGGTTTCTCATCCACGTCTCCAAATTTGGCACACTTTTCCTCCTGTGAAGAGATGTGCAGAGATGTCCCTGAATGTGAGAAAATATTTCCAAAGTACAGAGCCGACATAGAAACTCTGCTGCAGCAGTTCAATGAGCGCTTCCAAGACTTCCATGCAATGCAGCCACGAGTTGCGCTATTCACGGCCCCCCCTCTCTGCCGATGTCAGTGAGCAACCTGCGGAGTTGCAGCTGGAACTGTGTGAACTACAGTCAGACCCCTTCTTTCAGTCACAGAGAAATGAGAAGGGGATTTCATTCTGGAAACTGCTACCCGAGTCCTGTTTCCCGTTGCTTAGGGATTTTTCACTTTCCATGGCCAGCATGTTTGTGAGCACTTACATCTGTGAGAGCAGCTTTTCAACTATGAAGCACATTAAATCAAAAGGGAGAAACACGCTGACAGATGAAACTCTATTCCAGCTCATGCAAATTGGAAGCACAAAAATGGACATTGACATTCAGAATATTGTGCAGCAGCAGGGGAGGCCACAGGTATCTCATTAGGACAAATGTTGCTGAGCCAGGTGTAGGTAAGGAGGGTTGTGTAAAATAGTTAAAATTAAGCCGTTACAAACATAAATGTTAGTTGTTGCACTTTGTGTTGGAGTTCTGCACTTTGCTCTTTACACTTTACTTTACTTTAATGTTAAAAAATGTAAAACAAGTAAAAAAACATTAATTGCCACAATATATATATGTTACTTTGCTTTTTCATAAATTTAAAAATATGTTTATATGAAGCAGAGTATGATGAAAGTTCACAGTTATAGTGTGGCCCCCGGTAGTGTTGGGGGGGGGGGGGGGGGGGGGGGGTGACCCTGTCTGTCATTAAAGTTGCCCACCCCTGCTTTAGAGCAAAGTTTAACAAATTCGACTCAAATCTTGCATTCATGAAAACATCAGTGTTAAAGGTTACAAACTTACAGGTTGTTTTGTAAAATAAAAATAAATGAAAACATGCAGCTGTAACAGTTATTTTAATGATAGGACCTATGGTTAAGAACCCATTGTCATAATTTGGCGTTGCCTTCAGCCTCTTTACAACATCGTTACAGTGGAGCACACATCACACTGGCCTAGGCGTTGTGATTTTCCTCAAGTGTCCTGCATGAGAGAAAAATGACACTGGTATAACACAGTGTGGCCCACTCACTCTGACAAAGTGCAGGCAAGGACTGGAAACATGTAACACATTAAAGAATAGAAAATAAAATAAAAAGCATACAAAACCTGAGGAGAAAAGAAAAGAGGAAATAGTATCTCAAACCTTCCACCAATGGTGAAAACTGAGAGTGGGCCATGGGAACAAAATTAAATATCACAGAATGTTTGAATGCCACAAAATCTGTAGTTACAGTACTGTGAAGAGGGTGACTTTTGTTGTGGTTGTAAGAAAATGACACACCAAATTTTTGACAAACAATATGTGAATGATGACCAGGCACTTGATCTAGTGAATGCAGACACAGATATCTGCCAATTAGTGCTAACGTATAAACAAAGCAATATTAGAATTTTACTCGGTGAGTAAATTGGAACGCAGACTTCTTGGACTGCCTTTTACTATGATGAATCACACAGCAAGCCATATTATTTGTCCAATATTTGCAATGAAATATGCTCCAAATGGCACCAACACCACAAACACAGCTCAGATTACAACTTTAGTGATTCGAATTAGCTGAAGTCAGGTCTCACATACAGCAAGTGGTGAGCTGTCATTGAGAGTAGCCACACCCTTAACCATACATAACTACAGCCTTAAGATGATTTAAACAAGTGTGTTAAATAAAAATTAATCTGAACAGACTAAAACTTTTTTTGGACCAGGCTGTAAACATGTTTATTTCTCCTACTCTAAAGCTGGCTATTTTAGTATGGGAATCTATGGGGACTGACACCCTTATGGAGCCAGCCTCAAGTGGCCATTTTTTTTTATTTTTTTTTAACTGAATTAGGGCAGAGTTGGAAATCATTACTGGTGTATGTCTGGAAAGCCTAATGGACACTGTATATAATATTTGGCTGTACAAATATTCTTGAAGTGATTAGTTGGTAATTGTCTTTCCAATGCTATAAAATTTAAATAAATCTATTGTAGCAAGTTTTTTGCAGTCATGCTGTGTTATTATAATCCTGTAATTTCAAAGGTTACTCAAACTGTTATTGCTGTTGCTAATGGCTGTTCACTGGCCATTGCAAGGTCGAATACACCCTGGCATGGACCCATACATTTTAAGCTGCTGCTGCTAACTGCTACTGCTAATAATGGTATAATGTCTTGGCTTCATTCTTCAGTTTTGCATTTGCCAGTCCCTTTGATTGAACAGTGAACATCACTGGCGCAGTGTTTTCAGTTGTACTCACATCAGCACACTGCTTTTTCTGTGTTTTTCTGTGCTTGACTTTTGGAAGAACACTCAGTATTCTCACCTGAGGCTCACCCTCAGTGTGCCCCACCTCCACCCACCCATCCAAGAGCAGGAGTGCAGCAAGTTCAGCTGGAGACAAATGATGGTAAAAGTCCATTAGTGAGTTCTATATCTTGGTAATTTCCTCTCATTAGCCTCGTCTCTGCACCAAGGTGCCACAACTCATCATCTATGAACTCATACTTCAACAAGGTATACAGCAGGAAGGACAGTAAGAGGAAGCAGAGTGGCGAGAAACACAAGTTGGAGGATAAGTGAATGAGGTGGAGGGGGGAGGAAATGGAGGACATGGAGAGGGAGGAGAGCAGAGTGGATGTGTTGGGGACAGAATGGTAAAAGAGATGAAGAAGAAGTGAAGGATGTGAAGTAAGAGTGTGACTCAGACATCAGAATGGCTCCTCAGATCTTAATGGACCAATTTTGGCATTTCATGTTCACAAGCAATTCTGAAACTATTAAGACTAACAATGTTAACTCAAAGTACTCTTAAACCACAATGGAAATCCATCTGCACTGTTTCATAAATATATCCTTCTCCTCCACTGCATTTTCTATGCCTACTTTTTACTGTGCTACATTTATTTAAAAAATTAAATGGCTATTTACTTTGCAGATTCAGATTAATAATACAAAATGCGATCAACAAATACAATAAAAGTTTACAAACTAGTAGTATATAAAGTAATTTGAAATAGCTGCACCTTTACCAACTACAACATTAAAGTCACAAACATATGAATGAATCAATAATTTTATATACATTAATCTATGCCTTTTATTGTCTGCTAATACTTTTGTACTTTTACTTTAGTAGAATTTTGAATGCAGGACTTTCACCTGTGACACATTATCTTTACACTGTGGTATTGGTACTTTTACTTAAGTAAAAGATCTCTTTAAGACATTTTAGATACCTGCTGTCAGACAGATGCTGAATCACTGCCAAGGAAACCATGGGAATTCAGGGAATGACAGGGTCGGCCTGTGTGAGTGTAGGTACTGGAAATATGACCTCTTATTATCTGACTTTGATAGACATCAGAGGCATGGTGAAAGGAGGGAAAAAGAAAAGAGAAGAGAGGCAAGGACAGGATGTGAGGCTGAAGGAAGAGGAATGCAGAAGAAAAAATAAGAGAAACAAAAGTGCATAGACATTGGGACAAAACATAAGGAAATGAAGAGGACAAAGAGAAGGTGAATCTTTTGTTTTCATCCATTTCTGCCTCGAATAAAATTGACAGGAAGTTGACAGTACAGTTTTGGAGTGGAAAAAAAGAAGAAAAACGTCTGCGATACAGGAAGAGGATTTTTGGCAGAGAGGCCAGGTTGAACAGGAGAAGTTGTTCTGTGTAATAACATTGAGCTTCACAAAGAAAAACATTGAGAAATAGTAGGAAGTCGAACAGTTATCAGACAACAATGAAACGGTTTCCCTGCACAAGTGACGAGACTGTCAAAAGTGCCAGTTTCATCTTTAGCAGCTGCACTGCACGCGTGTGGGTAAGTTAGCTTTCCAGCTCTATTTTGCTGATTCTGTTGTGTATTAGTAATGGAGTCATTTGTGTCTGAAACACTTTTCTAGCCTTTTACTGTGGTTTGTGAGTATCAGTTGTCTAAAGGGAAACGTATTTGATGATCCAAGTTTCATGGTAATATTCGTCATTGTTACTAAAAGATAAAATCTATCAATGTGGAACCCTTAATCACTTACTCTTCATGTTGTTGGAGATTATTAAGTCAAACAATAATTTTGATAAGAAAAAAAAACTACAAAATTTGTGTTAATGTTACTGCTAAGAACATTTTTCAGAATTATTGTGTTCACTGAACTGATGAAAGAGGTGCTGTGAGACTACAGAAAGAATAAGACCATATTACCTGAACTAGAGAATAACAACTCATTTTCAAAATGATGAGTATTTGCATTGAGTCACTGCTTACTTTGTTGTTGTGTGATCCAGTATGATGCTGTCCTACATGAGAGAAACATGAGATAAAATACAAAGGGAAGTGGAACAGAGGCTGTGAGCCTGTTTGTAATGCAGGTCACGTCTTTTACAGAGTGAAAAGATCCCGTGAAGAAGATCCAGCGATCCTAGTAGATGGCGAGCCTGCCCTCTTGATTCCCAGTAACAAGGATCTCTACTGCCACGGAAACAGCCAATGAATTATCTGCCTTGTTGGTAGGATTGTGCCTGTCACCTGGATTTGTACCAATTTGAGCACACATACACACAAACAGAGTGCACTCTGGCCCAAGACGCTGACAGATCAGATCTCTATCTGAATCTGATCAGATTTGACTTTGACTGAATTTACTCTATCATCATCAGACATTGACACATTTTTTTGGTTCAAAAGGCCCAGTTTTTATTCTTCATGTTCATGGAGATTTCTATTGCTGATGTTGTATTGTTTTGTTGTTCATAGACAAACTAAAGTTGCAGTTAACTGAATTCACTTGTTGTGTTGTGATTATTGTGCACAAAACTTAGCTCCTCCCGATCCTAGAGCGAGGTGTACTTACCCAGAGATGGGTTACAAAAGCATGGAATGTATGGAAATGAGCATATTAAAACAGGATGGGTGAAGATGGCAATTCCCTCATTAGAATTCTGACAGCAGCAGAGGTGGTCTGAAGAAAGATCTGAAGATCTGATTAAACAGTTTGAAGTTTGAATTGTTAACATTCAGTGTGCACATGTACTGCTGACTTGGTTGTTAAGTGTTCAACATTTTTTTTTATTTATCATAACCAAACTGTATTATTAGCAACATTAAAATAAATATACACATTTGCTAATGTGGGAGACAATGAAACACACAGGTGCATAAAGCAAACGATAAGCTAAACGTAATGTTTATTTTGTATCAGTTGTTGCACGCTCATGTTAATTTGTGGCATTGTGAAACATATTAATTGTAATCACTATGATTTTATGGCTGCATGATTCTTTTTAATTTCAAATTTGTGGTTTTGATTTCGATTTTTTGATTTGTGTGAAGGGAAAATACATTTCTTTTATTTTTAATTGGATTCAAAATTAAACTTTAAAGCATCACAGAAAAGCATGACCATTAAACAAAACATAGCAATACAGGGACACTTACAATTAATAACAATTCAGCTCCCATAAATTCTTGGGTTGACATCCGTCAACTCCAAAGTGGCTCAGTGGTATTGAGGTCAGCAGACTGTGGTGGCCACTCCATAACCTTCACCTTTTCTGCTGTAACCACCGAAGGGTCGGCTTGGCCTTGTGTTTTGGATCATTGTCATGTTGGAAAGTCAATGTGCATCCCATGCGCAGCTTCCAGGCTGATGAGTGCAAATTTTCCTCCTGTACTGTCTGATAACATGCTGCATTCATCTTTCCATCAATTGTGACTAAATTCCTAGCTCACACCCTCCAAAACACCAGCAATCCACCTCTATGCTTCAACATAAGGTTGGTGTATTTTTCATCAATGGCTTTGCCGATTCCTCTGACTGTAAAGTTCAGTTTAGCTCTCATCAATCCAGATGACTTTGTTCCACAAGTTTTGAGGCTTGTCTTGGTGCTGTTTGACATATTGTAATTGGGCTGTTTTGTGTCGGTGCAGGAACAGCTTTTTCCTGGCAGCTCGACCCTGCAGCCCATCTTTGTTCGAGTGTCTCCTTATTGTGCATCTTGAAACAGCTACACCACTTTTTTGCAGAGGAGCCTGTAATTTAGCTGAAGTAGCTTGTGGGTTTTTCTTCGTATCCCAACCAATCCCCCTGGCAGTTGTGACTGAAACCTTTGTTGGTCTACCCGACTGTGTCTTGGTATCAACAGAACCCCTAATTTTCCACTTCCTTTTCTGAGTTTGAACACCACTGATTACATTTTCAAATCTTTGTATATTGTTTTTTATCCTTGTCCTGATTTAGGAAGTTCAGTGACCTTGTCTCACAGGTCCTTGGACAGTTCTTGTGCCCCATGACTCAGTATCCAGCAAAGTCAGCGCAGCCCTGCATGAAATGTGCAGGGGTCTCTCAAGAGCTAAAAAAACTCATCGACTATTTATACACAGACACTAATTACAATCAAGTCACAGGTGTCGAAACTTACTCTTAATAGCCATTTAAACTGTGTGTGTCGTGTGTGTATTATTTGGCCAAACATTCAAGGGTATGTAAACTTTTGATCAGGGCCATTGGACTGATTCCAATTCTCATTATAATTTAAGAAGGGTTGACACAATCTTGTAATAATAAATGACTTCATCTGATCACTATCCCTAAAAAATAGAAAGAATATTAGACACATTTCCAAAAAATATAAATTTGCCAGGGCTGTGTCAGTTTATGAGCACAACTGTATATTAATCCATGGTGTTTGTTTTGTATTATGTCTGCACTCAATTCAAAAATATGTGGGCAGGCACTAAAAATAGCTTGTCATAAAGCTTAAATTTTCACAGGCTGACAGGTAGTTTTGTGCACAGTAACCATCTGTTGTGTTGTTAGTCGTAGTCTTGCCCCATCTCTGACCTCAGTACTCCATACTTTAGTTTGTGACTCCATATGCTACTGTGTCATTGAGCCTATCATCAAAGGGGACCATTTGGGTGCAATGTCCCCTCATGGTGCATTCTTTTATACAACCCTCCACCTCCCAAATTAATAAAGACAAACATCATGCCACACCATTGCCCAGCTCTTTGTCCTCATTGCTGCCCAGTGTCCCAGCGTCCTGGTCTACGCCTCTGATTGATGCCAAAGTCACCCTCAGACAGGCGTTCAACTAGAAGGTTGAAAGTGTGAATTTTTTGATTTTCATTTCTTTGATTTCTTTAGTAAGCTTCTCCTGCAGGTCTTGATTAGCCTTGAAGTCATCAGATGTGTTACTGAATGTATACATCTGTACCACATGATGGAGGTACTGAGGCCCTGGAATACATCCTTTCAGAACACAATTCGGAAGTCCTTCAAAGAGCTGTCTTTTGGAACTGGTTGAGTTGATTTTAAAACACAACTATTGGATATTCTAAGATACTTTTCATACTGAGAAACATGAAGTACACATGCGTTGTTCCTTCTCCTTTGGCAGAAAACTTACTTTGTCATGGACATGAGTGAAAAGATGAACAATTTTCAAGAAGGAAGATCCAAGAAATCTGCTATTTGTCGGGAAAATGATTAGAGCACTGAAAACTCGTATTGCTGAACATAGAAATGCTATCAAATGCAAAAACAGGAATTATCCAGCAGCAGCACATTTTTTTTTTTAATCTAATCACCCTATTTTCTCTCTAAGATATATTGAAATTGAGAAGGCATCGCTTTCCCCAAGAGGAGGTAATTTGGATGTTTTACTTTCCGGGAGTAAACACTATTAGATTCACCATCTGAGGACCCTGTCATCTCATGGATTGAATATGATTATGACTTAAAGTGTTTTCTGTAATGTACCTCTATTTATTATTTTAAAGGTGTTTATGATGTTCCTGTAGAGGTGATATTTAACCTTTTTTCTGTACATCTATTAGAAATCAATTTAAAATTAATTTATTTTTGTGGTATGTGGTATGAGACAGAGTGGTTCATGTCCCTTTGTTTAAAGGAATTTGATTGGCTGTTACTCCTGTCATTGTGTGTTTAAAGTTTATGTTTACCTGATGTTATGTCTCACCTTAATTGTGGAACATGATTATCTAATCACCATCAGATGTGTAGGGTGTTGCCTATATAACATAACGTAACTGGATGTTTAACGCAGCGAGAAGCTGAACAAATCTCCACACATCGCACAACTGGAGCTGTTCTATACATTACAGTAAACTCAATACAGATTCACATTATCTGCTGTTTCAGCCCAAGATTTTTATTGAAAAGACTTTGAGCTGTTGTAATATGTACACATTATGTTTGGTGGTTTTACAATATATGTGCCACTTAAAATGAAAGTGGACACATACCATATAGTCATTGCCCGAACAAATTATATTTGTGGCAATATACAGCATCTACTGTAATGCATTATTATTACTCTACAGCTATTTCAATGAAAAATCAAGTAATGAAAGTTTGTTGTGGAGCTTGACTGCTGTGAGTGGTTTTATGAAAAGCAGCTCATAATGTGTACGTAAAGCAAAGAACTAATAGGTCTATTTTTAATTAATGCCCAATTAACATTATGTACAACAGGTGGTTACATGGATCTACGTCTACAGGCTGATGAACCCATAGGCTACAAAGTGTAGGCTACACACACCAAATGACAGATGATAATTGTGCCGTTGTCAAATTACTAGAGCAAACACCACCCACACAGATAAACATTCATTTATTTAGTCTAATGAATGTCTTATTTAATTAAATAATTCAAGTCAAACAAAACAAGCAGCTCTGTAAAAGTAGCATCTCAGAGTCTTGTCTTCTATGATCAACATGTGCATGATCTTAAAAACTTGTTCTTAATTCAGACAGTAGGACAAGACATTAATAACTGTTTTAAATACTCATTGATGTAATTTGAGCTGATCCTATGATATTCGGTAAAGTAAAAGATACAGGTTTGATTTTTGAACTATGGGTGAGTGTTTTCCTATAACACAGGATATTGTGTTAAAGAATGAAAGACAAGAATGAGAATAATTAACTGTAAAAGCCAAATGGAGGCTGATTCATGTTGGTCTTGAACTCTCGGAATACACTATTTATTCTTTAGTTTATGTTGTACTTTTCTACACTTTTGGCCTCTCTATATGTGATGAGTACAGAAAGAGAGTGCAAATCACTGTAGTTGTACACTGCAGGCGCCAAACAGTGACAGGACAGAGATTATCTCTTCAGTCTGTATGTTTTGTGATAGTCTTTATTTGTGCTTTGGCCCTCAGCGTGTCATGGAGAACAAATTTTTTCATAAAAGAAGTAGGCCTAGACACTGAAATGGTCAGGAATGCTTTAGATAACGGCCTGGAAATTACAGTGTAATAATTTTGTATGTACAGGGTAACAATGAAATATGTTCTTGCAGCCTATCAGAGGTAATGATACCACCCAAAAAACCATTACTTGAAAGGTGACAGAAGTCAGGGAGAGCCTAAATGGCCTGTTGTATTAGACAGTTTTATATTCTGGTGTGATGATAATAATACTGCAACAATACATATTACTGCCCATATACACAGTATCTATTATCTATAATTAGCTTGAAAAAGGGCAAAACAAGGGACTGCTTTATGTTGCAGACTGCATACCCAAGACTAACACTATATTAAGGGAGCTTTTCCCCACATTTTGAATACTTTGCCTTCATTGTGGTTCAAAAACAGCTGTTAGAAACATAAATATGAAACAGCAATGTATTTTATTTTTGATGACTAGCTTGCCACATTTTATGCACTATGTATATTTTGTCCAGTAAACCTCAATGAAGTTGTTTTCTGTGTGAAAGTGTCCTCAGTTGATAAATCATCTGACAATATGACAGGATGTAACTTTTCTTAAGGGATGGGAGACGCACGGTCATGAGCTGTTTTTGAAGCTTGCTGACACTGTGTCCCTCTTACTAATAACGTATTCATCATGCTGTGGACCCTCTGTTTGAAAATGTGACAGACCACACACAAACTTGTGTTTGCATGAGCGATATGAAAATGGATATGCACAAAAAAGATTATGTATATATGTTCAGGATAATGATGGCCTAATAGCACATGCTATACTGCTACTATGCTGCCATAAAAAAACATAATTTAATTGTAATGCAGTTTGAATTCTGTATGAAAGTGCTTATTATTATTTTAAAAATACACATACACTTTTCATTTATATACAGGTTGATGTGCATCACCAACTGAACACATAATGAGATTTTGGACTGACATTTTGGACGACACGCCCCAACACCATCATCAAAACACCAAATGAAGGAACATCTGTTGGAAGAATGGTGTTCATCCCTCCAGCAGAATTCTAGGGACTTGTGCTATATAGTATGTCAAGCCACACTGAAGGTTGTCTGTAATTAATATGATTTTTATATACTGTGTTTTCTATCGAAAGAATATGAAACGGAAATTGAGTGATGTATTCTTCAGAGGTTTTGTTCTATTTTTTCTAACAATGCTATCACATCTCCAGTGTACATGCAATTGTATATGCAATTTTGCTCTCCACATATTTTTCCTATCTCTACCACATCTGTCCTTTGTTCTTTCAATCATTTTGCTTTTCTGTGTTTTTCTTCGTCTCCTCCCTTGAATCACTGAGCCCATTACCATTAAGCCCATTACCCAGTTAAGCAGGAGGAGGGACATTTTGCACCATTTTTCTGTACCATCGGGAGTCATTCACTTTCAAATCCAAATACAGGCACAAGGTTCTTTTGAACAAAGAGAGCTAAAACTGCAAAGCAAAGCTTTCTGTTATATGTCATGTTATGTAAATTACATTAAATATTAAATACTGTCATTTGTGGTGGTGACATGTCATTCTGGCAGGAAGTCATAAATGTATTAAAGTGCTTGCTCTACTCTCAACTCTATAAGTCTATAAGTCAGCCCCTCAGTTATTACTGAATCATTACATTTTATATCTATAATACATTTTTTATCTAAAACTAATTTTGTTTACCTTGCATCACTAACAACCACTTTTCAAAACATAAGGAAGTGCTTTATGTCGTTCCTTCCAGGCTGCCACTAGTTTCCATTCTATTCTATGCAGGATGAAAATCAACATGCCGACTAGCTTGTGATAGACAGTCCATTTCAGTCGTCATCTTTCTACTTTTTGTCATTGCTGCATGCTAATGCGGTACAGACATTTTAGTCAATTGGCAGTTAAAGCTACGCAAAATGCGCAAAATGGAGGTAAGGACCCTTCCAAGCCAGTGAAAGGGTCTAGCAAAAGGGTTTTTGCCACACTGGCAGTGAATGTTTCAGGATATATCTTGTCCTTGTAAACAATACACATTTTCAAAATTGATGTGAAGTGGGAAATCTATCCAGGCTTGATTTTGCCTGCATGGTTCCCGACCTCTGAAGTGCCACCAACATCTCCAATTATTTCAGTGATCTGCTCTCAACTATGTGTGAGACTGCTCTTTATACTATGTCATCTTGCTCTGAGTATCTAATATTGCTATGGATGGGTTTATAGTGGAGTTAGTTGAAAGCCCGGTGCGTCTCACACATACACTAAAGGGTACCATGTGTCTCTGTACGAGATGCCGAAGGGCATGATAAAAGGTTTGGTGGTCTGGGAATGAGACAAGGCTCGTAGAACAGGTGTCACAAGACTGATTTGTTGGGGTAAAACCCCTCGCTCTCTAAACTGAACACACTGAAGACTGAATGATGAAGTGAAAATGTCATACTTGATTGGAAGTAAAAACAAAACAATCAAATTGTGTGTAGTCTCGGGACTGCCATAGTGCCAAAGATGAATCTTTTGCAGTAGACAGAGACAAAGTGAGCAGAAGCAGACACATAACGTAGTTATGGATTGATCTTGTGAGAACTAACTGTTCTTCAATCAGAGAATTCCTGGTATGATGCATACTAATACTACTACTGCTACTACTACTACTACTACTACTACTAATAATAATAATAATAATAATAACAATAACCTTTGTTTTTACTTATATAGTGCTTTTCAGGACACTCAAAGGCACTTCACAAAAATAAATAAATATAATAACATTGCCTTCTTTCAAAGAGAGTGGACAGAGACATGAGAGCACTGGGTAGGACACTTTCTTACACACTGCTCTGTATCAATATCATTGATTAGACATTTGATGTGACCAGGTTTCACTGTCCACTCTTGGACCTCTGTGTTTGAAGCAGTTCAGTTTCCAAACGAGGTCATGATCACTTAGTACAAAGCAGCAGGGAGTATGCATTAATGGTCCTTTCTCACTATCAGGAGATGTTTTGGAGGTTGTCAGCATACTTAGGAATTGAAGTTACTTGCCACATCAGTCTTCATATATATTGTTCATTGTTTATTTTATATTTTTGCACTACTTCACTTTTTGTTCAGCTTTATTTTCATTTATCTATTTTTGTCTCTCTTGTCCTCATTGAGCTGAATGTCCTTTTTTTCCTATGCAGTTACACTGAGTGCACTGCTTCAACCAAAGTCAAATTCCTTGTTTGTGCATACACACTTGGCCTATTCAGCTGATTCTGATACTGATTCTGGTTGTGATTACTCCTGACATTAACATTAATCTCTTTTGTTAACCACATTTTCAGAAAGACTGGTATCATTTCAGCAGTGTGGTAGTTTGGGACCATGCAGGAACATCAGCCGTAGCCAGCATAGATTTTCAAGATTGATGATGGGGGAGTGCACACATTTTCTGCAATGCTGTCTGAACTGGTCCCCTTTCAAAGGTTCACCATCTGCAGAGTTTTTCTCACCTTGACTTGGTATGCACAGCTCCTACTCATCTGGAGGTGAGGATGTCGCAGTTCGCATGTTGTCAGATGATTTAGCCCAGGGGTAGAAGTTGTTTAGGCTTTGAATGCCATGCTACTTGTTCCTCCTATGATAAAGAGGTCCACTATTTCTTCCAAAGAAGGTCTTTAGCTGTCTTGATGTAGCTGAAAAGGTTGTCCCCAGTGCTGCTTTGTCAACACATTTTTTAAGGCATCTGGCCAGGGCCTTCAATTGGGTGGTGGTATTTTTGTTTTCATGCCACTGTCATATATTTGCAGATGTAGCCAATGATAAATGATGCATATTAACAGATCTGTGTAACCCCTACATACACAGCCTCCTTGAAGATGTTACAATCAATCAAAACAGTCCTGGACCACTGAAAGTGCACCCTTTGGCCAAACCTTTAAGCTAAACTTCATAATATATATATGATAGATGATGGTGTGACAGAATGCATCACCTTGAAACTTGTGAAGTTGAGGAGAATTCATTATCCTTCCTTCAGTTCTGATGGCAATTTTGGAAAATAAAGTGATGGACTGATGGACTGACCAACCAACTAACAGAATGACAAACAGACAGACAGATCAACATTATCATCCCTAGAACCATGCTGCGTAACAGAAATATTATCAATCATGAAATAGGTTATCAAATACACCACATACAGTATGAAACACATTAGGAATTGGTGAAGTATGTAACATGGGTGAAAAAATGAGAAGAATATGGAAAATTCTAATGTACATGCATGTGTATACTGTAGTCATTTCACACCATTTTAGGAAATGCAAGTTTCACTCCTTGTAATCTTAATTAAGTCTGGATTTACACACAAATTAATGAAGGCAATTTGACATTGACTATGGGCACAAAATGTATAATTTCCACCATTGTGTTTAGTACAATGGCAAATCAATGAACACAGGGAAATAAGAGAAAACACTAATTAGAGAATGTTTTACAGAGCCAGCCTGTTGTTTAGAGAAGGTATGCTCCGTGGAGGCAGATTGCTGTGAATGGAATTGCTTTGTTTGTCCATTGTCTCTGCTCTGTTGTGGCCCACACCCCAGAGGCGTGATAAGATCACTAATTGAAAAACGGTTTTGCTTTGTGCGTTCCTAATGGTATTTATTGTATACGTACTTCAGCAGGTTAGCTTGATAGAGAACTGTCCAGAAACACTGGGAGCGTTTAAAGTCTGGGGTATATTTGTCTCCTTGTAGTTGTTTGTACTGGTTATTGCACATATGTGCAAATGTCACTGTGTTAATAATGTAAGCACCCTTGTGTGTTGCCTGCTTGTTTAAGTGGCTTTTCTCATTTTCTCTGCCTCACAAACAAACAATTGGCAATGTAGACAGGGATGAAAGTACAGTACACACTTCCATACAGATTCATCTTTGTATTGCTGTACGTTAGGAGCTTCATTCATTCCATAAACCCCAATCCTACCCTTATCCCTCATTTTATATTCAACCATAAATCCTAATCCTAAACTATAGCAGAGGGACACAAATTAATAGGGTCCAGAAAATGCATGGTTTAACACAAAAAGATGACTCCAAAATTGTGATGTAAATGAAAATAAACAAGAGGAGAAGGAGCTTCACTGGCACTAGGCCTGGTTCTCTATTATAGTATAATGAATTACCTTGCATAATAAGAACTCAGAATGCCGAGGCTTACTCAGTAACACTTGTTTTGAAAAAACATATTAATATATTCTAGCAAGAACCACAGTATGCAGATAAAACTACTTTCAGAATAGTTATTATGATCTTTAACCTTATTTGGAGTGTGTTATTATTTTAATCAGAGGCATCAAATAGTTTGTTGCTGACTTTATTTCATTTATCTTGTCTTTTAATCTTGTACTCAGCTACTCAGTAAAGATGCTAGAGCATTGATCACACATCTGGATCCAGTGTTTGTTTTATTGACACTTGTATTAGGGAGCAGCCATAGCTGACCTAATGATTATTCTAACCATGACCATAATTTCTAACCATGGGAATAAGAATAAAATCCTGGCTTGAAAAGTGGGCCCATGACAAAGAGAGGCTTTTTCAAGGATTTGCACAATGACTTCACTGCGGATCATTCTCTAGCTTATAGCCACGGTCCATTTGACTGCTGGAGAGGCCTGCACTTGTGGAATTGCTGTGGGAGTACAGAGCTGTTGGCTGTTGCCTGCCTTTGCCATTAAAACATGCCAGATTAACGCACTGCTAGACAGCTCCATGCACACCTCCTGCTGGGCTGCATGGAAGTCACAGTCCATATGGCCCCCTTCTCTCTCTCACATGGTCACACACCCCCACAAACATATACATACACTCACTTATCCTTTATTTTCTGTGTGCTTTTCTCCTTCTCTGCTTCCCATAATTCTACTGCATTTTGTTTGTCATCTGTGAAAAGCCTGTGTACCTGAAGCCAAAGCCCATTTATTCCTCCACAACCTCACACACTTATGGGGGGCATACTGTAGATTTAATTGGATTCTGAGAATTTATTACGGTGATTACTGAACACATTGTATTCCAGCATTTGATTCTCTGGTGCATTGTGTAGTGGTTACATTGGTGCCCATTTGGACAATGTGAAAGGTGGTTCAATGAGTAACAGAGAAACCGGGAGACCAGAGGCGATGGAGGAATTTGTCCCAGAGATTCCTGCACCATCATGTCACTCTGTGACAGTGTGATGCAAAACATAGCGGTATTTAACATTTTGTTTGTATTAAGTTCAACACATGTTCCCTCAGCCTCATGAGTTACCACCCTCTCTGTCTTCCTCTCTCTCCTCACTGACTCCACTGCATCCATCAGAGATGCGGTCAGTGTGCATGGATAACAGTGAGTGAGTGCAGAGTGATGAGGGAAGGTAGACGAAGCCATTCAGGGACAGCAATGTGCAGTGAATACTTATCCAATCATCCTGCCTCCTGGATTTGAAAGCGGGAAGAGTACTGAGCTTTTTTCAATATGCCCCTGCCTGCTAAAAGGACGAAACCATAGAGAAGATGCAGCTTTTTCTTAGAAGGCCCTGATAGAGATGAGTACAAACATGGCCACAGTGTTGCAAAGAGAGCTGGAGGATTAATTAATTCAGGGAGTATACAGTATGTACATACTTATACTTGTATTTGGGTTTATATATTTGCTTGTGATTATCTGTTTATCACTGAATCCGCATGTTAAAATGCAATGCAGTGTCCATGAAGCATGCTATGGTTCTAAGCAACGTGAAAAACTGGAAAGAACAAGTGAAATTGATGCTATGAAAAAATCTGCCCTGACAACAGATGCCCTGAAGGAAGTCCTTCTGTGTAGTTGTCTGTGTGTGTTTTTCTCTCTCTGTGTTTGCAGTGGAGGTGTGGCCTGGCGGTGCTGCGAGCAGACGGCGCACCTGAGGCTGACTCCACTGATTCTCCCTGTATTTAAGCAGCGTGGCGGCATCATCTCGTTGCCAGATTGTCCAAGCGTCTCACCTAGACTTTGTCTCTAGTTGTTTCATAGTCGCCTGTGCGCGTACCTCGTTTTGGTTTTTTGTTTGTTAGTCCCATATTGTGGTTTCCTCAGTTTGTTTGTCTTGAGAAATTGTCTGTTTCCTACCCGCTTGCCACGGTGTAGTATAAACTTATGTTTAGGGCTGAGTTTTGATTGTGTCTCGTTTGTGTTAAACGGCTCCCTTTGTTTCTTTGATTTACAAAATGTAACTGTGATAGACAGAGGGGTGAGTATAACTCACCCCAACAGTCATGGCATCTTGGCCTTCGGGCTTCTTTTTATAACCATGATAACAAGCTAAATTAAATAAAGAAACTTGACACTAGCTGAAAGTCTGAAAGTGGTTTAAAGTCTCATCTTGAGCTAGTGATGTAAAGTGTGCTCCAGGGTGTGGTCAAGACACTGTGACATAACTGTTGGGTGTGATCTTTCAATAAAAGAGAGCAGTAAAATACTTCTTTTCAGCCTGGTATTGAGTTACTCTTTAAAATAATTTTAAGATGGACTTTTGTCCACAACTCTGTGTTGAATTGTTTTAGGGTAGACTTCAAAGGAAAATCCCAGCCTAAAACACAATAAAATTTACAATGTACCTTGTATTTTGTCTCCTCTTTCATACCTGTTCCATTATTATCATGAACAAAAGGGCTTAAGATAGATGGTATGATGGCAAAGATGTTTTGAATCCAGCTACAGTGGAGCTTTGATTGTCCAATCCTATCAACCATTGCAGAGAATGTTGTCAGCAAGATCAATGCTTAATGTTCATGTTGATCTTTGTGCAATCAAAGTGCAGCTCCTCCTGTCTAGACTTTGTATCAGCGGTCATACAGGGAGAAATCAACCACAGAGTACACCTAACATTTTATGAAACAGGAGTATCACTAGATTACAGTGCAATGATGCCACAACTTGTGCTTTATTGTGACTGGAGAAATTCTCTTGCAGCAGCAATAGGAAGAAAGTTAGGCCTGTTCTCTGGGGGTTGTTCGTTGTCTTGGAAACAGGAAATCATCAGCTGATGTGGAGATAGATGAGGCGTACTGACGAAAATTTAATTTCAGTATTACCCCTGCAATGTACTAAATAGTATAGGTTCCAACATGTGCAGGAATAATTTAGGTGAAAGCAGATTACTTTAAATGCCACAAGTTTTGTAAGTATTTAATTAGAGGAATCTTTTTTGTTATGATTACAATACTTCACCTCTGTTTTCTCCTTCTGTATGACTGCCATACCTTCTACACAATCTCCTCTGCACTCTTATTTTCCTCTCATCTTATTGTCCACTTGTCTCCTTCATTTTGAGATCTTCTGCACTGTCATTTATAGAAATACCACCAATCTGACCAATTCCCTGTATGTTTTTCAACATTCCACATTCTGTAACTGAGATGTCCAAAAAGACTTTTGAAATTGGTAGCCCTTTGACTGACAGTTCTTGGCAGTTACATGTATAAATGGTGTGCTCTGCAAAGGGTGAGGATTTGGTACTGAATTTCAGCCAAACAGCTTAATGAAGAACATTTGACTGGAAACCTGCACAAGATAATATTAGGCCACCTGGGGACAGCAGAAACAAGCTGTGACCATAACACTGTCATGTTATCAACATTTGGTGGACTTGTTGCCTATTTACACAGTCAGCAGTTATGAAGCAACATTACAATTCATTTGTCATCTTTTGGGCCACCTCTAAATCTAAGTCCAATACTCTCCCATTAGTTCTCTTTTGGTGTCCAACAACAGAGGAAATGTCTGGCCCACTATGTTCACATGCTAATCCCTAAATTTATCTGTGAGCGTAGAATTTAGTGGCATCTCACGATGAGGTTGTAGATTACAACTATCTGAATACTTTTCTCTGAGAAAAAGATGAGGTTTGTTATTGTTCATTTGGGATTGTTGTCATAAGTAATATGTGATGCTACTATGTAAATAAACATTTCTAAAGCCACTCTAATGTTCTGAGATTTATGGTGATCATGATTATGTCAGCATCCATTTAGTATGCTGTCAAGAAGTACTTATTTCACTGCTAATTTCAGTTGGTTATGTGCATGGCCTAATTGCTTTGTTGTTGTGTGTGTTGGGATGATACAAAGATACACTGATGACTGTCTATTCTGTATAGGTTTTGCCCTATTGAATATATCCCCATATGTATGCAGTTATGAAGATTTTCTTTCATTGTGCACTGTACAGTTGCCACTCTGAGGTATATAATATATAATAGGTACATCACATTAGAACACATCAGAACCTAAGCTCTGCTTTCAAATTTTCTTCTGCATCAAGCAGTCAACAAGTGAAGAACAAAGGGAAGATGAAGTTCAGCCACTCTGAAGCTGTCTGCTTGTGCCATGCCTGCCAAACCAGCTACATCCTGCAAGCAGACCTTCACCCCTGCTGCTCGGCTTGCATCTGAGGGGCATCGCAATGTCGGCTGAGCATCCTAAACTTGCTCGCAGTTGGGACATTTACAACCAGGAGCCGCCAGCTGGCCCTGTGGCCTTGCTTCATGTAGCTCTAGCTCTTCAGGCCGTTCACAAGACATGGAAGAAAGGTCTTCCCTCTGTGCTGCTGCTAGAGCAGAGCTTAGCTACCTCGGCTCCTAGCTCCCTTTTTTCAGTGGCTACACAGAGGTCAAGTAGACATCAAACTCTTCCAGGTCATTAATTCTTTAACGTATACAAGAATTATTACGTAGCTTTTTAAGCACTGAACAAACCTCGAAACATCTTGTAAAAGTATATATATTTACTGAAAATGATCTAATGCACATTAACATCAACTGAATACAAGTTAGACATCTTTTCCATACTGGCATGACCCATTTTGCTTAGTCTCTTGGTAAAGCTGAGGCACCATTTTCTCAGTAAAAAGGTGACGAGATGGTATGGTATACCTGGGCTCAACTGTGGGCATCATATACTGAAATCTTCATTTTCAACGAAGCTGTAGGGACGCAGGTTTTTTTGAAATGAAATACACTATAGACTGAGTTATTATCTTTGCCTGTTTCCAATTGGCTGGAAGTTTAGAACAGTGTTCCAGAGTGCGCTGGTTTGCTGGAAAGCTTGCAGTGACTAGAGGTTCATTTTGCATTTGCATTCAAATGTGTCCTTGACACATTCTGTGTGTGTTGTGGAAAATTATCCAGTGAGACTGAAATAATTATAATCTGGATTGGTGATAAATTTACCTTAAAACCACATATTGATGCACTAATAACAAAATTAAAAGCAAAGCTTGTTTTTTGTACAGAAATGTGTGTATTTGTATGTGTTCTTGTGCCCTGCATGTATGTGAGTGGTTGCAGGTGAGTGGGTGTGGAAACAGGACTCCTCCTCCAGAGGAGGACAGCGATTAGTGAGGAGCCAGCTGGTGCCCAATCCCCTGCAAGCAGTTATCTCCTGCCGGCTACAAGAGTTGTCTCAGCCTGGCAGTGTGTGGCTGGTCTTGTGTGTGTGTGTATAGGTCTTGCCATGCAAGACCTATACAAGAGAGAGAGAGTCAAATGCAAATCAAAACTGGCCATCTTGTCACAGTCCAGCCAGCACTTACCTGTGCTGCAGCTCTTCAGCCAAGCCTCATCCGAGCCGGCTCTCTGCTCAGTATGGCACAGTGTTGCCTTGGTTGTCCGTTTCCCTGTGTGGCGACACGAGGACAGATGAGGGCAATTAATAGTAGGTTGGTTAGTGAATATCACTAACCAGGGCAAGCCGGACAACGCCACCTTGGGAGTTTCACCCAAGGAAATACAGCAACAAACCCCAAGTTAAAGGCACTAAGGTTCGTAACAATGAGGCAGAAGACGTGCTTAAAAAAAAGATAAACAACCAATCCTTTATTACAAAATGCACACAAAAGAAACAATAGATGTCACCGGCACACAAGGGATAAGGACGGGGGGACCTTCCAGTGCTGAGGCTTACCGGCAGGGAGACGGGTCCACAAGAGTGTGAGGGATCCAACAGGAGAATTCAGGTCACCCCAGTCACACGTGGCAGCCACACACACATGCAAATACTTTAGCTGGGGGAGCCCAATCCAGGGGACGCACAGCACACACACAAAAAGGGAACCCACCACCCACCACCCAGGACACCAGAACCACCACCAGTAGTGTCGGTCTCCGGCGCTGCTTCGGTTCCGCAGCACCTGTAAAAAAATAAAGTTAAGAATCTCACTGTGGGGGGGGGCACGGACTAACGACAACAATCTGCCATCAGACTAGCTTACCAATAGGATGTTGTTTAACCACCTGAGCGGATGTGGAAAGCTCGCACACTCCAGCAGCAGGAGGAGGACAGCCAGGCAGTTTGGGAGACTGGCACGACTGGCGCGTGAGTATGGAAGTACACAGTGCTACGAAAGGAGCCAACTCGTGAGATAAAACAGCGAAATTTCTACACCAGTACCGGCAGCTAATGCTACGTTACCTGTGCAGGTGGCAGCGGGGGGAAGCGGAAACGAGGCGACCAGGAAGTGGACGATCTCAACGCCAAAGAACAAGAGGGAGTCCGGACGAACCCGGTCCCCTCATATAGGGTGCCCTTGTATGGCGATTGGCCAACGCGGCAATGAGAGCAGGGCAGCACACTCATGCGTTAGGGGCGGGGCTGAATATTTCACCCTGCTACACCTGTATTCCCCATAAATCTGCTGGCACTGCAATTGGGTCCTCCACTAGCCCATTACACATCTGGGTGAACTGGAACACTGAAAAAAGCACTAGCTAAATAAACAAATGAGAACCACTTGGCCTCAGGTGGAACTTGAGACAGGTTAAGACAGGATAGTATAAGGATTTGCAAGATTTGGAACTTGTGGCTGTACAGCTTTGTTCACTGCTTGCAGATCATGAACAAATCTCCATTCAGTTGGTTCACCTTTGTCATGAATCTTCACTAAGAACGATTCAATAAGGAATTGAAACCTGGTGTAATACCATCAATAGCCTCTGGTTTAAGAGGATATTGTTGTTGACAAGCCCTGTAGTCAGATTTAGGTGTGATCACAACTGGTTAAATATTTTTCAGTGTTCAGTCCTACATCATGTTTTCCCTTGTCCCACAAGTTAGTAAGAATTTCCTGCAAGCCTGGGGTGGAAGCTAAATCAACTTCACATAACATTGTATGAGTGCATGTTGATGATGAAAGTGGAACCAATTCGTGTGTGTGGAATGTGTAACAGGCATGAATGACATTTTGGGTGTACAGATGGTCAAAAATGTACTGTTGGATTTGATGTAATCTGCCAATCATGTGCTCTCATGGATGAAGGGTCCCAAAACTTCTCACTTGTCTGTGTATGCTTTTGAAAGTGAAACATGAGCGTAACATCAAACAAACAGTCAACATCAAACAATTGCATTTGTGATGTGTGAGATTAACTGCAGCAACATATCCGTGTTCTGTCCAGAATAGCTGTGTGAGTTGTGATTTCTGATGTAGACATTCAGGTTTAAACCTTTTCTGCTCGTATGAGTCATCGGGCCCATTTGACATGTTTGAGGTGCATTGTAGTGAGTGACATGACATCTGTGTTCATGGGTGAGGCCTTTTCCAACAAACAGTCAGCTACATCTCCAGTTGGCAACTTCCATCAGCAACTGATCTGGACTGAAATGCACATATGCAGGTAGCAGGTAGCAAGTCTTTTAGCTTAAGACCTCATAGTCCCTCTGGTGTAGAAATTTCACAAATCCCCAATACACATCAAATCTCTTCCCATTAAATTGATTGGACAACATTCAGACAGCAGAAATGAATATGTAAACGTCATCACAACAAGTGAAACTTGCTGACTGAGTGGCAGAGGCCCTGTCTCTATGTGGGTGATATCACTTGTCTTGCTCTCTGGACATTTTCCCGGCCCAGTGTTCTTGTTTGCTGGTGGCACGGTGGCAACACTGTCGCCTCACAGCAAGAAGGTCCCGGGTTCGATGCCTGCTGCTTGAGGAAAAAAGGCCTTTCTGTGTGGAGTTTGCATGTTCTCCCCGTGTTCACCTGGGGTATCCTCCATAAAATATACCCCCACTAAAAACATGCAAGAAGATCACCACCTGACCAATGGTGACACAAGGAACTGGGTCCCCGGGCGCCGGTTGGATGGCAGCCCACCGCTCCTGGTCTGCCGCGGAGGAAGGACGACCAGGATGGGTTAAAGGCGGAAGATAAATTTCACCAGTGCATGGCGTGTGTGTGGGCATGATGCATGTATCTGTGTGACGAATAAAGGGGTTTGTCCCTCTGATTCTTCTATGAAGCAGCTGTTCTCCCTGCCAGCAGCACTGAAACCTCTCCCTCTCCCTCTGCCATGTCCTCTTCTGCCACGGCAATGTTGTGGTTGACCACACCCTTGGCCTTGGTACATGACGGGAACTGTACTGGCCACTTGAATCACTTGCATCATAGCCAGGGCTGCTGAACGCATGTCTTATCAGCTTTATCTCTCTTTTTCTTTTGTTGTGTCTGGAAATTGCACTCAACATGTTGTGCATGATGTCGTATAACATCTAGGCATTCTTTATCCCATCCAACACAGAATCTCTGGACTTGCATGCTAAATATCAGGTTGGAGGCCATTAATGAAGAGATTAACTGAGAGAAACTTTTCACATGGACATAGCATCTAAGTTGTCCTTGGTTGGCTGGGTGATTGTACGGAGGAGGGCAAGATCGGAATCCACCATGACACACTCAGGCACTGTAGGATACAGTGAATGCACATTCTGAGAAGACTTGTCTGTTCTCTTATCTTAAACTTGCTCTGTTCTTCCTGTCTGGCCTCTGTCAGTAGATTCGGTTTACTGTCCCTAGGTTGCACTTCTTCCTTCCACATACTCAACTCCTTTAAATGCATTACCATTCTTCATAATCTTTCGGTTCTTATTCTTTGTCTTTTCCCTTAATTCCATTTCAACAGCCAATTGCAATAGCTGTGTCATAGCCTATCCCAGCTGGCAATGGGCAAGAGGAGAGAAGTACACTCTGAACCAGTCGCCAGCCGACTGAGGGCCACATATACAGACATACAACCATTCACACTCACACTCACACCTATGGACAATTTAGAGTCGCCAGTTAACCTAATGAGCATGTTTTTGGTCTGTGGGAGGAAGCCGTCAGGAAAACCAAATTTCTCTGTCCAAATAGGAAGTGGTTTAATATTATCCAGGCCATAATTTGTTTTCATGTTCATGTTTGGTGCTCATCAGGAAGTTTTGTTCCTTTTCCCTTAGACTTTGAATTCCTACAGTCACAAACTGTCTTGTTTGTGTGCACACTTTTCATTCTATTAAGACATGATCGTCACTGTGAATCCTGGTTTGTTTATGCCACAACTCAGGAAAAGGCAACCAAACAGTGGTAATTACTTACCGACACCTAGTGTCTTTGCCTATGGGACCCTGTTCCCAGAAGACTGTGAGCGTAGTCAACTGCCTGTCACTCAAATCAATGCTGTTACTGCGAAGTTCGCCATTGTAGCAGCCAGGGGTTCACCGCCACCCTGCTGGACATTTTAAGCTAAGAATAAAGTTAGCAAGTAGTATACATCTCCAGCAGCACACCTGGAGAGCATGAGCCTGATTAGCGCTCAGTATATAAGGAAGACGCTCAACTTGGTTTGTCGTCAGATTATGCTGATCTCTCCCATGAGTTTCCAGAGCCTGTGCGTAGTGAGTATCTCCAGTCGATTGCCAGTTGCTGTCTCAGTATTTGTGCACTTTTTGAAGAGTTTTTTTCTTTTGCCCTCATGTGTGCTTCTGTCTTTTTTCAGTGTCTACCAGCCAAGTCCAACCTTTGCTCAGCCTCAACCTCCCACGTGGAGTTTTGTTTGTTCTACTCGATTGAGTGTGTCTTCTGTTTGTTTGTTCCACCCGTTTGAGTGCGCTTTTGGTTAGTTTGTTCCACTCCTTACGAGTGTGCTTTTTGTTGTTTTCTTTATTAATAAACTTGCTTCCTTTTTTACTCTTGTCTCCGGTCTGTACATTGAATCCAACTACTTCCAAATTAAGGTCCAGCCTAACACCAAGGGTTTCGAAAGAAACATGTCTGTTCACGAGGGGTTAACCCCGTTTTAGGGGTTAAATTATATTTCAAAATGTTTTTCAGCATTTAAATATTTTAAACAGATATTTGTTCCTAATACTTGACTCATGGGTACTGCTTAGATTATTGCCAAGTTGTTGAGTGGAGCCTAAGACTTTTCTTTCATGACTTTTCCATGAAAGAATTTTTTTTTTTTTTATCTCATACACAAAAAGCTCAAAATCTGTGGGGCAGATATTGAGTCCTGTTGATTTTGATTATTTAATTTTGATTAGCTTTATACAAAAGGTGTCATAAATTGTAATAATTAATTTCTAATTTATTTCACTGAGAAATACTGTGCTTGATTTAATTAAAACTGAGGCAACTTTTGCATGAGATTACTGTGCAGATCAAGCAAAACTGGTATTTGTATGAACTACTTAATTAATTGTATATTAAAAGTACATTTTCAATTAAGGTAAGCCTGATTTTGGCTGTAAAATAACTTATTTTTTCAAGTAAAATTTATGTGATTTTTCTAGTAAAAAATACTGAATTTTACAAGTGATTTTAAGTTGACTTAACATGGAAACACAAAGTTGATTTTACTTGGGAAAATTAAGCTGACTTAACTTGGAAAATGTATTTCTTACTGAGAAACAGTAAGTTCATACAAAGACCACCCTTGTGTGAACTCCATAATAATCTTGTGCAAGAAGTTGCCTTAATTTTTTTCAGTAGATTAAGCAGGTTATTTTTATCAGTGTGTGTTTTATTTCTTGCAAGAAAGGTCAGACATCTGAGTGCACAGGATGCAGCCTAGAGTGTGACAAAGAATATAGCGATCAAATAAACTCTTCGCTGATAAGGTTGGATTGAACTAGTTCTAGCCAGTTCTGTGGTCAAGGATGTGTAGACACCTGGCATAAACACACAGTATCAGCAGTGTTCCATGAGGCATTAGAAGCATATATAGGCATAGGCAGTAATTTTCCATTACATCTGTCTGTACCATCAGATGATTAACAGTGGTGTTGTTGCTGTGGCAGCATCTTGGCCCCTGTGTGCCATTTCATCCTTTGTATGTGCGCAATGTGTGTGCATCTTCTCTGACACATTCATTTTTAAACGTGCTACACGGCAGATGATACGTTCTCACATCTGCATTACACACATGCCAAACGCTTCTAATCCTATCATCTCAGATTAGTGGGCTGCATGTGAAACATTATGGTACGTAATCAACATCCCACCCTTAAGCAGTGGCAGTACTGTGTGCAGAACTTTAGTAAGAAAATGTAACTCCAGATTATAGTATAGGTTCAGTCCTCTTAGATTTAAGCCCCTTGCTCTACTGTCATTAGTCAAGAAAACACTGGCTTATTGGTGGCATATTACTGGTATATTGTACATGAGCAATTGAGAGAGGCAACTGTACAGTGTACAGTGGCAGGAGAGAAAATCTTCAGCACAGTGTAAATACACGGGAATAAACCCAATAGAGACAGCTCTTAGAGGGTGATGCCTCGCAGCTAATGTTTTGGGGACATTTTCTTATAAAGTGATAGGGGTTTTTTTTTTAATTTGAAAAGTCTAATTATGAAACAAAGCATACATTGTAATGTCTCTTGCTTAAATGAAAGAGGGCGGAAGGATGGCTGACAAGATGGATGAGGCATGCAGACTTTCTAATGGTTTTGTAATTAAACACTGTGCTTCAAAATTCCTGAAAACAGTCCGCAGTGGAGTTGTCTTTCTTGTCTCACACATGTAGCTGCACATTCACAAAAACACATAAACATGTACAGACATGCACAAGTGCACACAAACACACGGACACACACACACGGACACACACACACACACACACACACACACACACACACACACACACACATTCATTTCTGGAGACTTCCCCCAACCATAACCTAAACCTAATCTTACCCAAACCTTAACCTTCTTCACCCTAAATTTTGATGATTTATGTTATGGGGACTTGTCTCCACCATTACATAACCTGCTTTGTCTCCACAACAGGAGTAATACATGTCCACACACACAAATGCACAGGCATACACACAAATGGGCAGACACTGTTTTGGACTACTATGCTCTACTCCTCTTGGATGTGAAATGTAACTTGCCTCCTGCTGAGAATGTAGATCAGCTCAGCTCCATTACAAGTGTTTCTCTGGGCATCTCCCTCTGCACGCCCAGAGTTTTTGCATGCAGTGTATGTGCATGTGCAAATGAGTTTATTTAGTGTGTTTAATGCTGTCAGTAGGAACGTAATGTTTGCATCTCTATTTCTTGACACTCTCTGACCTCTGAATGCTCTAGCTGATATATTTTCTTCTAAACCCTCATTAAACCATTGAGGCAATGTGTATATCCTCCCTTTCTAGCTTTGATATCTGCACGCATACACAGTTACTAGCAAGCAAACAAAAGTGGACACTGGCTTGGACTCTAATCCTCACTTTTAAGACAAGCACTGTAAGACACTGTAAGACAAAACAGGCATTGATTCAGTGATACCTCTGCATTACAAAATATGAGTGCAGAAGACACTGCAGAAGACACTGAATGTATATGAACTTTGTGTTATGTGAATAAGAGATTTCAATTTGAAGAGGAAGAATGGGATGTGGCCTTCTAGCCTCCGCACACACTTGGCTCTGATCCACACTCTGAGGACAGAATAACCTTGGTTAATGCCACAACTGGAACAGGGACATGCACAGACACATGTCTTTCATTTGATTTTATGTTTCCACTGGATGGACTTGGAATATATTTACAATTCTACTCAATTCTACTCTACGTGAGTTCAATTTTGAGTTTCACAGACACATATTGTTAGCCTTAAGTCAGATATCGACAAATCTAGATTTCAGATTACACTGAAAACATCAGCTGCAATCGTCTTATTTTACCAGTGAAAAAATAATGACTAAATGGAGCAGTTTAACTAACATCCCCATTGGTACTCTAAAGGGAATTTAGCCTATGCCAGCTCTTAATGTCTGTGCAATGTTGTTGCAGTGTGGTTAGCACTGTCTCACACTGTCGGAGCATATTTCTGGTTGCCGTGGCCTGAGGGCAGCTGTTCAGCTGGAAATAGTTCAGCACCATGGAGAGATCCTGCTCAGCTTATTCTTTCCATCTTGAGAGGGATCAAACGGGAACAGAATGCCTGAAAGTGGAAGATGCCAAGGAATAACATCCAGCTGTAGCAAACAGAGCATATTATATAAGTTACACTTTGTGGTATTGAGTGCCTTGTCTCCGAAAGAAAAGTGTTTTAGTGTGAGGAGAAAAGGGAGATGAAAAATAGGCTTGGTAAGGTTAGCATCTTGAGCAGTAACGGTCTTTCCTTTAGCCCTCTTCTTTGGAAAAAGACTGATGTCAGCCTCAGTGTGTTGTAGACTGGCGGTTTTATCTTAAATGCCTCAATGAGGCCTGTGCACATGTATGTCTGTATCTTCCCCAAAAATGAAGACCACATGTCCATATGATGTGGCTAGAGAAAGAGAGAGAATGGAGAGATACTGAATACATAGAAGCCAATGTGGACAGATCGAGACAAGGGAGTAGACCAAAGCTATGTTATTATACTTGGCTTTGCTGTTTAATAAGAGCAAGAAATGGGTGCAAATGAAAGGGCTGATTGACTTTTTCTAGGCTGTGATCATCAATGCAGAGAGGTCTAATGTTTTGTCAAGGTTTGCAGTTGTGAACACCAAATAAATAATAATAAGTGCTTGTCTCCTACTAAACACCCTCTGGCTTTTTAGCTTCAGAAACAGTGTGTGTGTGTGTGTGTGTGTGTGTGTGTGTGTGTGTGTGTGTGTGTGTTAGCCAAAGATGAGTCCATATAAAGCTGCTCTTCAATCAGCAGAATGTGAGCTGCAGGTTCACTTGGCCCCATCATTTCACATCCTGAAAAGAAGCTTTTGTGAGCTGGCTCTTTCTGCATCTGATTACCCGCTGGCTTAATTGATCTAATTATTGAACTCTGCTTGTGGGTGCTTTGTGTTTATCCAGTCAGGCAAAGTCTTTAAGATAAGGATATGCTCCTTATCATTTCTTTTGCTCAGGCTGTTTGGCCCTGAACTATTCAGTAGCAGCATGCCATTATCACGTTAATTGTGCAATTTGGAGGAGGTTGCAGTGGTGAATGTACTGTATTACTGGTTTTAAGTAAGTTAATTGCAACCTTCCAGCAGCCACACTGCACACACACACACACACACACACACACACACACACACACACACACACACACACACAAAATACCATGATTGCAATTTAAATACAGAGGTATTGACTGGAGATCTGACAATAAGACAAACACACAGCAAAGAGCGGTTGGTAATGTGTTTTCAACAACAGGAAATGCAGTTTGGAAAATGTGTGAATGTGTGGGAAGTGTGAGTGAAAGGGAGAGCAGGTTACACAGTACACTGATTCCTAATGGACTGGATTCTTTGCACAAGCCAATATCCTGTATCTTACTAAACAACACACTGTTTTCTTGCTGTTAAAAGAATACTACTAATGCCAGGTGCCTTGGTGATTTATCTCTTTGATGGGCCAATATGACTCCAACTGGATGCACTGTGTGTAATGCAGCATGTGCAATCATAATCATCTCCCTGTTCTACATTGTTTTCATCCAGACCATGTTCTAAGAGATCTGATGAACACAGTGAGGAACAGAAAGTCAGCAGGTGGTGTGCTATACATCTGACTAATATCCTGAATACAGAACAAAGAATGAAAAACGAAAGAGCAAACAAACAAAAACTAATTTCAATGGAAAAAAAAAAGACTGGAAACATGTCTTTATATCAACAGCATTGTGTGTAAACAAGCTGATCATTTTGCTTATACAAAAGAATACAATCTATCCAGCCATCCATCCCTGATTATCTTTGTGCATGGCAGTGTTGCAATACATGCCTGTACTCACAGCTGGCGCTTAATCACATTCCCAACCAAGGTACCACTTTCTGTTTCAAATTTCCTCTTCTATATATTATTATGTACTGGAATAATAATCAACCACAGGGTATGATTCATAACCCCATTTATAACTTCTAAGTACAGCATTACTGCACATTCTAGATAATCTCCCTTTCCCTTTTCCCCCAGCTTGCTGACTGGCTCTCTCTCTGAACTCTGTCTCTGTGAAATTAATCAATAGCCATTGATTGTCCAAGCTTTTATTTCTCACTGTCAATCATTTCTATATTCCTCAGAGAAGTCTTTTCTATTAGTGCAGTCACCCATTCATCATCATTTCTGTCATCTTATGTATAACTCCATGCATCGCAATTATCTCAGACTTTAAGTACTGGTGCTACATTGTTTTCAGGGTTGCAGAAAAGAACGGAGAGACTGACCCACTTCAAGGCTCGCCTGGTTAACCATCCTTTGTTGTGCAGACACAAACACAGTTTGAATAACACTATAAATAGACAGCAATTTGCTTGGGGAGAACTAATCACATGCGTTGACTGATTGAAAAAAAAAAATGAATCACAGGCATCATGCTGCTATGACTGTTAAGTTTAACTGAATCCAGACCCAAAAGCCATACTTAAAGAAGAGACGACAGAGACATAGGACATAGGATAGTTTCAATGTCTTTCAATTTTCCTTATTGTCAAAAACGGATATAGGCAGTCAAGAGATTTCAGAGTTTGGGTTGATCTTCAAGAGCGCGAGGTTAGATGGGTATTGATCGAGTTTCCTTCCAGGACTGACGGGGCAGGGACGAGGACAGTCGAGGGCAAGGCACCTGAGCACATACAAAAAAGCAGAATCAGGATGGCAAGCAAGGAAAACTGATCAAAAAGGCAGATTTTGCTGGGTCTCTTTCGTTACGGCGGAGGTAGGGCTTATATACTGTGAGAGCAGGTGAGCCTTGATTGAATGAAGCTGACCTCCGGGAGGAGGGGTTTGAGCCCGACCTGTCAGCCACGCCCTGCAGGGAGACACATGAACACTCGACAGACACTGGAGAGACAGACAAGAGACAGGGAGAGAGGGGAAACACAAGACACAAAAAAGGGGGGAAACTGTGGGTCCGAACAATGTTAACTGGTTTACACTCACAGGGATATAATTTCCTTCTCACTGGCTTCTGTTTACATGGTTAACATATTTGTTCTGTAATCCTGTATTGTCAGCCTTGTCATATCAGTGTACATAATAAAGTTTAAATCTCCCCAGTGCCAATGAGCTAACAACCCACTTTTTTTTTATCTGCAGTGGTGATAAAACATCATTGTTTTATTAATTACATCATTATGTAGATGATAATGCCAAGCAATGTCATTTCAGAGCCTGCTGAATTTACTTGGAGACAAGGTTTCACAGCCAATACTGTCACTAAAATGATTGAAATGGGAGACCTTAATGGGCCATTATGTTACAGTGAATATTTTTTGTTGTTGTTGGGTTTTTCTCCCCTGTTTTTCTTCCAGAATGAGAAAAGAGTGTGGGAGAGAGACTGGCATCCAGTACAAGTTTCACGTCCCATACACAGAGCTGAGAAGACACAAAAACCACAAAGATGAAATGAAAAAAAAAGAGTAATGTAGGTTTTTGAAGCCATTATTCCATGGTTGTATCTAACTGGTGCAGCATAGACTGTGATACTTTATAAAGATGCCTGTGTCCTTCCCGTCTTACCAATGGTTCTCTGTGTTCTCTCTTTGCTATATTATGGTCATCTTTAAACATTGTCTGTTCAGTGTGTTCTTTAGCTTGATAGAAATGGATGAAAGAGCACAGAAAAGACTGAGCAGGGGAAGTACGCAGAGAGAAAACTGAAATACTACTTACTTCTTGTCAGACAGTTTTGTGATATTCTGGTACTCCATGTTCTGTTTCCAATCTATTTGTCTATTCACAAAGGTTGAAGCAGAGTGACAGCCAGGTACAGCAGTTCCCCACCTGTGTTCTCCTTCTCTGACTCTGTGTGTATTCATCAGTTCGCCTTTATGCAGTGTGATTGAAAATGTCAAAGTGTACCATTTGGACAACAGGGATGATGGCATGTGCACATATTTTGCATGCACAAACTAGCAGAGGTATACACACATGCAACATTAAACATATAAAGAGAAATGTGAATGTTCACTTACACGCAACACACACACACAAAAAAACAGTTTTCATTCAGGTAAGACCTGCATCAAGATTGAAAGGCCAATTTTAAATCCACATAAATGTCCAGCTGCAAGTGCAGTCACACAATAATATGGCCAAAAGGCTTTTCAGTTGCTAAAAAAGAATCTCCAGTAGCTCTTTATATATCTCAATTTGTTCTTGACTTGACAAATAGATTGCTGCAGTCTTTACTGTATAGCCCACCTACATCAGAAAACTCATATTTATCTCCAAATGTCTTCTTAGATTGACAGTCCTTTAAACCATGCATATGCAGCTGTTGTGGTGGATGTCATGAGGCAACTATTCTCACACTGTTCTTCTCTTTTACTTCTCTCACATCTCTGTTTCATCTCATTTGATTATTTTTAAATTACCAGTAACATCAGCCAGACTATTAGTTAAGTCAAGTTAGACTGCGAACACAGAAATGCTGATGATCAATCTGAAACAGCATGTTTTGCATGTTTGGGAGATTATGCGGTAATATTTTATGGTACAAAAACTTTCAAAAGTACATCATTTTCCAAAGTGAAAAAAACACACTATGCCAACACCAATACCATTTCCAACTCCACCTGATCCTCTGTTGGAGGACATTGCTTTCAGTACATCAAAGTAGTTGTACTGTGGTCCAATAAAGAAGCAATCTTGATGTCAAATCACTTCTTTATTGTCCATCTCAGTTTTCTTCCTTTCTCAAGCAGTCATCCACTCACTTGTTAGAACTAAAGTTACTGTTACTTTAACATTATTTTCATGTTAAATCTCCCACGTCTACCGCTTCTAGTAACACTTTGCTGGTCTGGAATGGATGCAGCTTCATGTTGATACACTGCTGGGGTCCTCTAAGCTTCTTGCATGTCCAAATCTCCAGTGTGCTCACATGCCTCTGCTGGCACATCAACATCAAAGTCCATTACCACATGAGTGCAAAGATGTTAATTGTTCCTTGTAATCCTGGATCTATCTTCTGTGTTTACTACACTGAACAAAAATATAAATGCAACACTTTTGTTTTTTATCCCATTTTTCATGAGCTGAACTCAAAGATCTAAAACATTTTCTATGTACACAAAAGAACCATTTCTCTCAAATATTGTTCACAAATCTGTCTAAATCTGTGTTAGTGAGCACTTCTCCTTTGCTGAGATAATCCATCCCACCTCACAGGTGTGGCATATCAAGATGCTGATTAGACAGCATGAATATTGCACAGGTGTGCCTTAGGCTGGCCACAATAAAAGGCCACTCTGAAATGTGTTTTATCACACAGTACAATGCCACAGATGTCGCAAGTTTTGAGGGAGCGTGCAATTGGCATGCTGACTGCAGGAATGTCCACCAGAGACTGTCAGAGACCACAAACTGTCAGAAACCATCTCAGGGAAGCTCATCTGCATGCTAGTCATCCTCATCGGGGTCTCGACCTGACTGCAGTTCGTTGTCGTAATCGACTTGAGTGGGCAAATGCTCACATTCGATGGCGTTGGAGAAGTGTTCTCTTCACGGATGAATCCCAGTTTTCACTGTTAAGGGCAGATGGCAGACAGCATGTGTGACGTCATGTGGTTGAGCGGTTTGCTGATGTCAACGTTGTGGATCCAGTGGCCCATGCTGGCAGTGGGGTTATGGTTTGGGCAGGCGTATGTTATGGACAATGAACACAGGTGCATTTTATTGATGGCGTTTTGAATGCACAGAGATACCGTGACGATTCCCATTGTTGTGCCATTCATCCACGACCGTCACCTCATGATGTTCCAGTTCCTGCCAATATTCAGCAACTTTGCACAGCCATTGAAGAGGAGTGGACCAACATTCCACAGGCCACAATCAACAACCTGATCAACTGTATGCGAAGGAGATGTGTTGCACTGCGTGAGGCAAATGGTGGTCACACCAGATCTTGACTGGTTTTCTGACTACCCCCCAGACCCCCCCAATAAAGCAAAACTACATATTGAAGAGTGGTCTTGATATGCCACACCTGTGAGGTGGGATGGATTATCTCGGCAAAGAAGTGCTCACTAACACAGATTAAGACAGATTTGTGACCAATATTTGAGAGGTATGGTTCTTTTGTGTACATAGAAAATGTTTTAGATCTTTGAATACAGCTCATGAAAAATGGGAGCAAAAACAAAAGTGTTGCATTTACATTTTTGTTCAGTGTAGATCAAAGAAATTGCCTGAGGTGTTTCTGAATTCTCTGAATTTAGAATCCACTTTACCATTATCTACACTGGCAACTTTGTGTGGGAAAATGTTCCTTTGATTATAGTTGGTGCTTTTGTGTTAATATTATCTTACATTAGCTAGCTACTCGTTTAAAATCTGCTAGGAAGAGTCAGCCTTTTTCCTAATCAAATCCATGGTCATTGGCTTGAAATGAGAAGCCTACTTTTGTTTACTTCTGCGTTGAATCAAAACCGAGTGTTTCAAAAATGACTGCACATTTTGCCGGTAAATCTGCCATTGTCCACTTTCAACTCCATAGGTGTGTCCCAATTCAGGGGCTGCATCCTTCGGAGGACCCAGCCTACGCGGTCTCTGGAGGCTGGGTCCTGCGGAGGATCCTCCGTTGGCCGCATCAACTATCGGTAAATGAGACGGTCTAGCCTTCGGAGCATGTCCTGATTGCGTCACAACGTCATAACTTCTTCCCTCCTAACCCGGGAAAAACACACGTATGGGGTGCAGAGATGCGCCCGTACAGCTCCTATCGCTTGTAAGAGGCGCGAAATGTAGCCTATTATACAACTTACAAATTCACCTGATGTGAATATCTTCACAGCTTCGCGTCGGACGGTTCACGCCTCCGCGTCGTCCATTCATTTCTGATAATGGACACCTCGAAGGGCATTATCCCGGTTTTACCATGGTCACTTACGAAAGAAATAAATATGAAATCAATTATTAATACGTTAATGTTGTTTTTTTGCCGTTAACATCGTAAGTTTTTCACAAGACGCGGCTGAGTGAACTATTTAATATCGCTCGTTGTGACGCGTTGCCAAGGTAACCGGCTCTGGCCACAGAACCTGCAGCTCGGTTGGCGCAACTGTTATATCAGACCTAATCAGTGGAGTAAGTGACATGATTGCTTAACATTATGTTACGTGATACAAAGTATCGTTTCAGAGGGCAAGTGCACCTCTTACCGCTTGTGTGTGTCCAGAGGATGATGCCAAATTTTGTTTCAAAGACTCAAAGTCCACAGATAGTTTCCTAAATCATTTTTATTGCAAGAAATATTATCCACCATTCACTCTGATCATTAAATGTGGTTGAAGGAAACTATAAAATCACTCATGTTGTCTACTGTCTTGCCGTTGTGTTAAATAAACTGTGAAATAACGTATGTTCTGAGTTTCTGTTGCCACGGTTACCAACTAGCGTTTGAGCCAGCGCAATAATTTAGAACAATCAGGCTATTTAACCGGAACTTTTTTATAGTTGTCCTACAACTCTTTTTAACGGAGACCCTGCAGCCAATCACAATCGAGTATTCACCCTAAATAAGATATTAGTTGACATGCGAGCTTGTAACATTTGTAAGTGAAGAGTTTTAATAAGGCTAACTGTTAACTGAGCTCCTCATATCAACAGGTCGCCATTATTAAAAAAACAATCGGTGTGCAAAGCCTCTTGGGACATGGGAGGCCGTGAAGGATAGTAGCGACGCATCCTCCAAATACAGGGAAAAGGAGGACGCATTTGTCGGCTGCATTTGGAGGATCCTTCGAATTTGGACGAATTGGGACAGCCTTCGCGCAGCGTTATGACGTAAGCGGCCTTCAAATCCAACCTCCGAAGGATGCAGCCCCTGAATTGGGACACAGCTCATATGTGTAGCACAAGAATGGAACGCTTCACAGGTGTAGCCAATGGTAACTAAAGAGGCAGGGCTTAGCAAAGGTTGTCACAGTGCTTTCAGTCTCTTACCTGCTGCCATTCCATGCATCTGTTCACCTGCTCAGCCAGTACTTTTCCACTCACACTCTCCACGCCCGCCTGTGTATTCACCTGATCCTCATTACCAATCAGCCCAGTATTTAAACTGCTCTCACGTTTGTCTCCATGCAAGACTCTCCAGCTTTCACTGCTGGACTGGTCTCTTGTTACAGAACCTGCCTGCCTTTGATTGTGCCTGTTATGTGTTTTCTGGTGAATACTCAGCCTTCTGTGTCTGACTATGAGTTTTGCCCTTTTTTTTTTTTTTGTCTGCCTGTGATTGTTTGGTGTTTGCTTCACCAAACATTTGGAGAGACTCTTAATCCCCTTAAAAGAGACTGAACTGAGTGTTATTCCTCTGCTCATTGGGTGATTTGCAGCATCAATTGTTGTAAATAGACTTTACATTCAAACTAGACTTTGAACTGTGCTGCAGCTTATCTGTCTTATTCTGAGTTAAAGTAAGTATAAGCAATCCCTGTGTACTGGTGGCACTGCATTTGGTAAAAATAATATATATAGTAAATAATATATCACAGGCGACATTTTTTTTGGTCAAAGTTCTGATCACTACTAACAAAAGTTGACACGGTGTCCCCTGTTATTAACAGCAATCTTCACATTTCTTTAAACTGGTTTTCAAATTATAGTAAAATGAACAGAGCCAGTGGCTGCCTAGAAGTTAGGTCCATTCAAACAAATGTAGGTATTGACATGACAAATAGCTCTGCACTTATCCAAGTCTTGGTCCTAGTAGGTAGAGATTCAAGCTCAGTGTATGCTGTGTTGTAAGTTACACCTGGTATTAACACTCCCAAAATCATTGAATAAAAAGACAAAACAAAACAAAACAAAAAAAAAAACAAAAAAAAAAACAGCTTTTGCCTGATGAAATCTGTCAGCAATTGTACCTTGTTTGTACATTTGCACCAGCCTGAAAACACATCTCAAGATGAAAAGGCATATCAGTTACCTCTGAGGCCCACGTATGTGCTCATGCTGCTAAGCTGTTTTGAGTGCTGACTTTGAGAGAGAGCCTACACCGGTTTGCCTACTACAACAGTATCTGACAACAGAACTGTTAAGCTAACTACCTCCAGGTTTGTTTCCTTTTGGACCAGCCACAAATAAAATATCTTGCACATGAATGACTTTGACAAATGCCATTTGGGCTACGGGGCCTCAGTGTTAGCCTAGCTGCTGACTCCAGTAAGTCCCAAAACAACCCAATGCCAGCAAGCCTTCAGTTTCTGTCTTTCACATGTTACTTTTTTTTTTTTCCCCATTAGATTTATGTTAATGAGAAAAGAGTGAAAAATACAGCTGTATAAAACATTAGCGCTAAGCAGCAAGAGCTTGAAAGATTAAGTGTTTTCCAACTCTCTTAGTAAACTAGAATCTGGATACAAGGGCAAGGCGTGCTTACTTGGCAAACTGAATCTCTATTCCTTTACGCCTCATCTACTCTACTGTATACATCCCATGCTGAACTGGAGAAATTGATGACGTACTCCTTTAAAAAAAGAAAAAAGGTCCAGTTCACTTTTGAAGTCCCTGTACATTCAACCATACACATTATCATTAACCACAATGCTGCTGAGACAGAATGCATTCATATTAATTAAAGTTATGTTGAGTTTAATTCAAAGAGATAAATGATGTTTACATGACCAGCTGTAATCTGTAATTTGAGATTGAATATGAATAAACAATCAATTCTTCTGATTGTAGCTCTGGCCCATGTAAAGGGTTCAAGAATCTGTGGCACCAAAGCATCACACTGATGTCTGCTCTGACAACACTGTGTTTTAACTGGACTGTGAGAGCCTTATTAATTCACCAATTACAACAACTGATCTTTCTACGGCACTGCTGTGAATGGGAATCCAGTCAATAAATGAGCAGCCTTCTCCCCACAGACTTCTGGTGTGATGGAGGTGAATGTGTGTGCTTTGTACACGGGGAGTACCAACGTGTTTAGACTGGACAGTGAATCACATCTCAGGACACTGTAAAAATTTTGTAGTGTATGATGGAGAATAACATCTGATTTTTTTTTCTCCTTCAGAAAGATGGCATCATTCTGTATGATTCATGAGAGAGGTATTCTCTGTGGCAGTATTTGTAATAACCATGTAGAGCATTAAAACCTACTGGTTCTCATATGGCACACATGTAAGCACTGTCTGGATTAACTTGATTCCTAATATGTATGAAATATTCCATAACCCACTCCATTTTTTTAACTTTAGGACAAGCCCAGAAGTCAGGGTCAGGGCCCCCTCACCTGATTCTGATTTACTTTTAACATAAATAGCTGAAACTGATTGGAAGAAGATGCAGGGCCTTAAACTGAACTACCTGAAATCTGGCATTTGTGGAAGAGATCCTCTCCATCCCCTCATCCCAAAGCTTATCACTTATCTCTGAACCAATTTCTCAGCACCGAATTTTTTATCTGAACTGTATTAACTCCTTCCAATAGTGTCCATTCGTGGTGACATTTGTCATTTGTCACCACGAATGGCTTTCATCCTCATTTGAGTGTACAGACTACCGTCTGCACAATGTCTACTTCTTGAAAAATTCTGTTATACTTCAGGAATGCAGCTCAGGGAAAGAATAATTCTGAGTGACTGGGAAAACAAGTCTTGTAAAAAGGCACTCAAACATATCACAAATAAATTTGATGTCACAGCTCGTAGAGATAAGATAACTTCCTCATGCAGAACACAAATTGATCTGGTACTCCACAAGTAACCTGAGAGAGCAGCTGAATCTTTCAACAGGGTTACAGGTCCGTGTGATCACAACCTAATCCTCACTGGGAGGAAGCTCACTAAAAATCGATCCTACTTGTCCTTTAACACAAAGCCTTGCCACTTCGGAATACCAGATGAATGTGAGTGATGAATGTGAATTTGAAAATGCAATCAAGAACACAGGTGACAGTAAATATGCTCTCCCCTGGTTGAATAGTGGTATGCAGACACTAATGAAAGAGACAAACCATGCCCTGTGAGCATCAAGGACTAAGACATATCTGAACTGGTCGTCTCTCTGATGGAGGCCTCTGGACCCAAAGTCAGTACAATTCCGAACTCTCTTGAAAACTCTAAATGAAAAAAGATGTTTGGACTGGACATCCACTGTCTAAAAAGGCATACAGACTCATCCACTGCACCAATAACAAAGATCACTACTGTCTTCTTTAAAGAAGAGACGTTTTCCAAAGGACTGGAAGTCAGCCATTATTGTTCCAGTTCATAAATCAAGAAGCCTGACTGATGTGAACAAACACAGGCCCATTAGCATTTTACCCATAATCTCCATACCAGCAGAGAATTGTGTTGTTGAACAGCTAACCACTGATCTCAATAATGGTTGTTACATACTGCACTTAAGGCACTTTGGTTTTTGAGCCAACCATTCCTGAGACAACAAATTGCCTCCTCTTGGAGAACATCAAACTAAAAATTGACAAAGGTCGTTACTGACAACACCTGATGATAAAAATATTCATTATTATTATTATTATTATTATTATTATTATTATTATTATTATTATTATTATTGATGTTGTTTTTGTTATTGTTCTTCTTATTAAACATACATCTACAACCTTCTAGAATATATTTATTAAATCTTGCTACTTATTTTTCTTTGCATACTTGTTATGAATTAATAAATACTTGATATTATATTTGTCAGGAGTATTATGTTTCTCATCTTTTGTATTATTTGATATATTCACCCCTTCACACACACACACACACACACACACACACACACACACACATCAATTTCTGTTCATTTCACCATTGCTTAGCTGTTTGTTTGTTAATTAATGATCAAATCATTTATTTAATTTCCATCTCTCTGCCACCATAGTATTATCAAGGTAGATAACAAACCATCGGGACTGTTCTCCGCCCTGTCCCTGGCAGCTGGGGCTCCGTTTGGGGCACCCTGCAGTTCTGTCTTGAACAGCCAGCATGGAAAAGGAAAGCTTGGTTAACTTCTTCCTCTTTCCTCACTTTAATGACAAAGAAATTGACTGTCAATCCCAAACAAACTGGCCTTGTTAGGGTCTGGGAGCAGTCTTATGATGGATCAAGACCACAATGGGTTCAATCTCTAGCCTCGACAATCTACATGTCGTAGTATGCTTGGGCAAGATACTGAACTGAAACTACTCCCGCTGCTGTGGTTTGGTTACAATGGCTGAAAAATTCAAATCTAATATAATAACAACGAAATTAAGCAAAAACTTATGTTGATCCTACCAATCTGACCCTGTTGAGCCACTCTGGAGTTCCCTGTGCCCCAATCACACACACAAACAAACATATACACCAACATCAAACCAACAAAACACACAACAGTTAAGATAACCCTGCTCTGTTATTCCCTGTGAAACTGAATTAACTGACCTGAATGTACTGTAATTACTGTTCTTACTGTCTTCCCTTCAATTGTGACAGTTTTTGTCTTTTTGTCTGAATTAAAAAAAAAATAAAATACATGCCTAGATCACCATGGTAACTTATGTTGCACACCTAACTTGCTGGAGGAGGTTTTGCTCAGAGTTTCAGATATTAATTGGCAATAGAACTTACTGAGCTGTATGTCACTGAATGAAGCTGTGTAATAACAGCATATGCATTATGCCGGGATGTGTTGCTGTGAGCCTTCATGTTTTCACTTAGTGATGCAGACAGTCATTTTTTTCTTTGTGTCTTTCTCAGAATATCAACAATTCAGATTTTACACAGCAAGTATAATGAAGGCACAGAAGCTATAGACCACTTTGGATGATGTTTATATGATTGGTCCTGATTTGCTGCCAAGTCTGTTTTAAACTGCTGATATTGCAGCTGATAGAACACTAATTATAAAATTGTTGGTATTTATCACAGATTGTATTCAGTCAATAAAATGTATTTCCTTTTGTTCTGGCTAAATGCTCAAGTAATTTCCATATATCTTCCATTAGGGGACAGTTGCAGACCTAAATACAGTGCCTGAGTATGAAGCTTAGACATACTAGATCAAGTTTAATTGAGCTTGATGTGTTCAGCTATCCCACTGTAAATAAACAGGACTAAGAGTGCATTGAGTGGTAAAATAAAAATATTAACTTACAAATTTTCATGATTAGCAGTTTTATGCCAGCATTGCTCTTTTGCCTTATTTGCAGCAATTGCTTTACTTTTTGCACTAATATTCCTTTTATATTCTTCATAGCTCTGCATTATAATAGTCTGCTCCTCTTGACTAAGGTAGGCAACACAAGATTGATCCATTTTTTGGAGAAGGGTCAAATGACACAGCAAACTGCCCTTTTTATGAGAATGCTGACAGAGCCTGATAAAGAAAACTTGTGAACTTGTTGTTAACACAACGGTGTCACAACCATGCAAGATGCAGTCACAAAACCTCACAGGTGAGTCATTGAGATCAAAATTAAGGGCTTGTTCAAAGATGTGTGTGATCTGACTGAGTACTGACTCATGTAATAATGTCTTAATGACTGACTACTCATGGGTTGGAACATGAACATGTCAACAGGTGTCACGGTTGGTGTTGCAAGATGGTCTCTAGTGTTGACGCTCCATTTGACCTTTGCCAGTAAATGGAATTTAAAAGTATTTAAATGTTTTATATTGTTTGGTTCAGAAACCACTAAGTTTAAGGTAGAATGTTGAAAAAAATATTAATTGGCATATATGATACAAAACATACCAATAGTATGTATTACTGTACTATATAAATGCAAGTATATAATAATTGCAAGTATAAATGCAAAAAAAAATCTCAATGACATGTTGTCCTAAGTGCCAGTTTGACTGAACTGCTGATACCGTTTTGATCAATTATATAAACACTTTAACAGGTCAGCATAGTTAACTGAGTGTCCTAAGATGCTTTAACTCAATAGGAAAGTAGTAATTGGGGCAGCTGTGGGTCAGGAGGTAGAGTGGTTCGATCCCTGGCCTCGGCAGCCTACATGTCAAAGTATCCTTGGGCAAGATACTGATCCCCAAATTGCCCTCGATGCTGTGTCATTGGGGTGTGAGTGTGTGTGAATGGATAATGCTCATAATGAGCAGCTGGCTTAGCTGCCGTATGAATGTGCGTGTTACTTGGTGAATGCAGACTTGTTGTAAAAGTGCTTTGAGTGGTCATCAGACAAGAGAAGCACTATATAAATACAGTCCATTTAATTTCATTAAGGCAAAATGATGTATTACCCTATCAAAATTAAAGCCAGCATAACTGTGTGTTTAGTGTGTTTCAAGGTGCTTTAAGCTCTCTTCTACATACTGTAACGTTAACAGTAAGTGCTCCAGTTTAGGGTCAGCATTAGAACTTTGCTGCAGTTACATTATGATATGCAAATGCACAAATTTCAGTTAATTAGATACATACTTAGAGTGGCCGAGAGAGAGCTCAATGCAAATATAAAGGGACAAAACAAGCAAATGCAGAAAGTATCTTTGCCCCTTTGACAACACATACTTCCCAAATCAACTGTACATAAATAATCCACACGCAAACTGAGGAACATCATTTGCCTTGCTTTCAAATATGCTGTAAGAGGATTTGGCCATTTTGTGTGCATGTAGGGGTCTGAATATTTACGAAATGTACTGAAATGCATAGATTTCTATTTATTTCACCCTCTCTCTGAAGGAGTTGAACATTTAAAAGTCACTTGAGAGCCCATCTTGGAACACAACACCCCACAATCAAACACTCTACATTCTGAATGGAAAGACCAGTGCAGCAAAGGTTGAAAAGTAGAAATTACTCTAGCAGAGGCTTCTTATTGAGTGGGCTACAGAACGATCAATAGCCTCTCCACTTGTGTCTTTCTCCAGCAATTTCAGTACCTGTACATTCACTACCTTCAGTACTCTACTTAGGTGGGGCCCACCACGTGATTGATAAGAACACAACTCAAAGTGTAAAGCCCCAGGGGCATCTGCTATAGGCTGCCATGTTAATTACACAATACACAAACATTGGACAAAACTGAGTGTCTATTCTTAAAGTTGTACAATTGCGAAATCAAAATCAAATCCAAAACATTAGGATTCATCTTCTGAAGACCATGAACTGGTCATCACGAATATCCACAAAAATTCATGGAAATCTGGCTATTAGTTGGCGAAAAACCTGTTGTCATTGAACTAGATAGAGGCAATGATCATTCACTTATGGGGATACGGGTGCACTCTTAAAGAATCTTTTCTTGAACGCAGCCACGGTGTTGCACTCATTTGTGCACATAAAAGGTGCTGAAGTAGAAAGCTTGAAAGAGGTTTAAATCCTGCTTATTGTACTTTTTCCATCTCAGAACATGTGACCACAGAACAACTGACAGACGCAGACCCTGATTCAGAGTAATGTGTGGGTGGTTAAGGGTTCAGATGCTCTTCAACCCAGCACTTTGGCTGAAGCATATTGATGCCTTTTAGTCTGACATTTTGCGTCAAAGAAGTTGATTGATTGACCCAACTTCCTGTTGGGAGGCAGGTTCAAACATGGAAAAGAAAAGAATATGCTACATACAGACAATGGATACAGCAGTGCTGATCTAGGGTTGCAGTATGTCACAGTTACTCTGCCTTACAGATAATCATTAAGTGCTACATTTGGAATCAAGACTTTACTGTGTCAAAAGGCAAAGGGAGAGGTCAGCAACAGTTTGGCAACCACAACAGGCAAAAGAGTCCACAGGCACATAATTTAGCTGGCAAAAGCCCAAAAAGGCAGGCAGTGTTGAAAAAAATACAACAGGGCAGGTGGGAAAAAGACAAAAAGGCTTGAATGCTCGGAAGCCTCTATGGAGAATCTGTCAAAGGTGTCGGTGGAAATGGGCTGGTATCTATTGGGCTAATTTGGGAATGGGAAGCAGGTGGGTCAGCGGTTTTGGCAATCTGGTGATTGAACTGGTGGAATCACACTGATGGCTACTGCAGGACAGATGTATAATAATAGATGCATTATTGACTTGGTGGACAAATAGGTTGGAAAAAGTACACAAAAATTAAAAACTGACTTGTACTGTAATGACAGAATTCAACTATTGTTCAGTCATATGTAGATATTTGTATTAGCAGTATGAGAATTTTGCTTTAAACATCTCAGACATTATAACAACAGTGACTATTTTCATTCCCTTGCATGCATTTAAAGGACCAGTGTGTAAAATTTATAGGGACCTATTGGCAGAAACAGGATATAATATTCATGTTTTCATAGTATGTCAGTATGCTTAGTAGTAGCGTTTTTCGTGGGTTTTGTGGCCACAGTGGTGAGGGGTAGTGGCCCTTTAAGTTACTGCATGAACTGCATCATTAGCTTGAAAAGAAATGGAACTGTCACAGAAAGATGTTTTAATAATAAGAAGAAAATGTACATGCAGCAACAACCATACACTCCCCTCCAAACTATATATTGTTTGACTGACTGAATAAGAATCAGATTTATGCACCTATCTCTGATCAGTGATGTATATAATGACAGGAACAAGCCACTGCAATTCCAAGGAGCATTAAAAGGAAGTGGTGTTGACATTGCCAATGCTGATACAAAAGCAACACTATGCCATTGATCTGCTCAGTTTGGTTTGGCTTCTTATATCAGCAGATCACAGTTATTGTTTTCTAGCTTGTTGTCATAATGGGTGCGCTTGTAGGACCCAAAAGCAGAATGGTAGATCAATCAGTGCAAGCAGTTTATTAGTGCAGTATCAATGTTTAGAGTGTACAGTTCACTGGAGCTTGATCAGACAACGAGGAATGGCAGACAAAGTAAGATCAGAGAGACGAAGCAGGGAAAGTTTCGCTGTTTACGACAGGGAATCCAAGTGGAGAATGTCTCTGAAGTTTATAGGCAGAGGAGACAAAACCCAGATGTTAGGTCAGGAGCACAGAGCATGTAGCAGACCAGCAAGAGCAGAACAGGTACAAGTACCAAATGGGATAACTGACGATCTGGCAAAGAGTGAAGTGAAGGACTGGGCTTTATATACTGTGAGCGTTGATCGCTTGATGAACCTCAGGTGGGCTGACAGCTGGAGGGCAGAAGATGAACCACACCCAGTTCAGCACAGACACTGACTATGTTTACATGCAGTCAGAAACCCTTTCATAACCGGAATATCAGCAATAACCCGGTTGCGCACGGCCATGTAAACACCTTGAATAACCGGAATATGCTCATATTCCGGTTTTTAAAAACCCGAATATGACCCCTGGGTTACTCCTTTTCTAACCCGAATATTTGGTCATGTATACGCCTATCGGAATATCCCCATTGAACGGAACATTAATTTGTGTTCTGCGCATGTTCTATTTGCAAGGAATCTTGGTCTTTTGAGTGCAGGAACTACTTGTTGAAAACATGGCGAAACGGAGGACACCACACTTTTGGAGCGAGGAGGAGACAAGTCACCTCGTAAGTGTGGTGAAAGACATGAATATCATGTCTTTTGTAGACGGTAGAAAGTACCGGGATAGCGAGATATACAAGAAGGTGAGCAAAAAGTTACGTTACGTTAAGCTGAAATGACGCGCATTGCATCATGATGTTCTCCGTGCGTCGACATGTTGTCTGTGCGTCGCTGTTTTGATTGGGATATCCCAATTGATTATAATTACCATGTATAAAGGAATAACCCTGTTTGCTCACGCATGTAAACAGGTTATTCTGAATGTTTCAGAAACCGGAATATTGACCATAACCCGAATATTGACTGCATGTAAACGTAGTCACAGTGACAGGGAGAGGATGAAGGTAAGAGAAACAAGAGAAGCACAAGGAAATGGGAGTCAGAGACTTATAGAGAGTATGCATTTCTTTTATTCAGGGAGCTGTGGTCTAAAATAAGAGACAGGAATAATCTGAAAAGTGAAGTGACTGACTAATGGTTGCTCTGTGCTGCAGTATAAGACTGCGGTTGGATGTTGCAGCTCCCAGGTCAGATTGTGTGTTTGAGTGACTGTGACTTGATAGCTGGTGGTGTGTTGGGCTTTTAAATTGTGTGCTTTAGAAAGCAGTTACCCTAATGTAATATTCAACATTAATGTTACTTTCATAAGTATCATTTTTTTTTTTTCTTTCCCCAAAAGTGCTGTTTTAATTTACACTGACCTGCACTTCATAACCATAGATCAAAATGGAGAGTAATTTGTACTTGGAGCAATTAAACAGGTACTTTTTTACTTTCATTTGAGTAGGTTTCTCAATTATATTTTTCCACTTTTACTCTGTCATTTTTTTATGGAAACAATTGTACTTTTAGTACTGATTACATATTTTCAGTTCCGTACCCACCATTGTCAGATCCTGTAAAGAACATAAAACTCTGCTGTCCACAGTGCAACTGAAAAGCCTTGAATGACTATGCGGAAACCTGCACTCAATGGACAACAATTCAGTGAAAAGGTGACTGTACTGCAGGAGGAAAGGACAAGAGAGATCGTTTGTACAGGTCTGTATGCAAATATTTCAATATGTCCAGCACATGGAGCCCCTGTTATTCTTTCAAACATTTATGGGCACTTTCATACAGATTCCAGCTTAAAATTAAATTGATTTTTTTGTGAAATAATCAAACAAATACAGCTTGTCTTTTTTATGATTTATGACATATTTGGGGTTCAGCGGATTACCACAACAATAAAACTAAATATTACTTTGAAAACATTCAAGCAGCAGCATGGTAGTATGGAAAAGATGCCGTGACTCATTTCTTCTCATTTCTTCATCTTTTCGCATTCTGACTGCAGCAACAGCATCTGTTTAGATGCTTGAAAATGAATAAAAAACATGTAATTGGAGTGTTTTGATTGTGGAGATTGTGATGTTTGTGACCGTGAGATGTGTGATAATGTAAAACATGAGAGTAAACCAAGAGCTGTGCCCATGCATGCAAAACTGCACGAGTGAGACTTTATGAATGGATGTCTAATACAAAGAAACCAGGATTTATCTCCACATTCCAAATGCTTTATGGTTAAAAAACCTAGTTTATTATGGATTATGACAATCGTTTATTGCAACGAGGCCATGCGCAGTGACACGCTGGCTACTTGCCATCTGCTCCACTTCCTGAGGCCAGCACAGGATCGATAGTTGTAAATATCTCCAGTACTAGGGGTAGTTTTATTTTGGGGATGTGGTGTGAGAAATATAAAAGATAAATTTATTTAAGTTAATGGTGCGTTCTTAAGAAAAAAGAAAAGAGTTTACAAGTCATAGAAGCCACTCTGGTTTCTTGTACACAATATTGGTTCAGCTGTAACACAGACAGCAGTTAACAATAACGATAGCCTTTCACTGTCTACAGTGTGTGGAACCATGTGTAAATCTGTACTCTTGGTTTACCAATCAGATTTGTAATCCATGGACACAGATTTGTAAGCCATGTGTGATGATTTGCAAACAACTCCAATCTTTCTTCAGACTGCAGGGACAGCATCTGTAACTGCATCTGAAAAAATAAATCCAGTTGAACTACATTTAAGGCTAAATTCAATGCTATATTGTGTTTTGCAAAGGACGTTTCACAGCTTTCATTGTGCAAAGTTGTATTTCTTGTGCTTTTCATTCCAAAGTAAACTTTACATTTGAGGCTAGCGGGGAAGCAGCGAACATTAGCTTTCCAGGCTTTTAGCCAATCTTTGTGTCTCTGTAGACTTATGCGACTGCTTGTTCAGTCATGAAGCTTTGAACTGCATGAAGACAATTTTGAGTTTCCAGTTACTCTGTTTGGTAGGTGACCTGATTTTTGAAACCCAAACCAGGACACTAGGTGCCATGTGTATTTCAAACACACTCATGTGCATGATCACACACACTAGTCTGTTGTGTAGTAGTGTAGTGTCATGCATCGAGGCAACATAAGCAAAACACAAAAAAAATGTAAACAAGTAAATAAACTGTTAAACAAGGGCAACAGTTGCACTTACAATTAAGTAATCCTAGATTACCCCTCTGACGTTCTCTATCAGTTAATGGCCAACTTTATGTGTGGACAGCTTGGCTTATTCAAATCTCAGATGACCTAAGTGCTAAAAAAAGACTTGCACCAGATCTAAACATGACATAGAATGAAACATAGACTACCACATTCTCCAGTGATGGCTAAATGATGTGAGTGAAGCCTTGGCTTTAGTTTATCTCACTGGGGTAGCAGCCAGTCATTACTCCATTCCAGTACTTATTACTGAATGCGTGAGTGCACAGGGGAAAGGTAAGGAAAGAACAAGATTTCTGGAAGTGGTGATTTCAGAAAAGGATAAAGCGTGAGCCAAAATAGCAGCACAGGTCCACCAGTTCCAACACCTTCAGTGCAGTCTTGTAGTGGGAGTATAATGAAATATCAGCATCCTTTCCGAGTAATTTTCATCGGAAAACATATTAGTTAGCAAAACATATTATCCTCCAGTTACACATCACTGTACCTCTGTACACCAAATGTACTGTAAATTACAGGCAAAACAGGAAAGGAAAATACAGCTCCTTTTCACCAACCAAGTGGGACTTCACTTTTTTTTTCTCTCTCTCTCAAAAGGACAGCAACATTTGAAAAGGTGTGACCCATTTTAAGACTTCACATATGTTCTTCCTGTGTACCAGGACAGCTCAGTCAGTATTTGTCAATATGTACTAATCTTCTAAAGTTCGAAATGGTGTTGATTGGTCAGCTATTTTTTTATTTTGTCTCATGCCTAGTCCACATGTACATGGGCAGTTTTGTGTTTTGGCCTCACTGAGTGAGGACAGTGAAGACAATGTGCATGGTCTACACAGTCCTTGTTTTGAGTGATTAACAATGTTACAGAGCACACCTAACCCTAACCCTTATGAAACCCTGAATGCTGCTGCCTTGTGTTGAGATCTGGTATTGTTAGGCTTTCGCCACTAAATAGTTTGGACCCAAGGATGCAGACCCGGACACAGGACTTATGCAAACCAAACAATGACTTATTAACAATAAGGAGTAACAAAAAGCACACTCGAACAAGTGGAAAACAGCAAAACTATAGGCATACTCAAAAGGAGTGGAAAATAACAAATGAAGCTCCGACAAGGTGGGTATAAAGTCAAGGCACGCGTGGAAGCGGCAGGTAGGCACTGGAACGAAAAAAGCACACTGTAAGTGGCAATACTGAACAGTGGAACATTAACTGTGTCTCAGGAGGAGAGGAGGACAAAAGAGACGTAGTACTCACAAAGAGGCGACCAGACACCATCATGGGAGGATGACGAATAATCCGGCACAGGTAGGAGAGGGCTCTTTCCTCAAATACTGTGCCAGTCAGGAACAATGCCTCTCAGGCGAGCCCCTGAAGGGGTGGAGCTGACTGGGAGTATGAAAACGCCCAGCTACACAGACAGGGGAGAACAGACAACAAACACTAGGAAAAAAGGGCAAGGAGACACACTAGGAGAGACAGGAAGGCAGGATCCTAACAGGTATGAGTGGGTTTGGTTATTAGAAGATATGAAGGACAGCTATTGATACCAGTTACTGTATAAATATCAATAAAATTATTAATATGAATTAATTAGAACAGGGAACCACCCTGAGATCAGGAACCAAGAACCAACCGTGGACACAGTCTCACAAAAGGGCTGTTCACTTAAAACGGCAAAGTTTAAAATACTTACTTTACATTTAGCAGTGAATGGTTGAATCAGAGCACTGACTCTCACAACCAGCTGTTGCCATAGTACATATGCACAAATAATCACAGACAACTGTCCTTTAGATGTACAATAGCATTTATTTAGCTTCAGCAATACCATTCAGCAATCAATAATCCTTCTAACAATAAAACTTTGTCCAACTGCAACTACAACACAGGCAGCTGTAATACAAACAACTGCACGAACAAGCATAAAGGCAGGATGCTAGTGTGGTGCACATGTGAATGTGTGTGAATGCCTGTGTGTCTGAATGTGTGTGCGTATGTGTGTAAAAGGGGAGAGGAAGAGAAAGAGACGGCAAGATGGTGGACATGATCCGTGGATACGTCAGGCAAAGTTCAAGAGACCGTGAAGCTTGACACAGAGATAAGAAACGCATAATGGAGGACGTGCTCACACGGCTCTAAAGCTGAGTTATATTACCACATTACATGGTGTGTCTTTAAGGGAAAGGTACTCAAAACAAAGCAGAGGAGCTCCTAATTGCAGCAGAATGACACAATAACTATCTCTTTATCACACAGAACCCAACATCCAAACTCAGCTCAGGGCTGGCCAGCTGTGTCACTGGTCATTTAACTAATAAAGTGATGCTTACTGGCTTTAGAGGCAGAAAATTAACACAAAACACAGGGGACACGGAGCCAATGATTCTGTGTCAATGATTTCACACTCACTTTGTGATTTGCAAGGCCCGATGGGGTTTGGCCACTATTTATTTGTTCTTTGTCTTGAGTTCTTCATCAGGCTTTTGTCTTTGCATTTGTCCTCTCAAATCCCAGTGGAATTGCTTTCACACCTTGAACTCCAAGTGAAATGTTTTCACAACTGGGACTCTCTCTGAAACTGCTTTCACATGAGCACACCAGTGCAACAGCTACTACAAGTGAAATTGCCAGTACAATGACTTTTGCACTTTTTGAGACTAACATGGTTGAAGAGGAGGATTTGATTGATGGACCACAGGCATCAACGTCAGTTGAAAAGAAAACTGTGATTGGATATATTTTTCTTGATGAGGACAGTGATGACCTCAGTGATTCCCTTTCAATGGGCCCAGTGCAGGTGGCAAGTTCATTTACAGTCCAGGAACCTTGACAAAACACCAAAAACCACCAGGCTAAACCTTGGTTTACGCTTCGGCGTCGTGGCGACGCCGTACCTACGGCGTACACCCTACGCCGTCACTGAGCATTCATAGTTCTGCGTCGAGGGAACACGTTGCTCTGCAATTCACCGCCAAGCCGCTAGGGGGGTGTGGCTGTGTCTTTGTATGGTTTCGAGGGGCTCTTGCTGCCGTGAAGAGGAGTTGTAGAGGTGGTCGTACTTGCGTACCTCCTCGATAATTCTTTCTTCGGCTTGGTCCAGTTTTTCTTGTAGCTCTCACCACAGAAACTTTGAAAATGGCGGTGTTGTTGTGCTGCGACCATAGGGCTGTGACTGAACCGAAAATTACGTTCTGAACGGACCAATCACAGTCCTCGACGTTCACGTCACTACGCATCGACGCGACGCGTAGTCAGGATTTTTTGGAGGTGCGTGTCAGGCTACGGCGTAGGGTCCGTGTAGGGGTCTGCGTCGACGGCGTAGGTACGGCGTCGCCGCGACGCAGAAGCGTAAACCAAGCTTAAGGCTTCAGAGGGGAAATTGAGGGCAGCTGTGGCACAGGAGGTAGAGGGGTCGTCCACCTATCAGGAGGTCGATGGTTTGATGCCTGGCCTCGGCAGTCCACATGCAGAAGTATCCTTGGGCAAGATACTGAACCTCAAAAACTGCCCCCGATGCTGTGCCATCGGTGTGTGAATTCATATGAACATTGCTTTGGATAAAAGGATCTGTCAAATGACTAATTGTAATTGTATGTTTTCCAAGAACTTAATGTTGCCTTTAAGAAAGCTGTGAATCTGTAGGTGACTACTATTTCTCTGGTTCTGCAGAGAAAGGAGAAGACAATGGTGGAGGTGGTTTTGCCTGATAAGCTAAGTGAGTACTGGGAGACTTTATCGTGAAATGCATGGCCAGAAACACACTGAAAATACCTATGACAAGGCATAACATGAAAGATGAGTGGGAAAATGTAGCTGAAGTCATGGTCCTCGGCTACAGCATAATGAAGTACTTTGCCATAGCACTGGCCAAGCCCTTCCTTTCCTACTGCCGTGGATTCCTGGAAACCATTCCCACTGAAGAAAAGGAAATTGCTGAGCAAGAAATGAAAGCTTTATCTATTTTTATTGACCGTATTATTGTCTTTTTGACAGCATAGTTCGGACTTTTCACATTAAGTTGCATGAAATACTTGTACAGTTAATAGATAGGCATTGACTTGCTAACTGAGTCTGGTGGTCAGAGTTCTGGCTGGGCATTGATATTCCATATGAAACTATCCCTTTAATTACTAATAAGACATTAGGGTAGGCAGCAGCATTTTGTACAGTGGCACCTGTAGAGGGAGTCCTGGCTGATACCAGAGCAAAGTGCACTGCAGTGATCAAGCTGAGAATGGATAAAAGTATGTACAACTTTTTGTAGATCAGCAATTACTAAAATGACCTAATTTTACAGATTAATTTAAGCAAGAAGAAACATGACTGTACAATACTTTTCACTTGATCATCCAAACAGAGCTTAGCATCAAATATTACCCCTAGATTCCTAGCTGCATGCATTATATTGAGAGATCACCAAGGTTAACACCAAAAGAACGAGTGGAAATTTTGAGGCACCAAACAGAATGACTTCAGACTTACCATCATTAAATTCAAGGACATTTGGGGACATTCAGGATTTCATATCAGAGAAGCAGCTAAGCTGCTAGGATCTGTGAGTTTTAACCATTTGTATAACTGTGTGTCATCTGCATAAAAAAGATAAAACACATCATGATTTTGAATAACCTGGCCGAGAGGTAGCATCTAGCTAGCTCAGCCTTGAGGGCCACCACAATTCAACTGAGCCATTGAGGAAGCACAGATAACCAGAGTCACAGAAAAAGTTCTGTTGCTGAGGTATTTGCATAATAAGCTAAGAGGCAAGCCCTTAATGCCTAACCAAGTCTCCTAACTATGCAAGAGGATACTATGATCGACTGTGTCAATGGCAACACTCATTTGAGCAATCACCTCTGTCTGCTGTTAGCAGAAGGTCATTAGTCACTTTAACAAGTGCTGTGTTAGTACTATGAAATGCTCTAAAACTGGAAACTGTTTAAAACACTATTATTATTGATAAAATATGTCAGTAGGAATGAAGAGCCTACAGAAAAGACAGATTTGAGATTGGTCTGTGCTTACTTAAAGACAAGGATTCTAAAGTATTATTATTATTATTTGTTTAGTTGTGGTTGAATAATGTCATGCTTAAAACTGACGTGTACCAGAAGATAGAGAATTGTTAAAAGTCTGTAAATAATAGGGCTACATGTGTGGAACACTTCCTTAAGCAGCTTAGTGCAGATAATATCCAAGATGTTGGATGATGAATTCATATGACTGTACTCTCTAATACTGAAATTGTGATGAGTTGAAATTGGGTAAAATTGACAAGGAAAATTGAAGAGTGCAAGGATCTGGCCATGTTTTGGACCAAATGAATGAGAAATGTTTCAGACTGTGTCAGGTACAGTAGAAGAAGTAGAGGGACCAGTAATAACAGAATGAATTACCTTAAACAGGACTTCTGGATTATGGTTGTTTGTTGTACAAAAATAATTAGACCTTATATCCTTAACTGCGTTATGATAAATTACGGGTATTAAGGGTATTTTACAATTTTGGTTCCTGGTTTTGAGTGGCGCAGTTTGGTCGACGACGGACAGACACTGATTGTTAAATTAATTTTACTGTGCATCTGGATTGAGATGAGACATGGTGGAATTAAAGGGTGATTAATTAAAAACCTCACAGAATTTAACTATAGAACCAGCTTTGAGAATCTGACAGCATGTTGTACTGTAAGGTCCTGGAATAGTGAGCTGTAGTGGAACTTTAAAAACAACAGCTGTATGGTCAGTTACATTTTCACCAAATTAAGACACTTTCCAGAGAAACCACATGAGAGGTGTCTAAGATGTGACCTTTTGGAATGTGTGGTCCCTTTAATTAACAGATTGAATGAGGACACCAAATATGGCAACATATATTTAACTCACAAAACTGCTTAGCAGGCTCAGCCTATTTTATAACCAAGACATTTTCTGAGAGACCATTTGTCTGCAGTCAAGCGCACATCTGTAGTGTATTGGTCTTGTCCACCATCATGCAATGAATTCCTGGCATTCAAGTAACGTTAGGAAAAGAAACTCGCAGGTTCTGGATGAACTTGCAGTTTGCGCATGGCAATTAATGCCGTGTGTGAACATGTACATGTGCAAAGCTTGTAACAAGTTAACATGTTTAATGGCTAGTAAAGACAGAGAATAATAGTAGTTGTTACATGTAATTGCTTAGCACTCTCACAGGCTGCGCTACTGTAAGAAAGTCATTAAAGCCTCATTTATAGACCACATTTAGAAAAAAACAAACACAGAAAATGCTTCACACACAAAAAAAGATAAAAAATGATTGAACAAATAAAGTAAAAACATGTTACAATCTAAAACACAGGACAATGATAAACAGACCAGACAAATAAGAAAGCTAGCATGGAAATCTATGAAAAGACTTGAAAGTTTTTAGAAGCTGTTTGAAACAGTCTAAACATTCAGCAGATAGATGGGGAAGATGAAGGCAATCTGGTTGCCTTGCTCTCTGTTCCTGCATTAACCCTTTAGCACTATCACCCTCTGTGTAGGAGAGCACGCGGCAACGTCCATTGTGCCGATGGAGCTCAGCACTGCCACCTATCAGTGCGGCATAATACTTTCTGCCTCACCCGGAGCATTTTCTTTGCGCATTTGTGGCCGAGCAATGGGTATGTGGCAACTGCCTGCGTCAGTCAGTGTGTGTGGCACAGCGCCGTCAGAAGTGAGGCACAGCTCATCACTGCCTCACCTCGCCCTTCTCCCACGTATTTGAACAGAAAATAGGTAAATTTAGTGATTTCGACCCTCGAAATGTTGAAATCATGCAGAAAACAAATTTATAGAACAGTCATGAGCTTAAGTCTGAATTTCCTCCTTTTAATGAATTTATAAACCACAGCAAGTTTTTTTTAAATTATATTTTAACAGGAGAGGCACTGCCTCACCTGCCTCCCCTGACCGCACGTCACTGCCGTCGCAGGCACAAATGCAGATTGAGGTCCCTGGCCTTACACCAGTTCGCAAACATACGCCAACATGATGTGTAGGCCCTAGAGTTCGACAACCTTAGCAGGGGGCCCCAAGCTCTCAACCTACAGACCATGAGACATTCTCCGAGGATCAGACATGAAAGGATGGCATCTCCTGCATCACACCGACCATCACTAGTTGAACCAGGTCTGGGAACCACCTGGCATCCAGAGACTCTTGTGCTTTGACTACAATAATTTGCAAAATAACTGTGTTTAGTGACAAAGGTTTTACAAAGTGTTCCTGAGCCTATAGAACCCTTTTTACCAGGGCCTCTCAAAGACTGGACCTATGTCTGCATCTGTGCCCAGCCCATATCATCAACTGGTGTCCTGCGCGTTTTCTAGTTAAGAGTCTAGTTATTGTACATTTTCCATGTTTCACATTGATATAGACACATAATTTGCTCTCAGCTTCTCAATCACATAAACAAACTGTGTCTCTTTTCTCTAGTACACAATTTCTACAACTTGTGTAAGTGTAGCTGTAAAAATATGTCTGAGTCAAAAATAAACATGGACTAACTGTCTGAACATTGTCTGCCTCGGCTTTGTACTGGCTCAGTCACAAGAGATGTTGTTAATTAATTGATTAAATAGAATTTTGTTATCACTAATTGTTTTTGGATTCTGAACTTGAAAAAAAATCAGACGTGGACCTTTGAGTGACATGTTTGTGAAGCTCTGCTTTATACAATCATGTGTTCACAAAGTGCTGAACCTCGCTCCATTCTTGCTTTTGAATGAGTGAGCCTTTCGAGGATGCCCCTTCCATATCCAATCATGATACTATCACCTGATAAACCTGTTTACCTCTGGAATGTTACAAACAGGGGTTTGTTGATTAAGCCTATATAGTCAAAGCTGTTGCTGCAGAGACAGTGCATGTTCACAAGCCAGTCCAACCCTGTCTCCCAGAAATGACAAATTCATTTTACCTAATTTGTTGTGAAGGAAAATATGTTCATACGAATATGTTCACCAACATTTTTTTCTGGTCCAGAATGTGTTATATTCTTGCTCTGCACAGAAATCGTACGGAGAAATGGGGAACGTGAATTTCAGAGCATCGTGGTAACATTTTATGCAGAAATCTGAATTCCTCCATACTTTCCCATTTCTTAGAAACGAATTATCCTTTTCTGTCAGTACATGGGCACTGAAAGGGTTCCTCCCCTGAGAAGAAGTGCTAATTTAGATCATCTGCTACCTAGAATCATACTGGATAAACTGTGTAAAAGCCTGTTCACCTCTCAACACCAAATCTGATCTCAAATGCTTCTTGTTAATATATGGTATCTACTTCTTATTATTTTTTACTGATTATTTTTGACTCATCCTCACAGCAATGGTTAGTTTGAACTCTCACTATACTATAAGTTAACATCTGATATGTACTTAGATAGAGCTACTTATCATAAATATGTGTGAAGGTGTAGCCTTTATGGTATGTCTCTAAAATTTGTTGATGGCATCACTGAGTGTGGATTACTTTACATTATGTGTGTGTGTGTGTGTGTGTGTGTGTGTGTGTGTGTGTGTGTGTGATTGGTCATCTTCTCCTCAATTAATGCTGGTCTGTCCACCACTTTGAGTCCCGACTGAAATATCTTACCAGCAATTAAACAGATTGACACAAACTTTTGTAAAGACATTCCGATGTTGTATCCTAATGATTTTTGTGACCTCCAGACTAACTATTAAAAAACAGGTTCAGGAGTGGTTAACTGGAGCAGTCATTTTTTTATGTAGTATAGTCTGTCCTTTGCCAGTGGTATTGGATTTTGAATGTGAAGTTTGCTACACTAAGGATGAAACACAACACAACAACACAACATCATCTTAGTGAAGATAAAATATAGACAAAAACTTCATTTTGTTCATTTACAGTGAAGGTGGAGCAAAGTCAATGAACAAAGGAATTTAATAAACAAAAGACGAAAACTCTCAAGCAGAAAACACACTCTAATAGAGTGGAATATGACATAAACAAAACTGAAGGACTGAGGCAGAGCTGCACACCGAACGTGACTGGAGAACACTGTTACAGAGAACACACAACAAACAAAAATCCACAAGAGTAATCTTAACAAAATCACAGGGAGGAAATCCAGACAGTTTTCTTCACAGAGATACTCACACAGAGAATAGATGTAAAACACAGGAGAGATCAGGACGATATGGCAACCATGGGTGCAGAAAGCCAAGCTTAAATACTGCCGGCCTGATGAGCGCGATGCTCAGCATGGTGCACTGGTGATTAGGAGGAGGCAGCAGAGAGAGAGGAGGCACGTCTAGTCTCAGACAGACAGGGAAACAAACAGACAGACAAATAACACGAAGGGAAAAGTGAAAATGGAAAACACTAGGAATAGACAAAAGAGCAGATCCTAACAGTTCCCAACACAAGTTCACATCAGTGAATATGTTACATTCATTTCATAAAAAATGAAGTATTTGCAGTTGTTCCCTTGTTTTCCCATGGCATGAAGAATTGTTGTGTGTCATCCAGATGTCAGGTTTGAAGATCCAGCTGTTCTTCTCTCAGGGACATGGAGTGTGCCTCGGTTCCCAGTGTTGGTCATGTCTGTTATATGTGAAGGTAGACAGAGTGGGAGGAAAAGAGAGAACATTAGTACGTGAAGCTGCGCTAGAAATATCCTCAGATCCGCAGTTTGATCTACAGGGATGACAGTGGGTCCCAGTGTAGGCCTCCAGAGACAGAACAGAGCTCAGGCCTGGGGCTCTTTACTGTGTCTTCCACTTGTAGAGGCTGTTTCTGAAAGAAGAGGACTGTCTCCCACACTACAAAGAGAAGAGGAAGGAACCGTTCAGATGTTCCAGATGAAAGATTAGTCACTCTGGTATGAACACTTTTACCCCATCTAGTGGCAATATTTCTCAGGGAGGGTGGGCTCATTTTCAAAAGTGAACAGGTAACGAGTGGTTTACACTGACACACAAATGAGATTCCTGTTCAACTCACATGGTGGGCTTGCCTGAAAAAGGCAGTTTTTGGAAATAATAACTCACTCAGTGGACTGAAAGGCTGTTCAGAGAGAGAGAGAGAGAGAGAGAGAGAGAGAGAGAGAGAGAGAGAGAGAGAGAGAGAGAGCAAGCGAGCAGGTTTTGTGGCTTAAATCAGATAAATGGAGCTAATTGCTCCCCCGTGTCCCCTGTGTGTTCATGTTGTTGTTACGGATGATTACTCTAATGAATCTCAATAATTGGAAACATGTATATATGTGGTTATAATGTGGTACAGTTCAAGATTTCAGGACCATAGAGAATTTGTATTGTGTCAAGGCTGTAGTAGGAAAGTAAAGTACACAGTATGTTCTGGAAAGCTCATTATATATTACACATATAGCTGTTATTGTAAAACCTTCTAACCCTTTATGTTGTTTTCCTTGTTTTCTTGTTTTTCAATAACAATCATCTTGGGTGTAGATGTACAGTAGTTAACAGACTTTGAATGACTTACATTGAAGTCACTCATCCTGGTGAGAGTCATGTTTAATTTAGATGAGTTTAAGATAGACAGCAATGTTTTCTGCAGCATTGAATGAAGGGAATGAACAGCAAACGGATATTCTTTTCGGAACATCTTGTCTCACTTCCTCCGAATTACACTCCTGTTTCCAGTGATTCTCTGTCGTTTGCTTTGCTGAAATGATTTGTGACCATATCCTTTCAAACACTGCTGGCACAGCGCTGAAAAAAAGAGAACTAGCTGTTGACAGACAACTTTTACATTTTAGCTTGTTTGTAAAGACAGAGGCTTTTTGCTGCCCTTGATCATCTGAAACTTATGGTAAAGAAAACACTCAATGATACATCCCATCTGTGTTTCATGTCTGCTCCCTCACCAGCACACCAGGAGATCCTGATGGCTGCTCATGTCATAAAGTATTGTTGATATTTTCTTGCAATGACTTAGCAATCATCTCTATCTAATCTCCACAAGCAGTCAGCCCATTTCCTGGAACTCATGCAGATGATGAAACTATTGAAGAAAAACAGATCAAACTGATTAAGTATCAAACTGACACTCTAAATTAATTCAAAAACTCTTGTCAGTAGACAGAAGAGCTTTATAATCAACCAACTTCCAGAAGAAAATCTGTTAAAGCATTGCAATTAAGATTCTGTCTCTTTTGTGTGTGTTTACAAAGCTGAGCAAGATGCATTTTGGACTGAACTGTCAAACTGATTGAGCCAACCCTTCTCATATTGTGTCACTCAACAGACATCTCTGTCATGACTTGCTGATTCCACTGCACCATGGCTTATAAACTGAACAGGACTTTTTTTTTTTTTTTTTTTCTGTGATTCCTAGAATCTAATATCCAGGGATGAGTCAGAAACATCTGACAGGAAATGTTTGACATTTTATTCTTCACCCACCCATGTCATTTTAATTGATTATTTCAGTCATCTTCCTTTCTAGGCTGAGTGCATTGGTTCCTTCACAGCTGAACTTGTATGCTTTGAACCAGGCAGTCACTGGTGATATGTTCTCAATGCCTTTACTTTGCTGATAAATGAATATGGCAGAGAAATTGTCTAGGAAAAGCAATTCCTCAGGCGTCACAACAATTCCTGCCCTCATTTTTCACATCCATTGAGAAAGGAAAGGGGAGAATTGACTGCTTTTTTGCATTGTGAGATATACTGAGACCCCTACCTGACTTTTGTTTGAGGTTAACCTTTTTCCTTCCCCTTATGATGGATATATGCAGAAAACTGTCACCACATTATATACACCCTTATGAACGGCTTTGCACGTGTGAGAAACAGACAGGAAGATAGAATGGGTAGGGAGGAAGACATAGGGAATGTTTCCGTTATCTCAGATTTCCTTTGCTCTTCCTCTGCACAGCTGACTCATTCGTCTGTTTCATTCTCTGTGATTTGTCTGTGTGTTGGAGGTTAAGCGTACTTTGTATGAAGATTAAGAGTGCTCTTTGACAGCTCTGCCTGCTAAGAAAGACTGATGTGCTCCTTTCATAGACATCTGACCTTTGAGCCTGGAATGAGAAAAAGTCTGTATGCTCGATGAATAACACTGTGCTGGCTAAACCTTGACCATCATTCACAGCAGGAGCTCTGCTTTATTGAATTAAAACTCAAGGAGCAAAACTAAATTCTGGATGTCAGTGTCATGAAAACATACTCAAACTTTTGAAATTTCCCAAGCTCAAAAATGTGATAAAATCTTCTTTAGCATGCATGAGCAAAGGCCTTTCCTTGCGCATTAACCTTTGAATTAATGATGTGGCAATTAAACAGTCCAAATCCTCTGGTGATGGTGACCCCCTGTGACCCGATGAAACTATAAAAAGAACAGCTAAAATCAATCTACTGTACACATGCATGATATGGTGTACGCCATCAGGACTTCAATCAGCCGCAGTGTTGAATTCCAATGAGCCACCCTCAACTTTAATAATTATGTGGTAGCTAATTGATGGTTTCCTACAGGAAACTCAGAGGTGAAACTCAGAGTGAGTTACAGAACAGCATGACTGTAGCTTAGTGTTTGGCTGAAATACACCTAAGCAAGGAGCTTGCAAGAGAGTTGCTCCCAGCTCCAAGCTTATTTGTACTAAAGCTGTCAGACCATGATTATATATTGATTTTAAGAAAAACAATACAACTTTTTTAACAACTTCCT